>NC_140775.1:34270831-34870831 GCF_044657685.1 Stegodyphus dumicola
AACAGGGATACCACCACTAGACTTGGTGGCAGAGCGAGAGGCGGCTATCTCCAATACTCTCCGACTTAGGAAAGACTATAAACTCTGGAACAGGAACTTGCATACCTCGGAGTATATGCACAAGATCTTTGACTATCCCTGCCACCCAGCCCAGCATAACCTCGCGGAAAATATATACACGCAGACACTTCTCTGTCGGCAGAACGCAATAGCCATCTACACGGATGGTTCCAAAACAAAGGATGGCACGAGATGCGGCTTATACACAATGATCGATGGAGAAATCAAATACCGCTGGAAACGTAGACTCAATACGAACAACACAGTCTACCAAGCTGAATTGTTAGCTATTAAAAAAGCAATCGATCTCTCATATGGTCACCAAGAAACTGTCTATATCTATAGTGACTCACTGTCGAGCATAGCCGCCATAGAAGGACCAGCCAGCCGAGACCCCTTCGTACTCACCATACAAAGGGCATTAGTCAACCTCCCACTCAATTATCGTCCCATCATTAGCAGGGTACCAGCGCACACAGGTGTAGTCGGCAACGAGCTGGTGGATGAACAGGCAAAACAAGCGGCTTCGGGTATCTTCCTGCCAGAACATGCTCTACCTCTGCCTTCCTCTTATCTCAAAAAGATTACACGCGGCGACCTTTACGCAGAATGGCAGCAGAGATGGGATACTTCCCGGACAGGTCGAAGGACGTATAAATTTATCCCAAAATTTACAGACCTTGTCTTCTCCAACTCATCTTCATTGACTACGTTCCTCTCTGGGCACGGCCCATTTCCTGATTACCTACACATATTTGGACTTAGAGACTATGATCTCTGTGAATGTAGACTAATCGGAACGCCAGACCATTATGCATTTATATGCAGATTGACAGAGGCGCACCACATGCGTCCTCCTTCAGATAGTTATTGGAGGGAATGGACAAAAATGCTACTAGAACGGAGGGGTGCGTGCTTTAAGCTTCACAAGATCATCAAGTTCTGCAGGGTACACTTTTCATTTGTCACCTAATACCTCCCAGTGCATAACCCTGCTACCAGATAAGTAAGATCTGTTTACTAGAGTTATGTCCATATTATTTTCATCATACTCTTATCCTATTCGTTAGACGCATTTAACGTATTACCTTAAATACTACACTTTATGTGACTTTTACTTGACTGTAATAATCATCCTCGATGTGTTTATAGTATTAACTTAATTATTATAATTGATATCATATGCTTTCATTTTAATCTGAATTTTGTAACTACAGTATATGTTGTCAACACATTAACGTGTCTAATATATTAATTTAATCAATATAATCGTAATCTTATGCCCTCCACTTAAATTGAATGTAGTAAATACATAATCCAACGTATATATATGTAAGTGGATTCCCATCAGCATTAAGTAATGAACTGACACTCTTATAAGTATGTTTCGTAAGCAAATTATCTTAAGAATGTATTATATTATGTATATTTAAGCATTGCATAAGTAATGTAAGCAAGATCCTGTATGCGTATCAATAATATGTGTTGCCAGTTGTACAAAATTTCATGCTTGTTTTCATTGTACCATGGTATTCTGTGCTTTCCTTACTGTACTCAGAAACCTCATTCTTAGTACTCATTCATCTCAGTATGTTGCCATTTTTATCTCTTATGTTTTTATTGCATATTACCAAGAAGTGTCATGTAATCAAAATGCGCACTAAGTCATGTCAGCCATAGCACTTCCCTATATTCTTTATTATTTTACTGCTATGTAATTATGCCTTATTGCAAATCGTGTAACCTATTAAGCAAGCATATCTAATCTAGAATTTATCATGCGCTTACTTAGTATTAATAGTTATAAGATAGTTGCATCATTTCGATTTCCGCACAAAATTCCTGAAAACCAGCTGTATGTTTTGCATTAAATTAAGAAATTTTGAAACTTATAGTACTATTTGCGAACTTTGTTATGCACTTATGAGCTTTAGTATTAAATACTATTCTTTAGCTACTCACTATTAATCGTTATTTATGTATCTCAGTATCATTCATTTACTTACCTATTCAAATTTGCAATGTTCTGCATTCGAGTATTTAATTATTTATCTTATAATCCTATATATTATGTAAGCGCATATTATGAAACGCATATATTATGTAATATGTAAATAACGTTTGGCTGCTAGGACCTATTTAATGTTTATAATATTCTGTGTGCACAGCTACTAATGAGTACAATATTTGTGCGGATAGTAAGTTATATAATTTGTTCATTGAGCAAAACAGTAATAATGTTTGATGCTATGTATATTTTTTTAATGCTATGTGTAATTTTTAGTGCTATGTATAATCTTCATGCTATGTATGTAAACTTCATGCTATGTATATCATCATGCTATGTATGCATGTACAGTATGTCTTTAGTATGTGACACAGACAGATACGCAGCAAAGATTAAGCCAAGTTCACCAATAACGATTTGCAGTGAAATCCGGACACCTTTCTAACTCAATGTACTAAATTTCATACAGTGCTCTTAACCCATTACTGCCGATGGAACATTACACAATCAGAGCAATTGTAATTACACGCGCATATGAATAATACTCAGCTCAGTACAGCACTTACATCTTTTCATGTAGCAGACAACGTCTGCAAAGGTGCCATTGTAACAACCATTACTGTGAATCGGTAACTTCTGACTTAGACTCAATAAATGCCGCTGGTTTGCGGGCTCGCCCTGGCAGTGGCGGAAGTAGATAGTAGATAATTTCTACAGGTCAGGCACTATTCCGATTGGTTATACCTGAGGCCGGAAGCCTGGTCTGTAGTGCTCTGCCCATGTACACATCGATCTATTTTCACTTAAAAAAACATCCTATAATTGCACAAACTAGGCACCGCGCACAACCTCAGTATTGCGCACTACATTGGCTTTGCCCATGTACACATCGATCTATTTTCACTTAAAAAACATCCTAGAATTGCACAAACTAGGCACCGCGCACAACCTCGTCATAGCGCACTACATTGGCTTTGCCCATGTACACATCGATCTATTTTCACTTAAAAAAACATCCTATAATTGCACAAACTAGGCACCGCGCTCAACCTCGGCATAGCGCACTATATTGGCTTTGCCCATTTACACATCGATCTATTTTCACTTAAAAAGCATCCTATAATTGCACAAAATAGGCACCGCGCACATCCTCAGCATTGCGCACTACATTGGCTTTGCCCATGTACACATCGATCTATTTTCATTTAAAAAAACATCCTATAATTGCACAAACTAGGCACCGCGCACAACCTCGGCATTGCGCAATACATTGGCTTTGCCCATGTACACAAAAAAAGAGCCCATCCCTCCGCCGAGGAGGAAAGACGTGTGTGTTGAAGTTCCTGGATTATCTTTCGTAATTAGCGGAAATCCTAATTAAAAGTGTAAACAAAGTTGATAATCAGTTGTCCAAGTGTTAGCGGAGCAATTCGATATAAGTTTTGTGTTTGTGCGTGGAGTGGTTTTCAAGTAATAAGTGTTCTTGTGATTCGTCTATTGTTGTGTCATTGTTAGCGTTCATTGCGTGTTTACAGCATTGTGAAGCATAGGATAAGTGTATGGGATTTTTTTTTCTAAGTCTCAAAATTAGTGCATTAATTGTGTAAAATTCATTTCTTTGGATTACCTCGTTGTAACAAGTTCATCTCATCATTACCAAAGTAGGCAAATTTTTAACTTGCTATTGAGCTGTGTATTTTCCTAATATCTTTGATAATTCATGTAAAAGCATTGTTAGTTAAATCGTAATATCTTATGTAATTTTGTACTGTTGACTCTGATTTTTTTACGTCAGCCATCTTGCCAAGAGGACGCAACAACAACTCGTCCTTGGCAAAGGTCACATACACAGCTCAATAGAGGCTAGTAACAGGCACTTTCTTTGTATCACAGTTTCTATGATTGAACAATTTTAACTCAATAGTTTATATTAATTGTAATACAGCTATTAGCATTTAATACGCCTATTCTACTCTTAAATGAAAGTTTCTCTTTGTACATCACATCTAAATGTTTGATAAGTATGTTTTTGTAATATCTTGTATGCAACAGCAATCTTAATAGTAAGATGTTCACTGGTTCCCGTCTGCGTGTCAACTCTTCAATGTACCTCTTGTAATATAAAGTGTCATATTTTTCTAATATACTTAGAACAACCAAAATTTTTATATCAATATAGTAGATCGAGTTTGGCAAACTTGTCGAGGCAGAATTTTGATCATTCTTTTTGTTTAATTAAAAAAAATTAATATGTATAAAAGTTATGAACACTGGTTCTATTCAGCATAACCAGGTCTTAGAGTATTTACTGAAGTAAATTCGGCTGCTACAGTCACTTTTAAGCAATTTTTAACTGATTTGAAATGTTCTTATACATTTACTAAGCTCTTAATCTTAATCTACATATACATTAGTGTGGTTTATAATGATCTCTTGCTAAAATGTGTTTTTGTTAATTAGTAATTAATCTTCAAACCTAGCCGCTTAGGTAGTTCAGAAACTTAAGGGGAGTTTTCTATTTAATATCCCAGCTTTTTACAGATGTTTTAATCGTATTTAAAATGCTTGCATTCATGATTTTCATTACTAACGACTGTTCATATATCTAATTGTTTACTCTAAAATGTTGCATTTATACCTTAAGTACATCATTTATTCATTTTTAAATTAATCTCGTTAGGCTATTTTCGTTGTTGAGCAAGAGTGCTAATTTATGTTATCTTTATAATTGGTACTGCATTATCTCTTTAATTGCCTACATTAATAAGCGTATATGTGATATTACCTGTTGACAGTATCTAAGAGTTGACAGAGTTACAGTTGACAGATTCTAAGTCTTAAACAACTGCTTTACTTTCGTAAATCAATTTCTCAGTAATGAATTGTGGTATTTTACCATCTAAAGAAGTATTTATTATCTTGGAATATATTACTGCATCATTCTATATTATTAATTTTGTTTAATTGCATTAATTAGTGTTTTGATTTTGTATTAGCATATGTACGTTTAATTTTTTTTTCTAAATCCTGTACGTCGGCCATTTTGTCACCTACACCAAATCCTTGTTAATTATTTTCCAAAGCTGCATTTAAGACCTGTTACTTTACACCAATAAGTGTATAGTACCTTTATTATTAATTCGCCATTTTATCAGTCACAATACTGTTGTCAATCACTGTGTATGCCATTTCATCATATGACCATTTTCTAATGGCCGCTAAAGACTCCTCCCTCCCTCCCTCCCTCCGCACCCCCCTCCGTTACATCAGAAGGCTTACCGTGTCCACCCGTTATCGACTCATCCCTTTCAAGAACGCAGAACTTTTTGGCTCAGATCGCCTTCATTTCCCGGTTCCTGGCAGCGAACAACGCCAAACGCAAGCTGAACAAAGAGGATCTCAAAATAATCCTGGACTTTGTGGACCTGGCTCAGAAATTGGTGCTTGAACAGGAATTAATAATAAACTCCCATCAAGCACAACTGGAAGTCTACAACGGACAAGCAGATTCCCTGCAGAAATTGCTAACATTATTCGAACCTTCCTCAACATCAGTTTCTGTTCCAACCTCCTCTCATCTCCCCACCACTGCAGAGGCACAGCAGGAAGTTCAAGAAGACGAGGGAGGTCCATTCACCTTGATTCAACGGAAAAAGAAACGGTCACAGAAAAAGCTGTCGGACAACGTCCTACTTCTAGCCCCCATAGATTCCACCACTTCCCCGATTGCCATCCAAAAGCAGCTTACTTCTCAGCTAAACCCTTCTAGATTGGGCATCCCTATAGAGCAGATTGGCACCACAAGATCCAAAGAGCTTTTAGTCAGGTGTAACACCCGCGAGCAATTACTCAAGCTGAAAAGTTCAATAGAACAAGTACCATCTTTAAAAGATTCACTCACCCTTCGAGAGCCAAAGCCAAGAAGAGAGTCGATAATCCTCTTTGGTGCACCGGAAGAATTCACTACAAAAGACATCGTTAGGGCATTTGAGTTACATCTCCCGTCCAACAAAGTAGGGACTATCCACCCAAGAACTCCCCTACACCAATCCAACTCCAAGAATAACTGGATTATCCACAATTGGATAGGGACTACTTCAACAGGCTTGGATCTAGCGGCCGCATCTACTTAGGCTTCTTTTCCTGCCCTTTTAGAAGATACTTCCGTGTCCCTCGTTGCTTCAACTTTCAAGGTCTAGGCCACATCAGCAGGAATTACCAAGAACAACCCTCTTGTGTGCAGTGCGCAGGCGCACATTCCATGCCCATAGGATCCTGCAAGGAGCATCCTATATGCAAAAACTGCACATTGGCAAATCAGCAACAAGGTACAGATCACGACTGCCACCACGCGGCTAGTTCAAGATAATGTCCTGTATACAGGACTGCGGTCCAGAAACTCCTGCGGACAGCAGGACAACATTAGATAACACCCAAAGATCAAGAATTCCAGTTCTCAAAGTCATCCAATGTAACTTACAAAGATCCTCAGTAGCCACAGGTCACATGCTGCATGTCCAATTCCAACAGCAGGCGGACTTAGGTATCTTTCAAGAGGTTTATATCACTAAAGAAGGACTTCCAGTTGGCTCAACTTCACACAACAAAATTTTTCTTTCCCATAACAAGCTAGCTATGATCGTCTATAAAGGTGCAATGAATCCCATGGTCTGGAGAACGACAAACCACACAATTGCCATCATTCTGGACTCAATAGAGAGAAGCCTCATGGTCATTTCATGCTACTTTCCCCCTAGTCTCAGTATCAACGACCTCCTAACTGAACTTGACAACTTACACCATACTCCTCTAACCCACATTCTGATCTGCGGGGATTTTAACGCTGCTAACCGCCTTTGGGGCTCACCAACAGACAGTCCTCGCTCCTTTCCTGTCATAGATTTCATAAGTTCTCATGGATTGGTCATCCTCAATAAAAGCGACTCCCCTCCCACCTTTGACACAATACGTGCCAGAAGGCTGGCCTGACCTCTCTTTGGCAACACCACAGCTATCCTCACATATTGCAGCCTGGACAGTAGCAGACTTCCCTTCTCTTAGTGACCATCAAGCTATCATGTTTAACTTGCAATCCCCACGCAGCATTGTAATTAAACAAAGATTTAAGACGGCATATGGTGGGACACAAAAACTGGAACAACACCTTTCTCCCTTCATCCCCTCTATTAAAACAGCACTTCAGAATAGCACGACCAGAGCAGCTCTAGACAAAGCCTATGACAAATTAATTGACCAATGCACTGATGCCTGCCGCAAGACTTTCAAGACAAAAAAAATTAAAATTCGGACATCAGCCTCATGGTGGACACCCCAATTGTCACAGGAACGGAGCAAACTCAGAAAACTGAGACGGTAAGCTCTATCCGCACAGGAACCAATGGTCCGCAGGACACTCTTCGCGCGTTACAAAATACAACAAGCGCGATATAAACGACAGATCTCTATAGCCAAGCAAGACTCCTGGCGCGAATACTGCTCTCGCACCGTTGAGAAATACGACAAGGTTTTCAAGATTGCAACCAACAAGGTCTTTAGACCAACACAAATCCCCCTGTCAATCGCTCCAACAGCCGCTAGTGTAACCGAAGCAATCAGCTACATACTTAAGTCACTCTTCAAAGAAGACCCACCGACAGATGACAAACTTGCGCAATCAGAGAAGAACTTCATTCAATAACTTCACCAGATATCAGACTTCTTTGGAACCCCCTCCTACTAGGCATGAGATAGAGGCTATCGTCAAACACCTAAACACAAAGAAGGCACCAGGCCCGGACAGGCTAGACAATGCCGTAATACGCATGATTTATGCTTTTGCGCCTGACCTAGTCGAAGAGTACATCGGTGCCTGTTGGAAGAATAGACAATTTCCGTAATCGGGAAAAAATGCAGAGGTAGCACTCTTCCATAAAACGGGCAAAGATCCACAACAACCCACATCCTACAGGCCAATATGTCTCATCCCCTCGTTTGGCAAGCTGCTAGAAAGGGTAGTACTTGGAAGACTAAATTTTTTCCTACAAAGAAACAATTCCATAGACCCCAGGCAATTTGGCTTCCGAGGAGGACTTTCTACAGAACACGCCATCTCCAAGTTAAAGAACTTGATAGAGTGCAACAGAAACAAGGGGCACCACTCATTGATCATTAGTCTGGACATCCAGGGAGCATTTGACTCCCTGTGGTGGCCAGACGTTATACAGGCTTTTTTTCAGATGAACTGCCCGGCAGAACTACAAGAGCTAATTCATAGTTACCTCAGCGATCGCACACTCCAGTATACAGCGAACGATGGTATAGTCAGACATCACCTAAAGAAAGGATGCCCCCAGGGCTCATGCCTTGGACCAGTACTTTGGTCGATAGTTGCCAACTCAATCTTCAAGGAATTTGATGACAATTGCAAGGACTGTGACATACTGGCCTACGCGGACTACTTCTTGATTATAGTCCATGGAAGATCCAAATTCGAAATGACAGCGCAATTCTACCTCGACAAGTTTAGCTTCTGGGCAAGGGACCACAAGATCACGATCTCTGCCTCAAAATCCCAAGCTTTGCTCATAGGCGCCAAAAGACCTCTCAAAAGGAATCCATCCATCAAACTTTATGGCAACCCCATCAAGATAGTTAAACAACTCAAATACTTGGGCTTAATCATTGACTCAAGGTTATCCTGGCTTCCGTATCTTCAGTATCTAAAAATAAAAACAGACAGTCTTAAAAATTACATGCAGAGAACAGCGGCTCCAACCTGGGGCATTTCATCGAAACTGCTAAAACATTGGTATCTCACCGTTACTCAGGCCATAATTTTATACGGATCCGGCATTTGGGCAAAACATCTAACGGTACAAGAGAGGCGCCTACTTAACTCACTCCAACGCCCACACCTTTTGCAAATAAGCAGAGGATACAGGACAACTTCAACAGCGGCACTGCAAGTCCTAACAGGGATACCACCACTAGACTTGGTGGCAGAGCGAGAGGCGGCTATCTCCAATACTCTCCGACTTAGGAAAGACTATAAACTCTGGAACAGGAACTTGCATACCTCGGAGTATATGCACAAGATCTTTGACTATCCCTGCCACCCAGCCCAGCATAACCTCGCGGAAAATATACACACGCAGACACTTCTCTGTCGCCAGAACTCAATAGCCATCTACACATATGTTTCCAAAACAAAGGATGGCACTGGATGCGGCTTATGCACAATGATCGATGGAGAAATCAAATACCGCTGGAAACGTAGACTCAATACGAACAACACAGTCTACCAAGCTGAATTGCTAGCTATTAAAAAAGCAATCGATCTCTCATATGGTCACCAAGAAACTGTCTATATCTATAGTGACTCACTGTCGAGCATAGCCGCCATAGAAGGACCAGCCAGCCGAGACCCCTTCGTACTCAACATACAAAGGGCATTAGTCAACCTCCCACTCAATTATCGTCCCATCATTAGCTGGGTACCAGCGCACACAAGTGTAGTCGGCAACGAGCTGGCGGATGAACAGGCAAAACAAGCGGCTTCGGGTATCTTCCTGCCAGAACATGCTCTACCTTTGCCTTTCTCTTATCTCAAAAAGATCGCGGCGACCTTTACGCAGAATGGCAGCAGAGATGGGATACTTCCCGGACAGGTCGAAGGACGTATAAATTTATCCCAAAAGTTACAGATCTTGTCTTCTCCAACTCATGTTCATTGACTACGTTCCTCTCTGGGCACGGCCCGTTTCCTGATTACCTACACAGATTTGGAATTAGAGACTGTGATCTCTGTGAATGTGGACTAATCGGAACGCCAGACCATTATGCATTTACATGCAGATTGACAGAGGCGCACCACATGCGTCCTCCTTCAGATAGTTATTGGAGGGAATGGACAAAAACGCTACTAGAACGGAGGGGTGCGTGCTTTAAGCTTCACAAGATCATCAAGTTCTGCAGGGTACACTTTTCATTTGTCACCTAATACCTCCCAGCGCATAACCCTGCTACCAGATAAGTAATATCTGTTTGCTACTGTTATGTCCATATTATTTTCATCATACTCTTATCCTATTCGTTAGATGCATTTAACGTATTACCTTAAATACTACACTTTATGTGACTTTTACTTGACTGTAATAATCATCCTCGATGTGTTTATAGTATTAACTTAATTATTATAATTGATATCATATGCTTTCATTTTAATCTGAATTTTGTAACTACAGTATATGTTGTCAACACATTAACGTGTCTAATATATTAATTTAATCATTATAATCGTAATCTTATGCCTTCCACTTAAACTGAATGTAGTAAATACATAATCCAACGTATATATATGTACGTGGATTCCCATCAGCATTAAGTAATGAACTGACACTCTTATAAGCATGTTTCATAAGCAAATTATCTTAAGAATGTATTATATTATGTATATTTGAGCATTGCCATAAGTAATGTAAGCAAGATCCTGTATGCGTATCAATAAAATGTGTTGCCAGTTATACAAAATTTAATGCTTGTTTAATCATTGTACCATGGTATTCTGTGCTTTGCTTACTGTACTCAGAAACTTCATTCTTAGTACTCATTCATCTCAGTATGTTGCCATTTTTATCTCTTATGTTTTTATTGCATATTACCAAGAAGTGTCATGTAATCAAAATGCGCACTAAGTCATGTCAGTCATAGCACTTTCCTATATTCTTTATTATTTTACTGCTATGTAATTATGCCTTATTGCAAATCGTGTAACCTACTAAGCAAGCATATCTAATCTAGAATTTATCATGCGCTTACTTAGCATTAATAGTTATAAGATAGTTCCATCATTTCGATTTCCGCACAAAATTCCTGAAACACAGCTGTATGTTTTGCATTAAATTAAGAAATTTTGAAACTTATAGTACTATTTGCGAACTTTGTTATGCACTTATGAGCTTTAGTATTAAATACTATTCTTTAGTTACTCACTATTAATCGTTATTAATGTATCTCAGTATCATTCATTTACTTACCTATTCAAATTTGCAATGTTCTGCATTCGAGTATTTAATTATTTATCTTATAATCCTATATATTATGTAAGAACATATTATGAAACGCATATATTATGTAATATGTAAATAACGTGTGGCTGCTAGGACGTATTTAATGTTTATAATATTCTGTGTGCACAGCTACTAATGAGTACAATATTTGTGCGGATAGTAAGTTATATAATTTGTTCATTGAGCAAAACAGTAATAATGTTTGATGCTATGTATATTTTTTTAATCCTATGTGTAATTTTTAGTGCTATGTATAATCTTCATGCTATGTATGTAATCTTCATGCTATGTATATCATCATGCTATGTATGTGTGTATGTACAGTATGTCTTTAGTATGTGACACGGACAGATAAGCAGCATAGATTAAGCCAAGTTCACCAATAACGATTTGTAGTGAAGTCCGGACACCTTACTAACTCAATGTACTAAATTTCATACAGTGCTCTTAACCCATTACTGCCGATGGAACATTACACAATCAGAGCAATTGTAATTACACGCGCGTATGAATAATACTCAGCTCAGTACAGCACTTACATCTTTTCATGTAGCAGACAACGTCTGCAAAGGTGCCATTGTAACAACCATTACTGTGAATCGGTAACTTCTGACTTAGACTCAATAAATGCCGCTGGTTTGCGGGGCTCGCCCTGGCAGTGGCGGAAGTAGATAGTAGATAATTTCTACAGGTCAGGCACTATTCCGATTGGCTATACCTGTGGCCGGAAGCCTGGTCTGTAGTGCTCTGCCCATGTACACATCGATCTATTTTCACTTAAAAAACATCCTAGAATTGCGCAAACTAGGCACCGCGCACAACCTCGGCTTTGCGCACTACATTGGCTCTGCCCATGTACACATCGATCTATTTTCACTTAAAAAACATCCTAGAACTGCACAAACTAGGCACCGCGCACAACCTCGGCATTGCGCACTACATTGGCTCTGCCCATCTACACATCGATCTATTTCCACTTAAAAAAACATCCTAGAATTGCACAAACTAGGCACGTGCACAACCTCGGCATTGCGCACTGCATTTTCTTTGCCCATGTATATAGCGATCTCTTTTTACTTAAAAATCAGAAATTGAATAAACTCTGCATTGCTCATATACTAAGAGAGTACAATCGGAGAATCGGAGAATTGCAGAAATTCGCGCATAAGCAACTCCATTGATTCGCGTTGGGGAAAAAAAAAAAAAAAAAAAAAAGTTTCTAGAAAAATTGAGCTTACTACAGGCGAATCAAGATCCTAGCCTAATTGATTTCTCAGCCGTACATTTCTTGCAAATACTACCATTCGATGACTTTTCTAACTAATCAGCATGGTATCTTACATTTTTCACAGAAAACGTTATCTTTCAATAATCGACAATCCATCAAAAATCCTCTAAAAAGTTCATACTCTATTGTTAATTCATACATAAAATATCTGTTCCCAAAATTTTACGCTTGTTTGAAAACTCCCACCTTAAATTTTCCTTTATAATCTCCTGATATTTAATTACAACATCACTAACAGCAGTTTTAGAGCAAGCAATAACTAAACGCAAAAATATCACCTCAAGTAGCCAAAAATATATATACAAAATAGTATTCACGGTATCTGAGCGTTAAACAATCGCCAATAACAGTGTTACGAATTGTGTATTTAGATATTAATTTTAGTAGAATTCTAATTTAAAATGTTGTATTTTCTCCTGCAACGCAGCGTGAGACTAATTTTAAGAGAAATCTATACCGGAAAAGTAAGAATACAGGGCACGTGCATTAAACTTTGAGTAAACGGATATGTCCGTAATTTGTATTGAAATTGAATAAATGTAACTGACTACTAAATTAGCTGTAACCGTAATTCCATCTTCTTGTTTACATTGCGTTTGGCGAATAGTATGGGTTACCAGATCATGTCATTTATCGCTGCTCTTGGTGATATTTTTTTTTGTTTAAAATTCCGGGTGGGCTATACTAAAGCTGTGCCACAAATTGTCTTACAACACTTAATGATAATACCTATGCCTACAAAGAAAGCGTATATAAAAAAATGCTAATTAAGAGGGAACTATTTCCTGCACTATATCCAAAATAAGCCTATTCTCGAATAACTGGCATAACCTCTCCAAAATCACAAAAATAGTACTCACCAATTTTGAAGACGCCTTCGATTGACTCTGCTGGCACTACTTGGATATTCTTCCGGGAAATTTCACTATTTTGCGGCACTAGATCACGCTTCCTCCGGCGTTCCCTTCTGACACACTGTCACTTGTCACTGAAGAGAACGCGAACTGTCCTTGCACGAAAAGTTAGATCGTTGTTGAAGAGAAGAAAATCTTGACTGTTAACATAAACCTCAAGTTCACAGGCGAAAAAGTCCGTTCCTAAATTTACTTTCAGGAACAATCCCTAAAAGCTGCCACCAACTTTTAATATTTACTGCTGTGGTGTAGTGGCCGAAACCGCTATACAAACCCTGGGTTGTGACATCAGGTTCAAAACAAAACACAGAATAAAAATTTTATTGAACGCAAAAAAATGGCTACATACAATTCGACAAGAGAGAAACTTACTATTTTCAAAAATCAAATTCTATACATTTTACGTGCGAGAGCAATTCGTGGCTCTCGAGCTTGCGTTTTTAACATTGCCAACGATTTAATTATTTTAATAAAGACTATTTTAACAACTATTGAAAACGTGTTTGTAAGTTAAAAAATAATAATTTTCAGCTTATTCTCACGAGACATCCTTGTCCATATTAATCTTCGGTCTCTTCTTCTTTTATGTGATCTTATCACAATGTGATTTCATGCTCCAAATTTTTTATGCCAATGTTTTGAAAATATGCCTTTTAGTATGAACTGGCTGCTTTATCTGATCTTTTAACTAAATACCATTTCTAAAATAGTCTATACTTGAACACTATTCTTGTAAAATGCTGTTGTAAGTAGAAGAGCATTTCTACTTAAATATATTTAATACTAAAAACGAATGAATTTTGCAACGAGCTAGTTAAAATGACACCCTGGGTTTTCGAAATTTAAGATGTGATGTGACTGAACTTACAACCATAGTTTTATAATTCCTTTCAGTTTCTCTTTTGCTCTCTTCGTTTTAAATTATTGAATCAAATTTCACTCAGTAAGATATTTTTTATATTTTATTTTAAAAAATGTGAAACAGTACCATAAATTATAAAATTCAGAATCGTCTAAAAGTTTAGATTTTTAGAGCAACGAAAGTGGAAGAAAAGCTTCATTTAAATTTTTAGAATTTAAATTTTTAACTTCCAGACTACATTTTCACCTAAGAATAATAACTCTTAAACATTTTATGTAGTCTTAAACAATCTTATAAACGATCTATATTTTCATTTTGAAGAAAAAATATTTGTAAATGTAAATGAAACTTATAGTGTATATTATAAATGAAAAGACATAAATAAATAAGTCTGAAAACAAAAGAAAAAAATCTGGTGTGTATACCACATGACTTTCTTGTACGGAATATTAAATTATACGCATTTTTTCTTGCATTTCTTTTAAATTCATTGGATTTAATTAAATTTACTTTGCCGACAGCGCATAAACTACAATAGAATAAATGCATTCTTTAAAATTCACTCTATTTGTTTACCATAGCTACACTCTGGCGCTAGGTTCACATAACAGTATTATATTTCGTTCATATTATAACTCAGAATGCACAAGATTTATATCATTTAAAGAATTATCTAATCGTTGCCCCAAGTTCTATTCAAATACTATAATAAAGCTAGAACGATGTATAAAAGCAATTAAGAAAACAAAACAAAAAGAAACAGTTTTTCACAGACGATTGAGTATTTCTCATTCAATTAATTCAGTTCTCACTTCTCGACAAGGCAAAAATACATAAAAACTCAAACTGTCTGTATTAAAAATTACTAATTATTAAAAATTAAATTATTAAAAATTAAGTAAATCTTAAACACTTATTTCCACGAAAAAATTCCATAAAGGATAAAGCATGATTTAATTCGCAATAATAAAAGAAGGCGTTATCTTTGTTGTTGCGAAGCTAAGTTTCTCTAGATTGGGAACAAATCCACTAGTCTGCTGTTTCAAATGTAAACAATCAATAGCCGCCATAAAAAAGGCTTAGCAGCACTTAAAAAACTTTTAAATTGTTGATAATTCTAAAAATATTCCATCCAGCTTTACTAAAGGCATAAAACTCTTAATCGAAAGATAAGAACATCATAATTCAGTTATTTTTAAAGGAAAAAATGTGCAATTTACAAACATATAAGAATAAAGAAACTGAGGTCACTGAGCCGAGTAAGAGTGAATATATATATATACATATATTCATTAATAATAATTTATTTACTAAATAATATTGATAAATTGATTATATTATCTCCTAAGTTTAATTATAGTAGGATTATCTTAAAAGAGTGATTTCATACTAGTAAGTTATATTTTGAAAGATGTTTTGAATTAACTTGAAAGTAAAATGTTAAAAATGTTTTACCTTCGTATTTATTTATTAATTATTGTTCATTGAACGGGAGTTGGTTTGTTCCCCTTGAAAAGTCAACTAATTTCCGATCAATGACAATGATTACATGCATTTAATTTAATTCTTGCCTTTAATTTATTCCTTTTGCAATTGAAATTTTGTTATTTCTGGTTTAATTCCAGTCTCCGTTAAAACATTTTTAACATTTTACTTTCAAGTTAATTCAAAACATCTTTCAAAATATAACTTACTAGTATGGATTCACTCTTTTAAGATAATCCTACTATAATTAAACTTAGGAGATAATATAATCAATTTATCAATATTATTTAGTAAATAAATTATTGTTAACTTACTTTGCAGCAATTGCGCAAGTAGTAGTAACTTGTTTTCGCACTAAATGAATTTAAAATCATATACATATATTTATATACTTTTGGTGCGGCCGATTGCAACCAAAATACGAGGTGCACATCTACATGTTATAGCAGTCTTATATAAAAAGTTTCCGTTCTGAGGCTACTCGTTTTTGAGTTATGCGAGATACATACGTACATACGTACGCACAGACGCCACGAAATATTCTCTTCAGAATTCATTTTAAATTAGTTTTACAATTTTTTGGGGAGAAAGAGTCCTTTATTCTGTCCTTGCGTACAGATGTCAAGCAAAAACATCCTTAAATTGCATTCGATAGCTGTGAAAATGGATATTTGCGTTGAAATATGATGCCTAAAACTTTTCACGATTACAATACTTCCTTTTTACTTTGTACAAGGAAGTAATAACCTAATGACTCTACACTCATTTCGAAGAATATGAATTCCTGAGGTATATACAGGATTTCTTGACAATGTGGTTTAATTTACATTAGTCAAACTAAAAAAACCTTAAAATTTCGCGCTAAAGAATATGAGGCATTTGTTGGGGGAAACGAAACACATAATTCTTCTGTTGCTTCATACCCCATCGACTAAAAATCACATTTTCCATTATCTAAAAATCATCCTTCGTTGGCAAATTAGATTTATTAGAGGCGTTTCACATTCATAAAACATTTTCAGCTCTAGTTAATGATCTCAATTCCAATCCGTCTTTAGCTTTTAAGGAAATTAATCCATATTTATTTATACTTTTATTAATAGATGGTGCTAGTAAATTAATTTCCTTCTTCTCATTGTTATCGCCTGAGCACAGGCTTCTCTTCTGTCATCTGCCTTTCTGCAACTGAAGAAAGTACTGTACTTAAACCTTCTTACAAATACCTGCAAATTTATGAATATTAAGCTTTTTCTTATTGTCTTAGCACCTCCAACATAGGTGCACTTTTAAAAACTGTCTTCTTAAATTTGTTTTTTTCTTTGAATGCGTATTTTAAATTGTAATTTAATTAATATCTTTTAATATTAAATAAAAGTATTTTCTTTCTTTTCTTCATACCTTTCTCTTACAAAGGACTCCTAATATTTGCGAAAAATTTAGGATTCTTCCCACCTTTAAATACATTTAACTGATATTTGATTAGTACTTAACTACATTAATTAGTGAAAGAATTAACAGCATTATTAAGTACTCATAAAATATCCAGCAAAAATGTAAAACATATAAGAACCCGAATACTACATTCTATTACAAAACGACGGTATAATGTACCGAATACAACACCTACATTCCATTACAAAATCTTATTTTTGTATTTATTTTTGTATTAATCTTATTTAATGTGTGTTTCCAAATGGCGTTGAGGTAGAACAAAGAGCTATTGAATGAGAGATATAGTAGGCGTTGCTTTGTGATTGTATTTGTCCATGACTGTTCAGATAATAATAACCGATTGATAACATTACAAAATATCAATTGGATTCAAATCAAAACGCATTGAAAAAAAATATCAACACAATTTAATTAGTTTAACATAAATATAACTAGAAACATAAAATATTTACTTTCACGTATTAAGAAAACGAGTTCATTGTCTGGTATTATTAAGCAGAAGTTAATTCATAGCTGATAATAATTAATATTTGATTATCTGAAATTATTACGTAAAAGTTTATTTATGAATAATACATATTCATAATGTTTCAGGAAATTATTTGACCGATGTTGCGCCCTTAATCTTGACACTCGAAGGACATCCTTCACCTCAGCATTTGTGGAAAATTAATAGATTTCACCATGTTTATCATAATAGATTCCTTGTATTAGAAAACTATAGGTAGGTATATTTTTGCTCGTCGATGCTGCGAGAAATTTTGGATCAATATCCCCTCAATCGTTAAATTCTTCGCCAGTCATGTTAATTGGAGACATTTCCAGTTATTTCATCATAGAAAGTCTTTTATGAAGGAATACCATCCTTTAGAGAAAAACTTTCATGTGATGCACCATATTAAACTAATCTAAACTTTATTTCATCATTTATTAAAGGATTGGAATGCTTAAGACAGTTCCTTACTGTCTTGATTGACACGCATTTTCACGACTTAATTCTTGCTCTAAATCGAAATAAAAATAATAAATAATAAATAATGGTGACATAATCCCTCACTTGGCAACATGTCTCTGATATTTGTCAATTTCTATACTCTATTTCGCCCTTTCTGGTAATTTTATCTTTTATTTGGTGACACTGCTTCAGTTTAAAAAATTCATTCTATAATATTTTGATAACATTAATTGAAAGTTGTTCTCAATAAACGATGTGTTTTCCATGTTTTCGTTTACAAATAGGCGGGGCTTTGGAATGCAATAAAAACATCCAAATAACAACATTCAGCATGATCACATTAATTAGTGTCTACAGTAGAAGCATTCTCCTTTCGTAATTTGTCATTCCCTATGCTGAGTTTGAAAAAGCGCAGCTCGCTGACACGCGTTTTATGGGTAGAGCTGCAGATATAAAAGGATCAGGTGCTCATACCAGCTACATGAGAATCCTTTATTGCACCACCTTTTAGTAGCTGTTTCATTTTAGCCGTAGTTCACTAGATAAAATTCACGACTGCAAGCTTCGCCGTCCTGTAGCGATGCACATTACTCGAAACCCGCACTGGAAACGATAATTTACGTCAGTTGAATGCTCTTATCCGACGCCTAAAAGCGCCCTGTAGCACATCAACGGGCCAATTTGCTATGCACATTCCATTACAAAATCTGCTTACTTCAATTTCCTCTGTCTGCCTTTACATTTTTGCCGTATTTCGAGCATCGTGTAATTTAAAATATAGTTCATTTAATATATACCCAACTAATGTAATTTTTATCAACATTTGCAGCATTATTGCAGTTAATTAAAGATAACTTTACGATCATATATCTCATATCTTGATACGGAATCATTTTTTAAAAATTTTATTTAGCATATATATCTTATTTCTATCTGCAAAATTTTCAACATTAAACCATTCTAACTTTATTTTAAGGAATTATTTTTCAGTACGTTTTGTTTTTTAGCGAATACAATAATATTGCTAAAAGGCAACATTTACAGTAAGGGAAACTTGGAAAAGTGAAGGATGTCATCCATCCCCCGAGAAACGTAATCCGTACAGATTTTTAGCAGACGGTCTTAAATTACGAAAAATAGTTTAAAGAGCTTTCAATAGATATAGAAATAAATAAACAAATCAATATTTTTTTTCAAGTTACTGTAATTTCTTTAATAACATAAGCTTCGACAGTAAAATTTCCGCCAATAAATTTATAATTCTTTAATTCATATGGTATCTAACTCGTTATCAACAGCTTTAAAAAGTGATTTGTTATTTTCAATAAAAATCATATTCATGAAATCTTTTATTAAAATTAATTATTAATTTAATTAATTCATTAAATTTTCTAATACTTTCGAATATGAAGCAAACTAACTCGCTCCCTAAAATTGCATGTCGATTTAACAGCTTTAGATTTCTGGTCAATATAGAACAGGGAAATCCTATACACAGTTCATAAAAAAATATAACTCCTAATGCATTTCCTAAACAAGTAAAGCAGTATTTATCAGAAATAACAAGAGAGGAATAATTTCAAAGCAATAAGAAAAACCAATCACCGTTTCAGCAAATATTTACGTAATTTGAATAATTTGTGCGTAAAAATGCAATAGATGCAACTCTGATGAAACGGTTTCTAATGATGAAGAAATGCGCATAAAGTAGGAGAAATCAGTCACTTTAACCTTTTCATTGTAACTAAATTATCTGTGCCTTAAATATAGAAATTTGTTTCCAAGATTTTTTTGCCAGTTTTCAGGTTAGTATTTGCTGATTGAGAAACATATGGCATCTCAAGTAAACCAGTAGTATAGCTTTACTTTATTTTAATCATGGTAAATTGCATATGTTTAAAAGTAGTAAAAATTGCTCTGAATTACCATACCGCAAAGTCCTGCCCGAAAGTCTCTCATTTTTCTCCGAAAAAACAATAAAAATCACCTTTAACCGGCAACAATGGGCCCGCGCTGATTCCGGATAAGAGGTGTTTATGAATAATTGAACATGTATTCTTAGAACTTTGCTTGCTAATGTTCTGTGATGGAATCTGTAGGAAGTGCAGCATAATGCGAAGTCCGTCGGTGGTGTTTTTGATCTATCAGCCAAAATTAAATGTGTCATTAAAAAATCTTATAGATTATTTAAAACACATAACATGATTTTATATTTCAAGAAATCAAAATTAAACAACCTTTCTAAAATCATGATATTTATTATCACATGAAATTATGAATTTCTTAGCATGTTGGCACATTACCTTGAATATCTGACAGTTTACAAGATTGTCGCTCTAATTTTCAGAATTCGCTGTGTGTGCAATGAAGTGACATAAAATTATTTACGGGCATAGACTGTCGGCAAACCTTATGAAAGTCTTCAGTTCCTCGCCACGTTCCTCCTGTCGACTTCAGCTTCATTTCCCACCTGCTGCTCAGCTTATTTCTATCCCGTTATATATCCGATAATTTGTTGTCATTCTGAAAATGTGGAACAAAAATAGAATTGTCCACATCCATCCAGGCTTGCATCTTTCTTTATTAACATTAATATTCTTCGAATATGTAAGTAAACCCAAGATATTTAACACAAGCACCAGAAAGTGTTTTAAAACCAAGAGAATCTTTGTCATTTTGATTCGTTATCTATGAATAGGATTAAAGCCTCCCATTTGCATTACTAACGATGTAAAGTAAAGTAATTAAAGTAATATTCTTAATGTATTTCTAGAAAACAGGCGAAAACGTCCTTCAGTGTAAATTGTTTTTGAAAATAATTGAAACTACTTTAATAAACGGGCGAATAAAAAACGATCGGTAGTTCATGTTTATATTCTGGATAATTCCTTGATTTACTAGTTGGGTAAAGCTATGTAATATAATTAACTATAAATGTCCACTATAAATGGTTCACTATAAATGTCCGTTTTACTTTTCAAACTCTTGCCATCAAGTGTTAAAGTCCTGCATTATATTTGAAGAAACTAAATAATGAAGAATCTGCATGAATGCATGAATATTTCTCCAGTGTGAAAAAACAACGGCACATAGAGCCATCAAATTTTGGATAACGTAGTCCTCCAAACGAATATGCGCACTTGGAAGCACGAATTTTTAATTTCGAATTTGTTTTATTATCTATTTCAGACTTTGTGAAACTTTAATGAATTTTTGATTAAGAAACTCAACGATTTCAAAGCGAGCAATGGCAACACTGCACGGAAAAGAACATTTTTATCTCCAGCGCGCGAGACTGTCTATTGGAAATTCTAAAGTTACGCTGTTTTTAAATATTTTTTGATACTGCTGTTCAATTGAATTTTATGTGGTTTAAGTGCGAAGAGCATTATATTTAATAAATAAAGGTTAACAAAACGTTGCAACAATCGCCTCTTTGGGCTTAATATAAAATCTGAAAGCTTTTAGACTTTATTTTTTCTCTCTTATTATTTTTATTGAGTATAATTAGCTTAAAATTTATAGTTTTTCTAAATTCATTGCTTAACACATTTTAGGTAAGCTTTGCCATTACACAAGTCTATATATATATATTTCAAAACTTGTGTTACTCTTGTCTTATAGATACTTACTCCTCTATTTTTTATTGTAGATTTTACATCAAATTTTCACTTATATCTATGCATATGTTTGATTATTTCCGTTTTATATGTTTTTGGACTCTGTCGGTTCCAATTAAAAACTTTTTATCAGATTCTTAAATATTTCTTTTTGTTTATGTTGTTATTTTTCAGCCTATCTTGCATGTTTTCAAAATTTTTTATAGTTCTGTTACTTCCAGTTTTTGATTAAACATTTTGCGTATGGTTTTGTATTTTCAAATAATAGACTTCTATTTTTGCGCTCTATCTGCTCAAAATATTATTATTTAATGTGTCTATTATTTTACCATTTTTTTAATTCTTCTATGTTTTTGATGCTATATTTTTGCATTTTTTGGCACTGCTTACTTCGGCCTGTAGAAGGTGAACTGATAAAGACATGGATTACTTTGAATGATTTCCGTCAACTTTCCTTCATGGAGATACAGTAAAATTTAATTCAAGTTTTCATATCTTTAGTATTTTGTTACATATTATATATGTGTTAGGTTACTATAAATTAGGATAAATTTAGGTGAACAATGAAATTCCTTAACATTACAAAATTTTTATTTTTATTTTTACTTTTTATTCTTTTTATTTTATTTTATTTTTTCTGTGGCATCCATCGTTCATTATAATCGGATGACGCGACAAGCTGTGAGAATAAATCTTTTACTTTTCCGATGATAGAAGTCAGACGATTCCGCCATTAAGACGACGATGCGATTGAAAGATGTTTGCATGTAAAAGACGGTTGATTCTCTTCATCTGTAAATATCATCTGTTTTCTTCTACACATGTTATAAATTCATTTTGTAGTTTGTAGCAACTATTCATGTTTCATTAAATTATCGAGTTTTCCATAAATCGGACTAGTTTATTATCCCCTAGACAGCCACCTAAGAAGTAAGTTTACATACATCATATTCCTAGACAGTAAGTACCGATCCTACAGATTTGGGGGCTCGGCCGGGATGAGACTAGGAAGAATCATCATAAATATTACAAAAGGAAAGAAGTAAGTTTGTTTCGATTATTTCCATATTGCTACTTGAATAGTGTTCTACGATACTGTGAATTAAGATGACTGCCCTAAATTCTATTCCTATAATTTCAAATTCTTTAAAGACTGGGCCTACTAAGTCAATTAAACTCTTACATCAAATTGTGTTTGGAACTTTAGGTGATCGAAAAAATATAGCGAGATTGCGTAACTTTTGTGGTTTTCCATCTGATTTTAATATTGAAGAAACAAAACAAAAATTACTTAAAACTCTTACTGCAAATGATTTTATTTCTGTGTGTAATTTGTTACATCTTAATTATTATTCAAATCCTGATAAAAACTGTGATTTAATATTGAATAGTCTTCGTGATTTTAAGCTTCTAAAATCCGAAAGTGATGACGATGATGAGTTATCTGAAAACGAAAGTGTTTATGATTCTGATAAAAATGATGATATTAATTCTGTTCGGTCAGAATCACCTCCCATAAATAACTCAGTGGATGAAAACATTATAATGCCTAGCAATATTTCCCTACATTTTCGTGATATCTTAGAAACTGTTTCTGAATTTAATGGCACTGATACATATCCAGTTGAATCCTTCATTGGTGATTTAGAAGAATCTTTTAAATTATTTAAGTTATCGGAGTTACAGAAAATTGTGTTTGCTAAAATATTGCTTACTGGTTCTGCTAAAGTATTTATTCAGTCTTTAAAAGGTATAATATCATGGGAAAAATTAAAAGAAAATAAAGAAAATCTTTTATCTGAGTTTGTTTCTAAAATAAACAATGCACAACTTCATAATTTATTACAGAAACGACACTTAAAACCTGGTGAACCACTTTCCGAATATTTAATTGCCATGCGTGAAATAGCCAGTCGCGGTTCTGTTGATGATTCATCTATTCTTGATTATGTGATCAATGGGATACCAGATCAGAGTAGCAACAAAATTATTTTGTATGGGTGTAAAACTATTTCTGAATTAAAAAACAAATTAAAAATTTATGAGAAAATTCGCGTTCCAGATACGAAGAATAAGGGTTATTCAAGTACTAACACACAAAATAAAACATGCGCTATACCTAATAAGAGTAAAGAACCAAGGTGTTATAATTGTGGAAGTTTAGGTCATAAATCTAACTCGTGTAACAATAAGAGTAAAGGATATAAGTGTTTTAAATTCATTTTATGTGGACACAAAGCCGCAGATTGTTTCAAAACGTCTCCTAAAAATATCCAAGATGCCAAAACTGTAACTCCAATTACTCAGGCTTTTCAGAAAGAAATGCATAAAACTGTTAATTTAGGTAATTTGCAAATTGATGCTTTAATAGATACTGGTAGTCAAGTAACGCTAATCCGAGAAGATATACATAAGAAGATAGGTTCTTCTGAACTTAAGTCGGCAGATCTACAGTTAACGGAATTTGACAACAAACCTATAGAGAGATTTGAAGGTGAATTCAAAATTGATAGTTCTTTATTTAAATCAAATATTTGCGTTATTGCAGAAAATAAGAAATCTGATAGTGATTCCGAAGGACAGAAAAATGTTCATTGCAATCGATGTGGTTCTGAAAAAGGATCCAAACAAAGTTGTAAATTATGGTTCTTTACTTTCAAAACCAGAAACTGATCCCCTTAGTATAGTTCCTGTTACAGTAACAGAATGTGATCAAACCGAATACTTCATCTACAATCAAAGTGCATTGATTTCATGATTGTGAATTCTGATGACGTCCCGAGTGATGCAGAAAATAAAAATGGTGCTATGAAAGATGAATTAGTGCAAAAAGGAAACTCAAGCACAATACAATTAGCTTTGAAGCCAACGAGGAGAAACACCACTCCAGAAGGTGTTTCTGAAGAGAAGCATTTTTCCGAAGAAGAGTCATTTGCTAAAGATGATGAATCAAATGAGAATTCCGCTAGAACAATTTCAGTAAAATACCTTGCAATAGACAGGCAAAAGAAACCACTGGATACGAAAAAACTACATAAACCACTGAAGAAGAGGAAAAGTTTGAAAAGCAGAAGTCAGTTAGAAAATCTGATGAAAACGACGCTGATACAGAAAGCAAAGACGGAACAAAATAAATTAAAGAAGGTGAGAAAAAAGAAGCGAAAAAGTAGATTCAGAAGATCCAGGAAGAAAACCGAAAGGCTTTGATAATGAAATACCGATTTTGATGATTCCAGATTTAGAATTTTCCTGACTTGAATAATTTCTCCCGATTTGACTAATGAATTATTCTAAGAATGAAGAGTATGAAGGAAGACGCCTTCAAGAAGATGGTATCTAAGACGACACATTCAGAAGACGTATCCAGATGATGTTTAAGAAGATGTAAATACAAAGACGAATCCAGACCAATTGTTCCAGACAACATAAAAGGAAGACGTGTTTGGGAAATACATGTATTCAGATAGACTGCTAAAAATGAACGAACGATGAAGAGGAGCTAAAGCTGTTATTTTTTAAGACGTTAAGATGATGAGGGAAGATGGCTGAAATAAACCATTTAAGACGACTTTTCCCTCAATACTAACTAAAAATCTTTTTTTTATTTTATTTTATTTTATTTTATTTTTCAGACCCCTAAATGTAGATGGTGGTACCACGAGAATGCGAGGCCGCATTCTGTCAGAATAGGCCTAGCAGTTGTGGGATGGCATCCATCCAGAACTCAAAGTAATTGAAATAAACATTAGAAAATTACGAAATATAAGAAATATAATGTAATCTTTGCGAAAACAAATCAAAAAATAAAAAATAAAATTAAAATTTAAAATATGTATAATAAGAAAAGGGAATGTTCATGAAGATATGTAAATTTGGTTTCATTTTCAATATTTTGCGAATAATCAATTGCCAACTAAAAGAAGGGAATTATATCCCAAAGAAAAGGGAATTATATCTTCATGTACATTCCCTTTTCTTATTATATATATTTTAAATTTCAATTTTATTTTTTATTTTTTGACTTGTTTTTGCAAAAATTACATTATATTTCTTATATTTCGTAATTTTCTAATGTTTATTTCAATTACTTTGAGTTCTATTTCATAATGCCAATTTCCAATGTTTAATTTTTACAAATAGCTTTGAATTAAAATGCATAAACACGAGGGAATCGGGGGACAATTACTAGAGTAATTTATCAATTTTACTGCAGAAATTGCTTTTCACACAAAATATCTCACCCGTATTGATGATGTGTAAAAAGAATATGTGTCCTAAAAATTAGTTGTCGAGAAAAAAAATTATATACTGAATCTAAGACAACGTCTGTTAAGATTATTTTCTCCGCTATGCATTTTATGTATCTACGAAGCTCTACGCGTATAAGATCTGGGATATATATTAGTTTCCCAGTTCTTATTCGTTGCTTTAGGCTCTGAGATTAAATCGCTTAATTTTAAATTCATCATCCGATATCCTGTTTCGCGCATTTTGGATAAGGGAGTATAAATAAACGTTTATTCACTGAGAAAGCATTCTAACCATTCTTTATTTCTTACCCGTTCTTGATAAATTTGTAACAATTCTCTAGGGTAAATCTGTCGGGTACGAAGATTCTACCGTTAAGTCTTCCGGATCTGTGTTTCCTTATATTTCGTCTAAAGTGGATTTGCTCTCTTGACACGAATTGCTTCTCTTCTATCACTTATCATCGTTGAGGCTTTTCCTTACTATATTTTGGTTTCGTAACAACTCTAATACAAATGCAAAAGAGACCTACCGACTTGAACTTACAAATTAAGTATTAAGCACTGGTTATTCTGGCATAAGTTGGAAATTAAAATATATCTGCTTCATTTTATCTGCGTTTTAAAATGCACAGTGTTCGTTTTCTTTTGCTTGTAGAGGTAGAATATATTACAGTGGTACCTCGGTGTAAGTCATTAAATCTGTTCCAGACTTTGAGATATATCCACACTGGATATATACCAAATAAACGTTTCTAATAAATAAAGGGAAATAATTAATGTTCTTATATAAAAGTTCTATTGTTATTATAACACTGTTTAATATCAAAATAAATGCTTCGAATGAAATTTATACTGCACATACATGGCTTTCTATTATCTAGGGGAAAGCAATTCCATAACAAGTTCTAATATCTTTGATTTTTTTAATCGATTTCACCAGCTTCGAAACTTTAATCGATTTAAAATCGTCTTTGATTTTCATTATCCTAGACACCATCCTGCTCGGCATAGGTATGCAATAGCCAAGTTAAAAATACGGATGTCATCTTCATATTTTCCAGCAATCTCTTTTTTTCGCCTCCATGGTGATGTAATTCCAACCCTTTCCATCGTTATTTGACGCTTCGCTTTAATTTTCTTAAAACTCACTTTTAACGAATTCTCAAAAAAAAAAAAAAAAACACAAAATCACGGGAAAATTCAGAGCTGTGTACTGAATAGTAGCCACAGACGTACTGACAATAACGGGCAGTCTCGAAAGAGGTGTCTTCAAGAAAGACTCGAAGAGAGACATTGTCTTTAAACAGGTGAACAAGGACAGGCAGCACCACTGTGATTCATCGAATTTCAGTCGTATTATAAACATATAGAGTACAATAAACAAAACATTTCGAGTGCAAAGACGACGTATACTAAGTTGGACTATTTCGAAACGGATGCATTTTTCTCCAACGTTTTCTAGTTCCTGTTAAATAATCATCAATATTAATCTAGAAATAAACAACAAAAATCAGCATTGTATTTGTAAATTTTCACAGGATTAGTTTCGATGGTTTGACCGAACCATCATTCTTAGCTGCCGAAGCGCAAATGAAAAATGCGCATTTTAAGATTTAGCAAGTTCCATTGTTGGTTCGGTTAAAATTCCTGAGAGAACTAATTTTATTTTGTTCGTATGTTTTTCAATTAAACATTGGTACTGATGTCTTTATTTTTGTGTTAAAGAATTTCTGTATTTTTTGCAAATGTTTTTATACTCTTCCCACATTAATTTATTTTTTGACTTTCGGGTATGAAAATATACGCTATTTAATTTTAAAATAAATATATTTCATTTATAATGCATTTAAATTTGATTCGCTTTTTTCTAGTAAAATCGTTGATTTCTGAAAGTAAAGAAGGTACTTTGATCAATTATTAGGCAAAAGATCTATTTGAGTTGCTTGTTTTTGGTAATGTGGGGATGGAAGAAAGAAAAATTAATTATTTTGTCTTCAACAAATGGCAATCTCGAGAACCACACAAAATGTTTTTGTATTGATTCTCTTGAGAAAATAGATATTTAACTCGTTCAGGTATGACAAGATAACATTTCTTGTAAGATTATGTTTACATGATTCGTTTCCACTCCATGTAATAAAGTTATGACCTTTCTTTTAGAACTTAATTTTCTCACTTGCGTCAAACAAAGATCTCTGGTGAATAGCAATTATTATTACCACAAAATGTTCCTGTCTTACGGCAGTTATAAATACCATAAAAATTTCCAACTTTACTACAATTTACTAGTATAGTTTCACTCATTTAGAAAGCCATGTTTCACGATCAAATTCATGTTTTTAACTATTTCAAATTCCTCAACCTGTTCTTGAATCCTGTTAGAGTGAATATATGTCTACACATACTGTTTTTATTTAACAAACTATGAGAACACAAAATTTCTATCACTATAATAAATACAGGAAGAGGCTTTATTACTTTACATACATTCAATTTACGTAGCATTAAAATAAGATTTTCATATTAAAATCTTGAAATTCTGAATTGTAAAGATAACTTAATTAGTACCTGCGACAACATCAAAGACCATGGAGATAATTTCTGGTGTTGTGTTTAGCGACATCTGGAGATATCCTCCCAACCAGGCGACTTTTCGAAATTTTCCAGAAAACACACTTTTATAGCCCTACCAGTGGTTTTTCTCTCAAAACTTCCATGCATCCTTTGACAACATTATAAATACGATTGAATTTGGGTCGCCAGCTATTTCAGTTATCTATATCCTTAATAATTCTTATTTGCGTTTCTCCTTGGTGAATGATATAGATACTGGTCTATAAGTGATTTTCTGATGGTCTGTGAGATATTTCACGTGTTAATGAGAATTTGCTGTATTTCTCTTTTTCTCCTTGAACTACGTATTAGCTGTTCATTTTGCCCTGCAGGTCCATTATTACTTTTCTTTCTGTATTTCTGACATAATTTTTAGGAGATGCTTATGTGTATCAGTATCTATTTGTCCAAACTACATTTAGATTTTGTTAACATCTGCATTACCTATGTATCCGTTTTCTATGTTTTCCCATTCATCTCTTTTCAGATCTTTACGAACCCATAGCGCGCAACAGTGTCTAGTTATCCAAAATACATTTAGCTCTCTTTAACATCTGCAGTATCTATATCTACGTTTGGTATTATCGTAGTATATGTTCCCTCATTAATCTCTTTTCTCTGTCTTGTTTTATGTTACTGTCCTCATCGTAGATGCTCCCGTATCACATGTCTACACTACCTCATAAAAGGTTATAGATTGCCGGAAGGAATCTAAGATCTATATGGCACTGCTCCTAAGCGTAAGTTTTCTTGGTAGCGTTGTGTTTCCTTAGATGAAATCTTGAAATCATTTTTGGTAATTGTCATGTTGTTTCGTTTTTGTTTCTTTACATTTCTGTCATCCGTGGTTGTAATCCAATAATGGAACTTCTTTCTTACATTATTTTATTTATATATAAGAGGTAATTAAACATGTTACAAGATATTTACATCGATTAACATTAATTGGTGTCAAATGAAGAAACACACGCCTGCATATTACCGTGCAGTTCTATCAAAACTTACGATGAGTGCACGCCTGTGATAATCGTGCAGTCACCTCCGACGTTGTCCAAACTATAACTGACTCCTCTCCTGCGGCAATCAACTACCAGAGGGAATTGTACAAGCTTTTTCCTCGAACAAAAGAGGGAGGAAGGTATTAGTGACATTACAGTAATCGTACAAGAGGAAGACCCAAAAATAATCAGAATTATTTTAAGCAGTTATTCTTTGCATATTTTAGCCCTCCCCTTCAAAGTATTTTTCACCACATTAAAGCGCTTATCCCGATGTTTTGTCCACTACTGAAAGCATGGAAATAGTTCTGCGTTTTTTATACAGAATGTTTGTCATTCGAGGCATGTAACATATTTTGTTGCATCTCATGCACATCATTGAATTGCTCTTTTTTAATGGACTGAATTGCTTTATAAGAAATTTCCATTGAAGTATAAAAACGTTTTCACTGAGCGAGAAGAAAATTTGATGAGTAGCGAGAGTGAGACAAAAGTGCCGTGTTGTTCTTTCCCAGGAATTGTCACATGCAGACAATTTCTTCAGAAATCTTTCAGTGGTCTATCAACGATCTCATTTATAGCCTGCCTCACGTTGTCAACGTTTCATTCCTTTTGCTCTTCAATAGATAGTCCAGACATAGTTCATTTGACGTCTTTTTTTAACCTGAAAAACTATTTATATACTTCTGATTTACTCAAAGCATCATCTTCATTTTTGAATGATGTTGAATGCAGATGAAGTTTCCCTCAATAATAAACAAAAATGTACACACGCGTTTTGTTTTTTGGGATATCACATCACAAAAATTGCAGAAAGCTTCCAGCACACGCACATATCAGCAGCGAGGGCATATCAACACTCTGAGACTAATGTCACTTGCAGACAGGTACAGGAAATCCTAAGCTAACAAAGTTTAGTGGTATTATTCGTAATTATAAAATGTTCACGTGCAATGTTATTATTCGCGTTATTTATGGATACCCCTACGAGTACCGAACCCACACTCTCGTAATTTTGCACATACTTATATTTGGGACGACATTGCAATATTTCGAAACGACGTCTTAAAAATTCCACACAGACTTTTTTTAATTATTCCTGTCTTTTTATCAATGTTGAAATTTCTTTTTTTTTTTAGCTATCAAATTAATCATTAAAGAATTTTGTTTTTTGCATCATTAGATAGATCGGAAAGCATTCTTCTAAATGAGAGTCACAAATACTTTCAAAGCCTCTGCCGAAATTTTACGATTTGGGGACGATTCACCAATTTTGTTTTTTCAAAAATCGATTAATGTGCTGTTAAAATTCATGGCTGTTAACAACGGTCGTGGTCCTCCTAAAATCATGGGTTTTTAAATCAGAAATGTGAAAGACTACTATAAATGAGTTGTAATATGTAAACTGTAGTAATATGTAAAATATGTAAACTTACGTCATCTTGTATATTGGGAGACCGTGGGGAAAGAAAAAGGTGTGTGACTAAGTATTTTTGCTGCGCTGACTAGAGGAAATAAGGTTTTTGCGCTTAGAGGTATTAATTATTTTTCTTTATTATTTTCTAGCCGTAGAATACGAAACGTGAAATAAATGCATTAAAAAAATTTTTTAATTGTTCTAACTTACATAGTCCACTAAGTTCCAAATTTAAATAAACAATACTTTTCCAGCTATTACGGCATTCACAATTATATGTCAGATAAAATAAATTGCAAAGCCCGTATAAAATAAACGTGTTGGTATTTTAAAAGAATTTTAAAGATTATATAAGTGACATCAATGCACAGAATGCATACCTAATTATTGCCCTCAATTAATTTAAATTTCTCTTTCACTCTTTTAATTTAAAATCCACCATTGTTAACAAACAGTTGATTTGATTTTTAGCCACATTTTATAAAGAATGTTGTGACAGTTAAACTATTATATCTTGCTTTTTAATGTATTTAATTAATATAAGTAATTCAAAGGATGTTTTTGATATTATATCAAACTAAATTTAAAGTTTTCTAGTTTCCTAATAATTCAACACTGTACTACTTACTGAATTTTTATTGCGTATAACCCGTCAAAGTGCATATTTCTGATATGGAAATTAAGATAATTATTTTGAAAAATGAAAAGAAATCAGAGCAGCCTTCTACTAATTTATTACTGTGACCCTATTTTTATTTTTCTTGAAACCAATTTTTCTGATATCGAAATCAAAAGATCCCGTACATAAAATTAAAATAAAAAAATCTGATCACCTTGTCACTGAATTACAACAGCAAAGCGTGATTTTATATTTTTAGAAACGAGTAAGAGCGTATACCTCTGCTGTCGAGATTAGAATGTTCTTATTGAATATGGAAATAAATGAGAGCAAAATTTCTGCTTTTTATAATTTATAACAGCCGGACATTTCGTACTTTTTTCGATTTCATTGCTATTATATATATATATATATATAATAGCAATGAAAAGACGGAGCAGTGTTGATGCGTAATAGTTATATAGGATAGATCGTAGATCCATACCGAAGAGGAAGCATTCCGGTTTCGTAGTATGTCAATATGTTGACTTAGTAATATGTAAAAAATCCGGTAGTCGGTAGTCGAAGCAGTTTTAATTCCATTTTTATTTCCAATTGGCATTTGTGGTCACATTTCACTTGGCACTCTAGTCGTGCCTTTTCAAGAAAATGACATTTTTGATATTGTCGTGATAGGTACAGAGCAGAATGAAACAGCGTCTAATCAGCACAGAGGCAAAGGCTGAAGTGCGTAATTATCCAATATGAAAGCACACGATGAGAATTTTGGTTTCAGTTAAAAATTTCAGTTTCCAATTATTACGTTATCAGTGCTGCGCAGGCCATGCAGAATGGAACGATCTAGAAATGACGCAATCGAGATAAGTTATTACGATTTTTAGAACAGAGAGGGAGAATTAAACCGTTAATCAAAGTTTTACCCGTTAGCTTAAATTATAATATTGATTCACATATTTTTATCTTACATATATATATATATATAAACACACGTTTGTGTGCGTGTATAACTCATACTTTTATCATACACTCATAAAGTATGACATACTTTGTGAGCGTGTTTAACTCTAATTTATTTAAGGAATATTTTCCGGTTAATAGGAAGTCAGACATTTAAAGAAAGTCTTTCATGCTTTCCATACTCCAAATACTTATTTTAAGATTACTTTTCATATTATGTCTCTAATTTTTCAAATAGTTCAAATAGTAGCAAATCTCCAGAATTTTTTCGTATTTATTATTCGAAATTAGCCTTCTTATTAGCACAGGGAGGCATTTGGAACACGTGGTGAGCAAAAATAATCCGATTTAAACTTTTGTAAAGTTTTTTATTTATTTGTATAGTTATTTTTGTGTTTTATGTTTGCATTATTTTTGTATTTTTATACTGTTATTGTGTTTTGTAATGTTGTGTTTGTATAATTTTGATTTTTCTCTCTCCTTTCCGCATGCCTTCGTGGTGTAACAGTAGCAAATTCGGCGCGTATCCGAGAGGTCCAGGTTCGAGAGTACCAGCGAGAGTATTGCACATTTCTCATGGTTTGGAACTAGAAGGTGGTGGACGATAATTCGTCACCTCCAGGATTTGCAATTGGGTCTCTTAATCGACAGCCGCTCTTTAAATAGAGGAATATGTAAGGTATTTTCTAACTCCTTTTCGCGTACTTTCGTAGTGTAACGGCAGCACATTCGGCGCGCATTCGCGAAGTCTGGCTTCGAGTCCCGGTAAGGGCATTGTACATTTTCACATCTCCTACTTCAAAAACATCTAATGACTCTACATTTATATTTGCTCATTTATCAAGTGAACTTGTGCACCTTTTTGTTTTTTGGTTCAGTTGAATTTGGTCACTTTTGGTTCAGTTGAAGTTGGTCACTTTTTCTGTTCGCATTTATTTTATTCATAAGCTAGATCTTTTAATTATGGGTCTACTGACGTTTAAGTTGTAAAGATAACTTAAATAAATCTCGAGATATAGGCCAAAAGCTTTCTATTGATGTCAATATTCGGAAATTTCTTCCTAGCCTGACGATTCACTGGAAGTTTCTGGAAAATACATACAGTTCTAAAAACAATTTTTACTAGGTTTTCAAAACACCTTACCTTCCCCATTGAGCAACCCTGTAAATAGCGAGTGATCGAAATTAGAATTGTGAGATTGAGCCTCTGCTCGGTGATTATTACTTTGCTGTGCAAGAGATTTTCATGGTTTGCGATATTCTTCGCGCATTATGGAGAGTTTCCCCTTATCTCTGTTTTCTAGTTGCTATTTATCTTGCGGATGAGCTGTTTTTTATTTCAACAAAGATTCAAGTCTTCCTTTTCATATGGCTTAGTTATTTAAGGATATAGATTTAAGATATATCAACGTGTGAGAACATGTAATTCGAATTTCCTTTGACAGTAATTAATTCTTGGAAGTATTGAGTCCATTATTGGATGTAAGATCTCTAATTTGTACAAGAGAAATTATTTTAGATTACATAAAATTCCTATTTCGTCTAGGTAAGGTAAATAAAATAAAATATTTGAATCTCTGATCTCAATCAGGCTGAGCTCTGTCACTTTTTTCCACGAACTCCGCGTGTCTTCGTTTTACTCCGATATATCCAATCAACATTTTGCAGTTAAAATGAAAAGCGCTTTTCAAACTGTCGGTCTTTAAATGCCAAATGCAAAATCCCATTAATCTACAGCTGTAGTCGTTCGTGACATAAGACGCCCCCAGCGATTACACGGCCTTGCAAATAACGAAACTGAACAACAAAATCAAAATTCGAGTTGCGCCGCTTCTTCAGTTTGAATCGATACCGGAAGAAATGGTTGCGGTGGCGCCCTCTGCCTGCAGTGCGCTGAAAGAAAAGGCAAGTGAAATAAAAGAAGCAAGAATCTCCCCTTTTTCCCTTGAAACATGAAATCCCAAATACTTGATATTCCTTTCTCTATAGATTCCTATCAAGAGTTCGATTTAGAATCGGTGGTCAGTAACCGGTGTTCACAATTATCAATTTATTATTCCAGCAGTTTTTACGTTAATCGCATAATCGCATCGTTATGGATCAGGCATGTGCAATACATAGCTTGACCCGCAGGCCATGATTTTATGCGGCCCGCGACGACTTTAATTTGGCCTGTTAATTATTTAAATTTGAACAAAGCACTCGGAGTTGTAACGATTAGTTTTGCAAAAATTCTTATATGCACAGTTTCTTACTAAATATTTTAATGTTTTATTCTTATTTTTACCTTTTTTTATATAAATGGCTTTTGCTGCTCCTCTGACCCTTCTGCTGCCGTCAGTTTAATCTTGTTCATGTTGTTGTATGTAGTGCCAGTTTCCACTCTTATATCAGGTTGATTTTCACTTTCATACATTTGTGAATTCGAGGTCAAACATTAATTAAGATGGTTTCATCAAAGGAGAGACAAGTAGAAGCTGAGCCTCATAGATTTCAAGAGAAGTGGCCCGCCGATTGCTTGTTTGTAATGCAGAAGGGAAAAACCTCTTGTTTAATATGTATGGAAACTATTTCGGTCTTAAACGAATACAACTTAAAGAGACATTACAATGCGAAATACGCTAATTACAACAGTTACAAAGGTCAATTGAGAATGGATGAGATAAAAAGTTTGGTAAAGAATATGGGTATCCAGCAGATGCTGTTTCCCCAAAATAATGATGTAGCTAACAACATTGTTCGTGCAAGATTTATTGTTAGCGAAACAAATTGTAAAGTATTCAAAACCATATTCCAAGGAATTCCTTACTGCTTTTAACGAAAATCCTGTGTCTTGAAAAAAGCAATGAAATTGAAGAGATAAGTCTTTCTCGTTTGACAGTAACCCAACGAATTGATGAAATAGCCTTGAAAAGACCAGTGACATAAATTTAAACACTAAAAATATCGCATCAAAATTTGAAGCATTTTTTATTCTAATGGTGAGAAAACAAATACCGCTCAGTTAGCTATGTTTATCTCCGGAATGGACGCCGACTTCAGTTCCCCAAACAATGAAGGAGACAAGTTGTAAAGACATATTTCAGGAAGTAAAAAGTGCTTTTACTAAATTCAAACTAAAGTGGGAAAAGCTAAGGGGAATTGTAGAGTCATTAGGTTATTCTGAAGCAAGAGTCGAGGAAAATGAGCAATGCCCACGCCGAGACTCGAACCTTTGACCTCTCGAATACGCGCCGAGTGTGCTACCGTCGCACCCCGAAGGCATGCAGAAAAGAGGTAGAAAATACCTTATGGAATATCTATCGAAAGGGCTCCATCAATAGTTGTAACAAATAAAAGAGTTGCTTCCCAAATAGAACTGGAGTTAACCTAAAATCGGTATCGAAGATTTTTCTGTATTTGATTGCATTATACAACAATCAAACTTGCTTGCAAAGTCAATAAAATTTGCACATGTGATGGGCACAATAACTTCCTGCACAAATTTCTTGAGTCGAGGGGACTAAAACGCTGTCAGTTTCAAGAATTTCTGACTGATGTTCCTTATAAGCATGAAGATCTCATAATTTACTGCGAAAAGTGTTGGCTAAATAAGGGAAACATGCTGAAGTTATTTTATGATCTCAAAGATGCATCATTTTTATGATCAATATATCTCGCCAATTTAATGAGGTATCCAATATTAAATAAACTTGCTTGTATTTTTACTTTTCCAGTAAAGCTTCGCTTCTTTAGATTTTCGCGTTTCATTATATAAAAGAATTACTATAATTTCACTAACAAAATTCGTAAAAATATTTTAAGCTTTCGCTTATGAATTATATAAAGTACTTGGATACTTTATATAATTGCATAAGCGAAGGCTTAAAATATTTTTACGAATTTTGTTAGTGAAATTATAGTAATTCTTTTGTAATTTCCTATTTTTCAATTAGACTTAAAATTTTAGATACCGTGAACACACTCCTCATTTTACTCCCAGCTGTTCAAAAAATGATACTTCTCCAGAAAGCTGTCTTTTGATATATTCCAGAAAATACTTACATTATGGCTTTAAATAAATTTTAATTATAGCTACCTCTCATTTACACCTTTTTCTCCTTTCTGCTATGACGTCTTAAATCGAATCCGCATTAAACAAAACTTTGTATAATTCAAGAAAGGAATATATTTCACATACAATGATGTACTGCTTAATTAAATCATACGAATATAAGATTTTTTAGGCTAAGATGCAAAGAAGTTTTATTGTTGTCGTGTTTGCTTTTGAGTCTATATTTCATATACGAATGATTGTCAGAGCCTCAAAGAGGTTGGACTTCTACTTTCCACTCCAATTTTGAGGAAGAGCACTCCGGTGGGTGATGCGAGGGTCTGTTCTACCACAAAATCTGTCGCATCCTTCTCGCTTACCCCCAAACCACACGACAGGACTTTCGACCCGCCATATGTTTAGAGTGCTCAATACCGTAAAGACACGAAGCATTTACAAACATGCATGCTTTTTCCGGAATTTGACCCCGGGTCCTTCATTTCGCGAGTGGCGGGTCAGAAACACTAATCACTATCTCGTCTGGGCAGCAAGAGGTTTTATTACTCTACATACATACATACATTTACTTTTATAATAAAGTAAAATTTAAACATAAATCAAAATGTGAAAAGATTCCGATTTTAATGGTCATCCAAAAGAGCTATTTTAATATGGTTTATCAGTAGAGATTATCAATAGAGGTGCCCATGTGGAATAGCGAAACATTTTATAAGATACAAATGTAGGAACTTTCTATATCCTCTGGTGATGAAAAAATGTATAACGTAATTCTATGAAAATATTAGATGTATTATGAATTTTAGGCATTTTATTTAAATCAATTCAAAAGCATTCCGATCATTCAAAGCACTCCGATTCAAAAGCAGTAAAATAATATTCTTAAGAACTGCATCTATTCATTTTAAATAGCTCAATATCTTAATACATAGCGGAGAGATTCAATTTCAAGCATAAATATCTTACACTTTGTCAAATGGCAACAGACTCAAAGGAAAAGTTAAACAACGCATTAAAGAAAAACACCGCAAAATCGTGTTTCAAGACTAATAGCTCTTTTGAGTTAATAAGATTAACTAAATAAAAGAACAAGACATAGCTTACTCCCTTGTTAAAATAGAACAAAAAATATATATAAAAACCTTGGCTCACAGTCTAGCAACACACCGTAGAGTTCCCTATTAAATATTTCAAAAACTGAAAATATATAAAATAAGTAAAAATGTAAACTAGCTTACAAATACTTTACTTCTCTGCTTAAGTAAAAATAACATATCCTAGTATTGTTAACTCATAAAACTATTATTATTGAATATAGTTAAAACTCATTTAATTTTTAAAAGCTCTGGCCTTCGTTTCTACGTTCCTTTTTTAAACGTAAAATAAAACAAACAAAACAAACAGACAAAATAGAGTATTAAAATAAGTTTTAACAACTTAAATATTTTTTTTAATATGCATAGAATCACACAAATCTTCTCTGCCACCACTTGAAATCACCTTTATTTGTCACGTGTGGAAAATTATATGCTTTCGAAGTTTGGTGGCTTTAGATATTGCCGTTTTTCCACACCGGGAACAGATACAGATATTATAAGAGATGTATTTTCTATGTTTTCGTATATAAATTGGCGGTACTTCGCCAATTCGATAACAATAACCAAATGATAACATTGACGGTGATCACAATGAGCGGCGTCTACTGTATGATATATGTTTTATTCCAGTTATGTATTAGTTATTTATGTTAATGCTTCGTTTATCCCTCATCAGAAATATTTAGCATAAATCCACGATCACTAAAATTTTCGCATGATTTTTCTAATGTAAATTCCAAGTCATAAGAGTTTCGCGAATTTTTGTTACTAACCCCAAGACCGTACCGTCAATTTTTTCACGAAATTTTTAGTGTAAATCACCAGATTTTTCGCAATATTTTTATTGTAAATCACAAAATTTTTTGCCGTATTTTTATTTTAAATTATTAAATTTTCGTGATATTTTTAGAATAAATTTCTTGAAATATAAATCTCAAGCTGTGAAAATTTCTCTAATTTTCGTAAGTAACCCAACGACCGTTCCTCATATTTTGCTTCCCTCCCCCGTGATAGAATTTCTGTCTTAATCATACGGCATACAGAATGGTTAATGATTCAGATAAAATATAGTGCTTTGGCTGTAATTCATGTTAGAAGCCTTCCTGCTTATTGGATTTTGGTATCGTAAAGCATCATACTACTATACAGAGCGAAGAAAACATCTTTTCTCCCGACTACATTTATTTTTTCTTCTCTTCGGTACCGGAACGAACTCGTGCAAAAAAATGGGGAAAACCACTGCTTTCATTTCCGCAAGCCATTAAGTTCGCGTGAGGGTGGACTTTCTCCAGCAGCGTAGCGTGGAAACCCCTCTTTCCTCCCACATATTTTACTCCCACAAACGCCTAATTTGTAGCGCTTCCATACATCTGTCTATTTTCTTTGCTTGAAGGAAAAAAGAAAGAATCCAAGAGAGCAGTTGCGTCAGAATTTTGTGAAAGAGCACTTTTTTTAATAACTGAAATGGGTGTTGCATTTCATTGAGCAAAGAAAATTACGTGATTGGCTTAATCTACATTTTGCGTTCATTAAGAGACTTTGCAAGCTGCCTAACATTTCATTAGGTTTAAAAGATTACGACGGTTTAAAAGATTATTAGTTAATTAAATCTAAGAGAATTTTTCGTGGCGCCTGTGCGTACGTACGTACATACGAGTACGAGTTCAACTTTCTGAGGCTCAATAACGAGTAGCCTCAGAACGTTGAAATTTTGTATATAGGACTGCTATAACATGTAAATTAACATGTAGATTATCTTATTTTGGTTGCAAACAGCCGCACCAAAAGTACATAAATATATGCATATACATATCCATTCTCTTACTCAGTGATCTCAGTTTCTTTATTCTTATGTGTTTGTAAATTGTGCATTTTTTGTTTTAAAAATAATTGAATTATGTTGCTCTTATCTTCTGGTTAAGGTTTTTATGCCTTTAGTAAATCTGTATGCGATATTTGTAGAATTATCAATAATTTAAGAGTTGTTTAAGTGCGGCTAAGCCTAATTATTTTTGCCATGACGGCCATGTTTGTTAACATTTGAAACTTGGAAGAATAGTGATTTGTTGCCAATCTAGAAAAACTAAAGTTCGCAACAACAAAGCTAACGCCTTCTTTTATTGTTGCGAATTATTTATTTGAGGAAATAAGTGTTTAAGATTTACTTCGTAATTTTGAATACAGATATTTTGAGTTTTTATGTATTTTAGCCTTGTAGAGAAGTGAGAACTGAATTGATTGAATGAGAAGTACTGAATCGTCTGTGAAAAACTTTTAGGGGGTGTTTAATTTCTTTTATACATCGTTTTAGACTTAATTATAATATTTGAATAGAACATGTGGCAACGATTAGATAATTCTTCAAATGATATAAATTTTGTGCATTCTGAGTTATAATATGAATGAATGTAGCGCTGTTAAGTGAACCTAGGGCCAGAGTGTCGCTGTGGTAAACAAATACAGTGAATTTTAAAGAGTGCATTTATTCTATTGTGGTTTATCCGCTATCGACGAAGTAGGTTTAATTCAATCCAATAAGTTTAAATGAAATGCAAGCAAAAATGCATATAATTTAATATTCCGTACAAGGAAGTCATATGGTATACACATCAGATTTTTTCATTAGGTAGCAAGCTTTTAGAAAAGAAAGATCGTTCCATGTCGAAATTATATCTCTGCGTTCATAAGCAATAGAGAGTAACTTCATGAAATTCCGGAGAAAAATTTTTTCTGAATTCCAGAAGTACAGCTAAACTTAGGCTTAGGATTACTTCTAATGCGATTAAGAAAATTCTTACAGGAAACAACATTAAAAACATAAATATTAGATTAATTTAACATACCTTATAAAAATTGAAACACAATAGAAAAAATCTGAAGTTTATAGATTTATACGACATTCGCCGAAAAATCTCATATTCCAGAAATTTTATAATTTGTCCAAAAAAATGCGAAAATTAATCCTAAATATTATGGAAATTCCCACACCGATAAATTTATAACTATAATCCACGTTGCAAGTATCACTAGATTTTTGATTTATACCATGTTGCTTGTACAAAACAGCTGTTTAAACACATTATCATTTAACGAAAGAAATTCAAACTAGATTCAGCTCCTGGCCGGAGAGACAAAATATGAAAATATCATTCGTGTTTGAAGGTAAAGTATGAAAAGGCACGCAAGTTTACCATACTTTTTTAATATCTCTTGACTGTCTTCATTAGAAAAAGTTATGTAAACCTCCACAGTTATACATATTATCGTATTTCTAGTTTTTCTCTAGCCAAAGCTGATGCCAGATTTCTGTTTTCAAGATTGGTAAGCCACCAGTGGCGAAATGGATAAGAGGGTTATTATCTCTCTGCCACAAGAATTTTTATACTTCTTTTCCCGCCATAAGATAAATGGCTGTCTGTTTGCCGTAGAAATAAGCCTAACCCATTTCTCGCAAAGGTGTCTTAAAGAAATGATGCATATAAATTTGTCATCTTGTAAGGTATTTCTCCCGCCTTCCTAGCGTGCCTTCGTGGTGTAGTGGTCAGCACACTGGGCCGGTATTCCAGAGGTCCGTGGTTCGATTCCCGGAGAAGGCGGTTGCTCATTTTTCATCTTGCCTGCTTCCAAAAAATGCCTAATGTCTCTACAGTGGCGCCCGAACTAAAAAGGGTTGTGGATAGTGACTCTCCACACCCAGGATTTGGCGATTGGGTTCCCTAAAAACCCAGTCGCCCTTTAAAATGGGAAGTATATAAGGTGTTTCTCCAGCTTTCCTAGCGTGTCTTCGTGGTGTAGTGGTTCTGCACGCTGGTCCGATATTCCAGAGGTCCGTAGTTCGATTCCCGGCGGTTGCTAATTTTTCCTCTTGCCTGCTTCAAAAAAATACCTATTGTCTCTACAGTAGCACCCGAACTAATAAGGCTGTGGATGATGACTGTCCACACCCAGGATTTGACGAGTGAGCCCCATAAAAACCCCAGTCGCCCTTTAAAAGGGGGAGTATGTAAGGTATTTCTCCCGCCTTCCTAGCGTGCTTTCGTGGTGTAGTGGTCAGCCCACTGAGCCGGTATTTCAGAGGCCCGTGGTTCGAAGTTCGGGGAAGGCGGTTGCTAATTTTTAATCTTGCCTGCTTCCAATTAACCTAATGACTCAATAAAACTAAAGGTGGTGCCCAAACTAAAAGGGCTGCGGATGATGACTCTCCACACCCAGGATTTGGCGACTGGGTCCCCTAAACAGCCCAGTCGCTCTTTAAAAGGGGGAGTATGTAAGGCATTTCTCCCGCCTTCCTAACGTGCCTTCGTGGTGTAATTGTTAGCACACTGGGCCGGTATTCCAGAGGTCCGTGGTTCGATTCCCGGCGAAGGCAGTTGCTAATTTTTCATCTCTCTTGCTTCCAGAAAATCCTAATGTCTCTACAGTCTTGGTGTGCTTGATGAAGATTCCTTTTTATTTTATTGCTTTAAGTAAATTATTTATTGTGATATTGTGCGGTCTTTCTCATGTATTCGTCAAAAACAAAATAACAAAAAAACTTTCTCCTAGTTCTCCACCACTTAAAAATGGATAGTCTATTACTATAACTACCACTTAAGTTAGATTTAGTAAAGTTAACACACAAAACGTTAAAAAAACGCCCCTTTGGGCGTAATGTAAAATCTGAAAGCTTTCAGTTTTCTTTTTGTTTTTGTTCTGGCTTATTTAAAATTTCTAACTTCTTTGAAAAATTTCTCTTGTCTTGCTAACGTGGTCTGCATGTACTTTTTCAAGATGTCTTTTTTAATTTAATGGCTTTCATGCTATCTGTGGTCGAAGTATTCATACAAAGCAAGCATATTGGTCCTTCTTGGTCATTAATAGCATTACATGTAAATTCCTATGATAAGTACATAGGATCGTATTTTCTATATTTAGGATTACTACTTGTTTTTTGTATATTTATATAACCACTGTTTATATTCCTGTGCTTCATTTAATTTCCCTTTCAATCCAGTTACGTATTTATCCATCTAAAAGGGATATTATTTTAATTCAATTAAAAATACTTTACTGCAATTTAAAAATTTTCCTCAAATTTAGAAGTGTACCAAGAGCAAAGTGTCTCGTTCTACGTATCAGCGTGGCTTTTGAAGACATTACTAACAAACATACTACGAAATACTACTCCACTACTGCGCAAGAAAATCTGTTTACCAACTCTTCACTCCCGCCGAAAGTACCCGAGATGACTCGTCTTGTGTTTTCTCACCTCGGCTTGCCGGCGATCGGCTCCGAACGCAAAACCGAGATGTGGTGGTGTTGTTCTGGCAAATGTATGGATGGATTTCTAGCATTTGTGCCCAAGACACTCGGACAAGGTTTGTAGATTGCGCATAATCGTTTTGGTGGTTCATCTTCTTTGACACCGATTTGACTTTTTTGTTCGTTTGTATTCGAAAATCATATTTTGGTAACAGCTGCGTACCTCCCTAGAGATAGTCTCATGCCCTTCCCAGGCTGAAAACCACTGGACTGATGCGTTCGCTATCATCCAGGCTTTCCAAGATAGCCAGGTTATAGTCTGCCCTTTAGAACAGACACTTCGAGACCATTTCTTTAAACTAACCCATAAACCTAACCATAAAAAGGATGAAATCTTCTAGTTTGCTGAAATCCCTAATTCCCTGTATGCGGTAACGACACAAGTTGCGATTTAATTAAACAGAGGGTGTTGCAAACTTGAAGGGCCTGATTTAAAGCAGCAAACTAAAATCAAGTCCCGAATTTCTGGCATAATTAGGAGGATAACGCCCACACATCAAGAGTAATCTGATTGCAGGGAGAAAATAAAGGCCAAGAGAGTGAAGTAAACTATATTTTAAATAACATAGAAATACCATTAAAAATTTACCTGTATGAAGCAAATACTTAATGACACTTTCTACTATCACTGTTATGATCATATGCAATTTTGTTTTTTTGGTGTGTATGTGTGTGTGTATTTTTTATAGACAGATTTGTTTTACACTGATTGTTTAGTATAGTAATTTTTCCATCGTTTCTCTGTAAACAAAGATGACGCTCAGGCAGGTTAGTCGTTTGTGATGCTGACTGCTGTACCGAAGGGCCCGGCTTCGAATCCGGGAGCAGACATGGATGTTTGTAAGAATTACAGTGCTTGTGCTGCAAGGAGACTCAAAATTCACGGCGAGCCAAAATTCTATCTAGAGCTTGGTTGTGGAAGAAGAGGGGTGGAGCGGTTACTTTGCAGTTAGCAAATGCTAGTGATACTTAATATGCTAAGCTGGATGCACAGGTGCCAACTTGCTCAAACGTGTAAACGATGTCAACGTTTTCAAACAGGGGTTGGTTAATCCGCCTTCGGTTTCTCGAGATTTGAATTGTATTTAATTTCTACTTGAATAAATTTCATATTTATTATATTATTTTTGTATTATTTGGTACGATTTTAAAAAGTTTCTAGGAGCCTGGGAGCACTAAACTATTATTTCTCGTATAAATTAATGGTAACGATTTCTTTGCTTTACGCCATTTCCGCTTGCAAAAGGATTTATCCCAAAGCGCTAGTTTCGCAAAACCAAAGAAATCTCTAATTAAATTGCATATACTTTCGCAGATGCTGCTGCTAATTAATGTTTATTCTCATGCTTTGACATGCAAATATGTCATCAGTAATCGTATTGTCCTTATCAACCGCAACTCAGGATTCGTTAGTTATTCCAACCCTAACTGCGAAAGCTTTTCCCACATAATATCGCCCTCATCCAAGTCAAATTCCGCTTTAAAATCCCGTACGATGATCATAAAAGCTTTCATACACTATTGAAGGCAGTTAATATTGATAAACAAAACTGATAAGATTAATGCGGTTTAAAGAATTACATTTTGCACTCATTTTGGAATAACAGTATATGTTTATCGGCCATTATTACCACCATTTATGTATATGTTCTAAGCAATCAATATTTCAATTTTCTTTTCCATAAAATGATATTAATAACTGCACGTAATTTTATTTAAAATACAGAACATTTTATACTGCATATTTATACCAGGCAGCTTCATCAATTATGTCAAAACGCATATACTAATGAATACTCAGCCATTATAACTTTCAAATTAAACGTGTACGCATTTTATTGTTTTATTATTATTACATTTATTACTTTTTTTATTATAGCGTTTTCGTGATTTTCAGTGCCTGATTAAAGCGTAGGCCCACAAAGCTGTCTATTCCTTTATTTTTCCCTTATATAAAAATAAGGAAAGCAAAAACAAGAAAAGGTAATGAAAGGATTGGGTTCCAGCCTGTTTTAATCAGGCACTGGTGACTATATTTGCATGTAACATAAATAAAGGCCAATTTCTCCAAGAAATTCTTTCTTCGTTTAATAAGATATTATCAATGTTTTTTGCCCTAGTTAAATTGTAAGGTATTTCTCCCATTTCCCTAGGGTCTTTCGTGGTGTAGTGGTTCAGCACGCTGGGATGGTATTCCAGAGGTCCGTGGTTCAATTCCCGGGGAAGGCGGTTGAATGTTTTTCCTCTTTTCTACTTCCAATTAACCTAATGACTCTACAAAATAATCTAATTTATTCTATTTCTGTAAGTGACAGTTGTCCACCTGTGATTTTTCTGCTTTTAAATTCCGCATATTCATTCAAGTATTTTTTAAATTTTCACTTTTAAACTCTCATATACCTTTCCAAGAGAAGCTTTCAAACATTTTTCCAACATCACGGAATCCCTGTAAGAAAATGCTAGGTCTGTAACAATTGGAATATTAACTTAGTTAGTCAGTTGTAAATACGATAATCCAGGATTCATTACCATTTATACAACTGAGCCAAAGAATTTTTTAATAATATATGAGAATGTTTTTTTATACTTTTCCGTCTTTGTGCAAACGATCTTTCCGTCGTAAATTTTGAGTTTTCTTTTAAATGAGTAATTCCTTTATTCCATTTGTTTCGATTCAATTTAGTACCAACAGATTAGATAGATGAGATCCCGATTAGAGATCTTAGTCGAAGCAAAAAAAAAATCTGATCTCCGTGAACGAATACAATAATGTAATGATTGAACTCGGGAAATTCTTTTTTAGAAAACTTATTAAAGCCGAGACCTTCGTGGCCTTATATGGGAATTTTAATGTGCTTCGAAAATTAATTAAGAATCTTCCTTTTGTTAATTTAAATAAAATTTTCAAATTTGTGAGTATAATAAATTATTACAAAACTGTTACATAAAAGTATAACAAAATAAGAAACCTTATGTAAAAATTTTCCCAGAACATTACGAAACATTTTACTGAAAGCGGTAAACTTTCCGGCTGCTTAGAACTTAGCTTCTTTAACTGAATTGACACGTCCACGTAGACATGTAATAAGCCGAAATTTGACTAAAGAAGCCAACAATATAATACCTATCAAAATAATTGGATAGTTTACCAGAAGACAGAAAGAACAATAAGCACTGTGACAGCTATTTTTTTTAAGTAATGCTATGTAACAACTTCTCGATAGGATCAAAGCAAAACTATAACGGATTTGTGTCAAAATAACACTTAATAATCTTCGCGGAAATTAACATATGCATAAATACGACACAGGTTTAATAGAAAAAAAGATTCAAACTTAGATTATTTTTAAATATGTGATCTATGCCACACCTGGCTGATTTGAGGACCGTGAATTCTCCATCTATTGTGTTACTAGATTTTTATTTTAGAGATCCCACGAGTGGACAAATGAATAAGACTGTTAACATTAGTAGATCGTGTGGAATTGCTCTTCGAAAAGAACGGCCGTGAGGCTATGCATACTTCACCTTATCTCCCATAATTAAAAATAAACTTGACCTTTTCAGACACACCAAATGATAACAACAAAACAAATTATCTCTTATGTAACTAATAGCTCTGCAGTGCATTAGATGCGAGCACAAAATCTTAAAAACCAAACTGCAAGGCATGAATTGACTAACTTAGTTCAAAAGAAATAAACGATAATAAAAATGGCTAACAAAGCATTCTGCATTTGAAATTATGGTTATGATTCCTATAATTCCTTCGTCACACAGCATTGCTGGAATTGTTATCATGGTTTAAAACGTTCTTGCTGTAAATGTTATAAATGATATTAGTGCTTGTTTAGCCACCTTTTCTTTAATTTTTTTTTCTCGCTGTAAAAATAATACGCATCAGCATTTAATTGAGTTTCAATACATCGTGCTTCAAGAGGTAAGAGTTTTAACTCTAATTATATTTAACTTATGATTACGGCGTTGAGAGAGTATGCCAATTCCGGTGGATGGGCTATACTTTTACGACACAGCAGATGGTCCCTTGGGGGGGGTGCTTATCAACCTGCTTAAGCCCTGCCAGTGATTCAAATTTCATTAAAAAGTCCAGAGACATGTCTGCTTATAAGGTATTTCTCCCGCCTTTTTAGCATGCCTTCGTGGTGTAATTAATGGTCAGCAAGTTCGGCGCGTATTCGAGAGGACCAAAGGTATTGCTTATTTTTCACCATCCAGGATCAAAATAATCTAATGTTTCTACAGTGGCACCCGAAACTAAAAAAGGTGGTGGCTGATGATTCTGCACCACAACGATTTGGCGATTGGATCCCTTAATCCCCAATCGCCCTTTAAAAGGGAGGTGTATAATTTATTTATCCTGCCTTCTTAGCATGCCTTCATGGTATAATGGTCAGCACACTCGGCACGTATTCGAGAGGTCCATGGTTCGAGCCCTGGTGAGGGCATTACTCATTTTTCACGTCTCCCGCAGCAAAATAACATGCTGGGACATGTCTTTATAGCAAAATGCAAAGAAAGAACAGTGTAAGATATGAAGTCAGTTATTTTGTTAAAGCATTCTGTTTCCATTGTTCAGTTGTTAAGGGGGCAGTGCATGTGCTGTTCTTTTGGTTTAAAAAAAACAGGGCTATCTTTTTCGGTGTTCTTGAAATACAACACTGCTAGAAATATACTGATGTCCTCATTTGAAAATGTATGCAAGACAATAAACTATTATAAATGTGCAAACAAACTAATACTGTAGAATATTGGATACAATTCATTAGATAAGCACTTAAAAATATTGTGCAGTTCTGCAGTATCAAAACACTGGTGCACGAGTACAATTGCATACATATAAGGATAAGATACAATTATCTATTAGTGCAAGTAAAATTCCTTTCCTTATTTCAATATAACGGATATTGAACCTTGTAGGAAGAACAAAGCTAAATTTTCAGAATGAACAAAATACTTTTATTGGAATTTTAGAACAGAACCAAAAAAATAAATGCTGCAGCTATTAAAATTTTAAAACTCTTAACTACTACAGTTAAAACTCTTACAACTATTAAAAAAAAAAAAATCTTCCGAATTCTCTTCTTGTTGCCACACCGTAAAATGCAAGTTCTTGTCCTATTATTTATATTTCACGTTCTCTTTAAGTCACGATCTTTACAAGTCATGATCTTTACAAGTCACGATCTTTACAAGTCATGATCTTTACAAGTCACGATCTTTACAAGTCATGATCTTTACAAGTCACGATCTTTACGAGTCATGATCTTTATAACTCACGATCTTTACAAGTCCCCCCACAAGAAGCACATTCGTCACCGTAGAGACAATGCTGCTCAGAGTTCATTGAGAGAGAAAGAGTTAACTGCTAACCTTGACAAAGCATCAGCATTCCCATGTGAACTTCCTTTGCGGTATGTCACAGTCATGTTATACCGTTGTAACGCTAAGGCCCAACGAGACAGTTTAGCACCATGAGGGGCGCTTTGGGTCAAGTAGGTGAGGGGATTGTGATCAGACACAATCTGCACTTTGGCACCGAAAATCCATGTGTCAAATTTTTTCAAGGCTTAGATGACACAAAATGCTTCTCGTTCGATGGTTGACCATCGTTGTTGACAGGGCGTTAGTTTCTTGCTGAAAAATGCTATGGGCATTTCTTTGCCATGTTCGTCGTTTTTGAGCTAAACACGCTCCAATTGCGAAAGCAGATGCATCCGTATAGAGTTGAAAGGGCTTGCTGATGTCCGGAGTATGCAGAGATGGCATTTTAATCAACTCTTCTTTAAGTTTGTTGATAGCTGCTTCTTTTTCAGAGTCCCTTGGAATATTATTTGGAACACTCTTCTTTGTAAGGTTTGTTAGAGGTAAAACAATCTCAGAAAAATTTGGGATATAATCCCTATAGTAGCTTGCTAGCCCTAAAAGACTTCTGACTTCTTTTTTAGTGGTAGGCTTAGACAGATTTCTGATGACTTTTACCTTCTCAGGATCTGGAGAGTGAGTGCCAGAACCTATTACATGTACTAGAAACTTCACGTGACTCTTTCTGAAATCACACTTTTCTAGATTTGCGGTTAGACCTGCGTTTCTCAGTGTCTGAAACACTTGGTCGATGTAATAAAGGTGGCCATCCCAAGTTTCAAAAAATATTGCCACATCATCAATATATGAACGGCAGTAGTTCTTATGGCTTGCAAGCACCTTATCCATCGATTTTTGGAAGGTACTTCTAACACTTTTCAAACCGAAAGGGAGAACTTTCCATTGGTAATGGTCGGAATGAGTGTTAAATGCTGTGTAGGGTTTAGCTTCTTCTTTCATAGGAATTTGCCAATATCCCTTGGTTAAATCGAGAACTGTTATAAATTTGGCTTTCCCTATTTCGAATAGTAAATCTTTAGTAATCTTCATCGGATAGGCGTCCGGAACTGTGAAGCTATTTAAAAGCCTGAAGTCTATGCACAGTCTAACGCCGCCATTCTTTTTTGCAACACTTACTATCGGATATGCCTAGTCATTGTCACTGGGTTCTATAAGATCCCATTCTAACAGTTCTTTAACATTACGATCGACTTCCTCTTGAAGTGAAACAGGAACACGGTAGGGTTTCAATCTTTTTGGATTACATTCTTCTGTAACCTTGATGTCATGACCATCAACATTGGCTTGACCAGGTTTGCTACTGAAAACATCTACATAAGATTTTAGTACTTTAAATAGTCCTTCCCGTTGGTAATATTTTAAGTCGCCTTTCAAATTTTGTAAATGGGTCCAGATATCATCAGCAGATTTATTCGTAAGATCTGCTGGTGCATAGTGGATATCTCCAAACTTTTCATCTTGGTCAAAAATGATACCAACGTGATCTACACGAGCAATATAAGGCCTTAACTTATTTATATGGAGTTCTCTAATACTTCCGTTTTCCATTTCGATTTTGGCAGAGTGTGGCCTGGTAAGTTTGATTACGGTAGCTGGTTCTTGCCACGTGTTGAGCAATTTATGTGATGATGATGGCATTAACCCTAGGACTTTGTCCCCAACATTGAAAGTCTTTTCTTGAGAACGTAAATTGTATCTTGAAGTGTACTCTTCTTGAGATATTTTGGAATTTGCTGATGCAATGTCATGAGCTTTTCTTAATTTTTCTAAAAGGTCTTGTAGATAATTTTCAATTGAACGGGAAGGTGTAACTGGAATGCTACGTTAACCTGTCCATATCTCTTTCAGCAAAGATAATGGTCCTGATGGTATTCTTCCATATACCATCTGGAAGGGAGCCAAACCAGTGGTGCTATGTGGCACTTCTCTGTAGTCAAACAGGAGATAGGGAAGATTCAAAACCCAGTTTCTGCCATGTTCTTGGATATTTTTGTTCATCATCTCTTTTAAGGTTCTATTCCAATACTCGACAGTACCCATACTCTCGGGGTGTCCTGGAGTGGAGAATCGTGGAAACACACCAAGTAAGTTCTCAAAGGCTCGGGTGAGTTTGGCTGTGAAATTAGTTCCCTGGTCGGAACAAATCACTTTTGGAAATCCAGTTTGAGTAAAAAGCCTCATCAAAACGTTGCATGTTGTTTTCGCACTTATGTCTTTGACGGGGGTGGCTTCTGCCCATCTGGTGCATAGGTCAACTGTACATATCACAAACCGATGACCTCTCCTGGAGGGAGGTTCTAATGGCCCGATACAATCCACGCTCCATACTTCAAAGGGTGTTTCCGGTCTAACAATAGGTTGAATTGGGATTCGATCTTTGTACGTAACTGTTCTCCTCAATTGGCATTCTTTACAACTTTCACAGAATTTTTTAACATCTTGCTTAATAGTAGACCAAAAGAATGAGTACTTGATTCGTTGAATTGTCTTTTTCTCACCGAGGTGGGCGGCAAGAGGGATTTCATATGCCATTCTTAGGACTTCCCTTCTTTTTTCTAAAGGTAACACAACTTGCTTAATGTTTTCACCACAGATATATTCGGAATGAAGTAATATGCCATCATCGAAAGTATATGAATTTTGATTTTTATTTGCCCATTCAAAGCATTTTTTCAGATTTTCGTCTTTTTCTTGATGTGTCTTGAATTCTAGGCTTACTCTCTAATAATATTGTGCATCTCCAAATCAGATGATGGTGGTTCAGTGAGTTCACTAATTTTAACACTTTTTCATTTTTAACAATATTTTAATTACTATATACAGAGCGTATTCTTAGGCCGCTGCCTTCAACATGAACAAACTTTATTCTCTGGTTACTAAGCGAGCAACAGCGCCCTCTAGCCTTTTTCTTCAAATTACACAACACTCCCCACCTGAACTCGGTGGAGAGTTCATCTTTCAATAATATATTCTAGAATATCCAATTAATATTTCGACAATAAATCCTGGAGAAATGGTTAAATATAACAAACATGCATACATAATTATAAGCACATAAAATTTTACAAAACATTAAATGATACCTATCAGCAAGGTCAGGAGAATCAAACCTAAAAATACAAATTACAAACATTAGTTAAGTTCCATATTGTATAACAATTGTATAGGCCTTTTTAAGGTACCAGTAGGTGTTTTAATCATGCAAGATCTTATTTTACCATCTCTGCCTGGCATTCATTCCAAAATTTGCCCTATTTTCCAGAGATTTCTGGGATGTTATTTGATTAGCAGGGCAGAGATAGTAATCGTCTACCAACCAGAAATTGAGAGGGCGTTAGTGGAGAAGGTTCATTGGGATCGGTAAACACGTAGGTAATTGGTCTACAATTAATCATTGCCTCCATTTTAATGAGCACTGTTTCAAGCTCTTTCACAGTAAGGGATGATCGACCAATAATTTTTCGCAAGCTGGATTTTATGGTTCATACCATACGCTCCCAAAACCCTCCCCACCATGGACCCCTCTCAATAATAAATTTCCAATTTATGCCTCTGGCAGAAAATAATTCTTTCACAGATGAGTCACTCAAAGTTTTAAAAATATGTTTTAGTTCTTTATCATCTCTTTTAAAAGTCTTAGCATTATCGGAGTACACGGTGGTACACAGTCCTCAGCGAGCTAAAAATCTTCGGAAAGCTAGCAAAAAACTTTCAGTGCTGAGATCAGTTACTATCTCTATATGTAAGGCACGAGTGACCGCACACGTTAACAACAGCATGTAAACTTTACCTTGCCTGTCTTTCGTAAAAAGTGGACCGGCGAAGTCCAACCCGGTCACAGCAAATGGAGGCGACTCTTGGATTCTGTCTGGAGGAAGTGGAGCGATATCCTGTACCCCAGGACGAGCACTATATCGTTTGCATATCACACTTTTCTGATGATAGTCTTAACACGCTGTCTTCCCTTAATGATCCAATATTTGTCTCTGATCTGAGTTAGTGTCGAATTAACTCCAGCATGGAATACCCTTTCATGCGAGTCCATGATGATCACCTCGGTAAACTTGCATTTTGAGGGTAATAGAATAGGATGTTTTAAATTCTCGTGACAGTCTGCAAATTGAATGCGACCTTTCAACCGAAGAATTCCCTCCTCATCAAGCCTTGGATTAAGGGAGTAGATGGAAGAATCGAGAATTGATTTTTTATTTGATAACTTAATTATTTCCGCTTGATACGATTCTCGTTGCGTAATTTTTACCCAATAATGTTCAGCTGCTTTAATCTCAAAAGCACTTAAAGGTCCATTCCCTGTAGACCTTTTCCGAAGCCTCCCAATAAATTTAAATACATAGGCAGTAATTCGAAGTAATTTTCCTAAGGAACTGAATTTTTCTATATGCAAAATTGGGGATTCATTGTTAAAAGCTAGCAAAAAACTTTCAGTGCTGAGATCAGTTACTATCTCTATATGTAAGGCACGAGTGACCGCACACGTTAACAACAGCATGTAAACTTTACCTTGCCAGTCTTTCGTAAAAAGTGGACCGGCGAAGTCCAACCCGGTCACAGCAAATGGAGGCGACTCTTGGATTCTGTCTGGAGGAAGTGGAGCGATATCCTGTACCCCAGGACGAGCACTATATCGTTTGCATATAACAATTTTCTGATGATAGTCTTAACACGCTGTCTTCCCTTAATGATCCAATATTTGTCTCTGATCTGAGTTAGTGTCGAATTAACTCCAGCATGGAATACCCTTTCATGCGAGTCCATGATGATCACCTCGGTAAACTTGCATTTTGAGGGTAATAGAATAGGATGTTTTAAATTCTCGTGACAGTCTGCAAATTGAATGCGACCTTTCAACCGAAGAATTCCCTCCTCATCAAGCCTTGGATTAAGGGAGTAGATGGAAGAATCGAGAATTGATTTTTTATTTGATAACTTAATTATTTCCGCTTGATACGATTCTCGTTGCGTAATTTTTACCCAATAATGTTCAGCTGCTTTAATCTCAAAAGCACTTAAAGGTCCATTCCCTGTAGACCTTTTCCGAAGCCTCCCAATAAATTTAAATACATAGGCAGTAATTCGAAGTAATTTTCCTAAGGAACTGAATTTTTCTATATGCAAAATTGGGGATTCATTGTTAATTACAGGGGCAGTCAAAATAATACTTTTTCTTAACTCCAACGATTCTGAATTTGGTTTTAATTTCTTTTGTTTTGGAAAGTTTTCAGTAGGAAAACGTAACCAGTGTGGCCCATGCCACCACAAATCATTCTTAATTAGTGACTGAGCACTAATTCCTCGAGTTAGTAAATCGGAAGGATTTTGTTTTCCTTCGCAGTGGTTCCACAATTTTTTGTTGCATATACTCTGTATTTCTGTAACACGATTGGCGATAAATGGTTTCCAATTACTTGGCGAACCTTTAATCCAAGTAATGGCGATTTCGGAATCACTCCAAAAGTAAACATCCTCAATTAAATAACCAAACAATTTTTTCAAATATTTATACATTCGAGCAGCCACGAGTGCTCTCATTAATTCTAAACGAGGAAGCGTGATTGCTCTTAAAGGTGCAACTCTGCATTTCGACATGATAAAGGAAGTTTTAATTTTAGAATCCCTCGTACAATATCTAAAATATGCGATGGCCCCATATGCTTTAGGACTAGCGTCCGTAAATAGGTGAAGGCTTATATTCATCGGATCGTCATCAAAGAAATTTCGCTACAGTTACATCACTAAGTTCCTCCCTCCAAATGTTGAATTTGTCATAAATCTCTGCAGGAAGGACCTCATCCCAGTCAGAACCGGAACACCATATTTCTTGCATAATAATTTTCGCCCGAATAACAAAGGGTGCAATAAATCCAAATGGATTGTATATTTGGGCGATGCTTTGCAAAAGTTTCCTTTTTGTAGCAAAATCGTTTCCAGTAGAAAAGTCAATTAATTTTTTTTAATTTAACTTTATATCGTCTTCAATGGAATTCCAAATCATGCCTAAGAAATTCGATTCACTAGTTAATTTGTTGTCTGATTCCTTAATCCCATCTGAGACCCATAAATCTTTTAATGCTTTAGAATTAGTTCTTAATTTTCTAAAATTCATCCCAGCATCCTTAAATATGTTAACCGCATCTACAGATAACCGATATGCATCTTCAACCGTTCCTGCTCCAAAATATAGGTCGTCGACATAGACAGAAGAATTTAACATTTAGAAACTGTCCGGCATTTTATCTTTATATTTCCGAATGTGATATTTTATAGTGGCGGCCAAAATGAAAGGAGATATAGTCAAACCGAAAGCTACGCGACACATTTGCATAATCTTAAAGGAGTCATTATTTTTATTAAACCAAAGAAATTTTGGAAATTTTCTATCACCTTCAGCAATTCCTATCATCAAAAAGGCTTTTTCAATGTCTCCACAAAACGCTATCTTAAACTTACGAAAATTTAACATAATGTCTAGCATATTTGGATTTAGATTAGGTCCCGATTCAAGGCAGTCATTTAACGAATTCGTGTCCTCTGTCCTTGAGCTAGCATCGTACACAATTCTTACCTTAGTAGTTTCACTAGGTCGTATCACTTCTCCGTGAGGCATAAAATATCCCAAATTTGTATCATTATTCGGACATTCCTCCACAATTCCTTCTAATATCTGGTTCTCAATTATATTTTTATATTCCTGAAAAATCTCCGGAGTTTTACTTAGTTTATTGTGAAGGTTTGCGAATCGTTTCTTAGCTACCTCAAAATTATTTCCTAGATTATTCGGACTGTATTTCCAGATTAAATTTGCCTAATATCTTTCGTTTTTAAACTGCAAATTTCTTTCAAACTGGTCTACTATTTCGCAGTCAATATCGGAATAATCATCAGAATCATTAATTCCCATATGTTCTAATTCCCAAAAACCTCTTAAATCTTTCAACACAACAGTGTTTGTCATTACCGCTAAATTTTCAGAACAATTTTTGTTTGTTTTATTTTTCTCGATTCCTGCGGCAACCCAACCAAACACAGAACTGACTGCGTACAACCCTTCAGATATTTTAATTCTTTCAGAATAAACTACATTCCAGAATTCATCCCCCCCCAATTAATATCTCAACATCTATGTTATTTTTTCTTGCGCAGTCGGCGATCTGCAACCCCATATGCTCCATGAAGTCTGCAATTTGTTTACTAGGCACACTGATGGACGCCGAGGAAATAACATCCGAGATCAAACATTCAATTTTTATTTTATTATTTTGTTTCCAATTCTGAATTTCGATTTCAACGACCGGATAGGAATGATTCATTGCCTTCGTCGCACCAAATGAATAAACAGAAAGTCTTTCATAACGGATTGGAGTAAGTTTTAAATGGTCGGCCAATTTTTTCGTTATAAAGGATATGTGACTGCCTTGATCACGAATTAATCTAGTTAATTTTGATTTATACTTAGAACAAGCATAAACTGTACAAGTTTGTAATAATATTTCCCTGGCATTACAGTCATTATTATTATCACCTTGAGGAACAGAAGCAATCAATTTTAAGTTTTGAACTTTATTTCTTTCCTCAGAATTCAAAGTCAGAGATTGAGTTTCATTTTTGGAATAACCTTGTTCCAACTTTTTGTTTACAAGGGATTTATTAGTACAAATCGATTCATTGTGATACATACCGCCACATTTATTACATTTAGTTTTATTTCTGCACCTTTCTGATGTATGGAATTTTTTAAAACAAGAAAAGCAGCGGTTTTCGGATCTTAGTTTCTTTAATTTATCAGAAACATTCACTTCGCATTTAAATGACTCGTGCAAATTATCACAAAAGATGCATTTTCGGTTAACTGCAGTATGAAATGCAGCCGTGGGTGTATTTTTTACATATTTTCTAGTTTCATATTTTGATTGATCGACTCGCGGAGGCACAGGATTTCCTTTCGCTTAATACTAGATTTGAAACTTCCCTGCATTCTATTTCCGTTTTAATAAATTGTGTTAATTCCGAAACTTCAACTTTATCTTTCGATCCTCTTTGCCGATTAAATTCCAAAACTAAATCGTCCGGAATTAATTTTAATAATATTGGAATTAATAAATGTCCATATGAGCCAGAAGTTACTTCTAAAGTTTTCAAATTACGAATCGAAACTTCTAATTCGTCATAGTATAATTTACGTAAAGCCTTTACGTTAGCAGAATTTTTAACGGCTTCTAAATTGAGAATTTTATTCATGAATGAATTAATGATCAGGTCTTTTCGACCATATCTGTCCTTTAGTAATACTACACAACTATCATAATTACTTTCTGTTAACTCAAAGCCTGACACAACATTCGAAGCTTGTCCCGTTAAGAATGTTTTTAAATATACAAATTTTTGTATTTTTGAAAGCGTTTCGTTTTTATGTATCGAATTTTCGAAACTATTCCAAAATTCATTCCATTGTTTTGGGTCTCCCCAAAATTTATCAATCATTAATTTTGGTAATTTCAGCGTACTACTCCCACTAGAACTGGAACTTACATGCAAAATTCCATTACCACTAGGCTGGCTTAAATCAAACCTTTGAGGATTCCTCGCTGGCGGTACTGCGGTAACCGCGCCTAGAAACTGCTTAATTTGACTACAAGCAATTATACATTTGTCATTGTATTCTTCGCTTATACTACAATCTTCTTCAATTAAGTTAACATCAATTAACTCTTGTATTTCATCATCAAGCGTTCTCAAATTATTTTTCTTTTCGGTTAATAATTCAAACAATTCTCGTAATTCTTTAATCGAATTTTCCTCCCCTTCAATTTTTAATTTATCTTCAATCACTTTAATTAACCTAGTAACAGACGATCTCAATGTGGAACGTTTACGTTTCAATCTATCAAACTTTTCTTCCATTTTATTTAATTTAAATACACCCACGAGAGCAATAATAAATACTTACTAATGTACTACAAATAATCACTAAATTATTAATTTAAGATTTCCCTACCTTTATTTGGAATTCCATTGTCCCTCGAGTATGAGATATCCATTGAAATCGAAACACTTGGATCGAACACCTAAAATCTTCACAAAGCCTTAATTCCTTACGCCGATGCACCATCTAATAATATTGTGCATCTCCAAATCAGATGATGGTGGTTCAGTGAGTTCACTAATTTTAACACTTTTTCATTTTTAACAATATTTTAATTACTATATACAGAGCGTATTCTTAGGCCGCCGCCTTCAACATGAACAAACTTTATTCTCTGGTTACTAAGCGAGCAACAGCGCCCTCTAGCCTTTTTCTTCAAATTACACAACATACTCTGTTCGTTGTTTTCAGAGACTCTATGTTTTCTTGGGAAATCTGATTAACAACAAGTCAAATTTGTAGTATTGTCTTCAACTGGTGAGGGTTCATCATCTGTCTCTTTGTACTCTAAGGGGGGTGCATCTCAATGACGATCACTGTTTCACAGTTCGATATTTCCACAGAGCGTTTCATATGCTGAAGAACTCAATAGCAAGTCAGTAACTAGCTTTTTTGAAACAGCACAGGTAATGGACACTCTACCGTGAAAATCATCGTCAATTTTCATCTGGAAAATCTTTAGTGGAGTAATTTCGTTTTCACCAAAAGTAGATTATATCTCTATTTTACTTTCTCCTTCGCAAGGTATGTTGTCAACCAATTTCTCGCGGACTACTGAAATTTGTGCTCCTGTGTCTACGAATCCATTTAGAATAATATCTCCACGTTTAACTTTGACAAGTTTTAATCCATCTATGTTTCTAGACACGTCCACTGATTTTGAGACAGGAATAGAGATCTTGGCAGTTAGCACTTCTGGTTTTTCTTTTCCTGCAAAGGGTTCTTGTGTTTGTATTAAGTTGTTTTGTGCTGTTGCAGAAGCACTTCTTGGTATCCGATTTTTGGTACATAACTTAGATGTATGACCTTCTTTTCCACAATTATAGCAAGTTAGTTTGAAACTAGGCTTTTGTGGTTTGTCACTCTTACGGGATGGGTACACTCTTGGCGTGTTTTTAGCGGACAGCGATTTATTTCTGAAAGCTCTTTCTGGAAGTGGAGAACGAGGTTGCCATTTTTCATTAGTTCTGTCTGTTGATGGATTACCGCCAGTCCGTTTTGAGATATTACGAACACTGTCATATTCGTCAAATTTATCAGCTAATTTGGTTGGAGGAACTTCGCCCAGTCGTCAAGAAGATGGTCTCTTACTTCATAGGGTAATCTTTTCTTAATTTGGTCAGTAATAATCAAGTCTTTTAACGCAGCAAAATTTGTGATTTCAAGACCATTGATCCATTCTTCAAAATAACTTGTAATTTCGTAGCGAAAATCTCTCCATGATTTTTCAGCGCTCTTTTGGCGCATCACAAATTTTTTTCTAAAGCTTTCGGGATTTAATTTAAATCTCTTCAATAATGTACTCATAATCTTCAAAATTTTTCTTCAGATTCCCTACCAATTAATTAAATGATTTCAGATGGCATTAAAGTCAATAAACATGAAAGCCAATCTTTAGGATCAATCTTTGTCCTTTTAGCTTGTCTTTCAAATAAGGATAAATAAATCACGGTTAAAATGAGGTTTAGCCCACTGCTTGGCGATTGTTTTTCAATGGGCAATAAACGCGCCAACATGGCTAACCCGATGTTTTGAAGCTGTGTTGTTATTCTGTTGCCACTAAATGTTATCGCCCTGTGTTATATTTAAAGAAATTAAATATTGAAAAATCTGCATAAATGTTTCTCGCATTGTGATAAAACAACGGTACCTAGAGCCATCAAATTTTGAATAAAATACGTTTCCAAACTAATATGGGTATCTGGAAGCCCAAACTTGGAATTTTTTTTATTATCTGATTGATATTTTGTAAAACTTGAACGAATTTTTGATTAGCAAACTCAAAGATTTCAAAGCGAGCAACGGCAACACAGTGCGAGGAAAAAAAAAAAAAAACATTTTTACGTGCAGAATGCAAAACTGTGTATCGGAAATTCTAAAGATATGCTCATTTTAAAATTATATTGCGATATTGCTGTTGAACTGAATTTTATGGTTTAAGTGTAAAGATCATTATATTTGATAAAGAAAGGTAACACACAAAACGTTAAAAAAAAACGCCCCTTTGGGAGTAATGTAAAATCTAAAAGCTTTCAATTTTTAAATTTATTTATTTATTTATTTTTATTTTTACTTGTTAATTCTGTTGCGGTTTGAATATTCTTATGCGGTGGTTCTTTTTTTAATCGAGTGTTCCCCCCCCCCTGTGGGTTTTAGCCTTTTTTCTGCATATATTACGGAAACGGCGTATAAAACGTTAGTAAATTTATTTAAAGATGAGGAGGGATCCAAAAGGGTTTCCCCCTGAGATAAATTCATATATAAAACCCCTCTAAAAGACTTCGATATGTACATAAAATAGATCGATATGTACATGGGCAAAGCCAATGCAGTACGCAATGCCGACGTTGTGCGCGATGCCGAGTATGTGCAATTCTGGGATGTTTTTTTGAAGTGAAAATAGATCGATGTGCACATGGGCAAAGCCAATGTAGTGCGCAATGCCGAGGTTTTGCGCGATGCCGAGATTGTTCAATTCTGGGATGTTTTTTTAAGTGAAAATAGATCGATGTGCACATGGGCAAAGCCAATGTGGTGCGCGATGCCGAGTTTGTGCAATTCTGGGAATTTTTTTAAGTGAAAATAGATCGATGAGCACATGGGCAAAGCCAATGTAGTGTGCAATGCCGAGGTTGTGCGCGATGCCGAGTTTGTGCAATTCTGGGATGCGTTTTAAGTGAAAATAGATCAATGTGCACATGGGCAAAGCCAATGTGGTGCGCAATGCCGAGGTTGTGTGGGATGCCGAGTTTGTGCAATTCTGGGATGTTTTTTTAAAGTGAAATAAGACTGATGTGCACATGAGCAAAGCCAATGTGGTGCGCAATGCCGAGGTTGTGTGCGATGCCGAGTTTGTGCAATTCTGGGATGTTTTTTTTAAGTGAAAATAGATCGATGTGCACATAGGCAGAGCACTACAGACCAGGCTTCGGCCTCAGGTATAACCAATCGGAAAAGTGCCCGACCTGTAGAAATTATCTACTATCTACTTCCGCCACTGCCAGGGCGAGCCCCGAAAACCAGCGGCATTTATTGAGTCTAAGTCAGAAGTTACCGATTCACAGTAATGGTTGTTACAATGGCACCTTTGCAGACGTTGTCTGCTACATGAAAAGATGTAAGTGCTGTACTGAGCTGACTATTATTCATACGTGCGTGTAATTACAATTGTTCTGATTGTGTAATGTTCCATCGGCAGTAATGGGTTAAGAGCACTGCATGAAATTTAGTACATTGAGTTAGTAAGGTGTCCGGACTTCACTACAAATCGTTATTGGTGAACTTGGCTTAATCTATGCTGCGTATCTGTCCGTGTCACATACTAAAGACATACTGTACATACATACATAGCATGAGGATATACATAGCATGAAGATTACATACATAGCATGAAGATTATACATAGCACTAAAAATTACACATAGCGTTAAAAAAATATACATAGCATCTCACATTATTACTGTTTTGCTCAATGAACAAATTATATAACTTACTATCCGCACAAATATTGTACTCATTAGTAGCTGTGCACACAGAATATTATAAACATTAAATAGGTCCTAGCAGCCACACGTTATTTACATATTACATAATATATGCGTTTCATAATATGCGCTTACATAATATATAGGATTATAAGATAAATAATTAAATACTCGAATGCAGAACATTGCAAATTTGAATAGGTAAGTAAATGAATGATACTGAGATACATTAATAACGATTAATAGTGAGTAACTAAAGAATAGTATTTAATACTGAAGCTCATAAGTGCATAACAAAGTTCGCAAATAGTACTATAAGTTTCAAAATTTCTTAATTTAATGCAAAACATACAGCTGTGTTTCAGGAATTTTGTGCGGAAATCGAAATGATGCAACTATCTTATAACTATTAATACTAAGTAAGCGCATGATAAATTCTAGATTAGATATGCTTGCTTAGTAGGTTACACGATTTGCAATAAGGCATAATTACATAGCAGTAAAATAATAAAGAATATAGGAAAGTGCTATGACTGACATGACTTAGTGCGCATTTTGATTACATGACACTTCTTGGTAATATGCAATAAAAACATAAGAGATAAAAATGACAACATACTGGGATGAATGAGTATTAAGAATGAAGTTTCTGAGTACAGTAAGCAAAGCACAGAATACCATGGTACAATGATTAAACAAGCATGAAATTTTGTACAACTGGCAACACATTTTATTGATACGCATTCAGGATCTTGCTTACATTACTTATGGCAATGCTTAAATATACATAATATAATACATTCTTAAGATAATTTGCTTATGAAACATACTTATAAGAGTGTCAGTTCACTATTTAATGCTGATGGGAGTCCACTTACATATATATGCGTTGGATTATGTATTTACTACATTCAATTTGAGTGGAGGGCATAAGATTACGATTATAATGATTAAATTAATATATTAGACACGTTAAGGTGTTGACAACATATACTGTAGTTACAACATTCAGATTAAAATGAAAGCATATGATATCATTTATAATAATTAAGTTAATACTATAAACACATCGAGGATGATTATTACAGTCAAGTAAAAGTCACATAAAGTGTAGTATTTAAGGTAATACGTTAAATGCATTTAACGAATAGGATAAGAGTATGATGAAAATAATATGGACATAACAGTAGTAAACAGATATTACCTATCTGGTAGCAGGGTTATGCGCTGGGAGGTATTAGTTGACAAATGAAAAGTGTACCCTGCAGAACTTGATGATCTTGTGAAGCTTAAAGCACGCACCCCTCCGTTCTAGTAGCACTTTTGTCCATTCCCTATAATATCTGTCTGTAGGAGGACGCATGTGGTGAGCCTCTGTCAATCTGTATGTAAATGCATAATGGTCTGGCGTTCCGACTAGTCCACATTCACAGAGATCATAGTCTCTAAGTCCAAATCTGTGTAGGTAATCAGGAAACGGGCCGTGCCCAGAGAGGAACGTAGTCAATGAAGATGAGTTGGAGAAGACAAGGTCTGTAACTTTTGGGATAAATTTATACGTCCTTCGACCTGTCTGTGAAGTATCCCATCTCTGCTGCCATTCTGCGTAAAGGTCGCCGCGTGTAATCTTTTTGAGATGAGAGGAAGGCACAGGTAGAGCATGTTCTAGCAGGAAGATACCCGAAGCCGCTTGTTTTGCCTGTTCATCCGCCAGCTCGTTGCCGACTACACCTGTGTGCGCTGGTACCCAGCTAATGATGGGACGATAATTGAGTGGGAGGTTGACTATTGCCCTTTGTATATTGAGTACGAAGGGGTATCGGCTGGCTGGTCCTTCTATGGCGCCTATGCTCGACAGTGAGTCACTATAGATGCACTCAGGCACATAGTGCACATAGGCAAAGCCAATGTGGTGCGCAATGCCGAGGTTGTGCGCGATGCCGAGTATGTGCAATTCTGGGATGTTTTTTTAAGTGAAAATAGATCGATGTGCACATGGGCAAAGCCAATGTGGTGCGCCATGCCGAGTTTGTGCAATTCTGGGATTTTTTTTAAGTGAAAATAGATCGATGTGCACATGGGCAAAGCCAATGTAGTGCGCGATGCCGAGTTTGTGCAATTCTGGGATGTTTTTTTAAGTGAAAATAGATCGATGTGTATATGGGAAAAGCCAATGTAGCGCGCAATGCCGAGTTTGTGCAATTCTCTAATGTTTTCTAAGTAAAAATAGATCGACTTACACATGGACAAAGCCAAGGCAGTGCGCAATGCCAAGTTTGTGTAATTATCTGAATTTTTTAATCTTATTTAATTGACTTCAAATTGTATAGCAGGCTTTCCTACACACTGTTTCTGGTATCCATAGTGACTGATATCTCTTTAAGAAAATATGTATGCACGCAAATAAATTTTAACAAATGAATCCTTCGCATGAATCATGCATTTTGCGAGAAATAAACTTCCATGTTTGAATGAAAATGTTGTAAATTTCTACGAGGTTTAAACCTCTCGCATTTGTTGTGAATTACACGTAGCGTTTAAGCGAAACTAATGGTATTTTTTGTTTTAAACTTAAATTTCAGATTTTATTTTGTTTTTTAATTTCATTATATTTGTTGTCTTTTTCTAATTTCCTATCGTTGACAATATTACTTATCGTAGCTTTAAATATCGAAAAGCCATGGCTTTCACAGCGTTTTTTAATAACTAGATACGAATAAATTTCTTCGGAGAGAGCACAAATGTCCGAAGACAAATTGTCAAGTAGCAGACGATAATTTATGTTTTCAAAAATATATACTTGCAGTTAAAAAGAATTTCCAAACAGACGATTTCTCTTGGATTTTTTACTTCGTAATTTGGGCAGTTAATTCAGCTGCCGTTTGAATGTTATTTGGTAGTTATCAATCGAGTGTTTTTATCTGTGTGTTTTTAACATTTTTCTGCATATATTTCGTTAAATAACAGTCGCTATGGATTTATCTGTGATGCTGAGAGAGGTGAGTGATTGTACATGTAAATTTATTACTTTATTGGAAGTGCAAGGGAAACGTGCCTTCATTGAATGGTGTATGAAAGTTGGTTTGATTGCTACTTTTTTTGTTTGTTCGAAATGTGGTGAAAATATGCGTTTTTGTGAGAGAAAGGGAAGTATAGATGGATTTGAATGGCGATGTAAAAAGCAAGGAAAAGTGAATGCGCATGATGTTTGTAGGAGTATAAGGAAAGGTTCATGGTTTAGTCATAGCCATTTGAGTATATGTGATATTTTGAGAATTACGAGGTGTTGGTTTTTGAAAATGGGAAATGAATCTGTGATTCAAGAAGTGAAAGTGCATGAACATGCTGTTGTTGATTGGTTTATGTTTGGCAGAGAAGTGTGTATGACGACTGTGATAAATGATAGTGTTCCAATTGGTGGTGAAGGAGTAATAGTTGAAGTGGATGACAGCAAATTCGGGAAAATGAAGTATGGAAGAGGAAAGCCTGTGGACGGTCATTTGGTAATTGGTGGTATAGAGAGAGGAACGAACAGATGTTTTTTTAGAGAGGTTGAGAATAGATCAAAGGAGAGTTTGGAGAGAGTGATAGTTGAATGGGTGTTGCCGGGATCAACTGTGGTTTCAGACTGCTGGAAGGCATATGGTGGACTAAAAAATTTAGGTTATAGCCATCTGACTGTCAACCACAGTCTGTACTTTCGTGATCCCGAGTCGGGTGCGCACACTAATTCCATACCTGGTCTGGAATCAAACATCATTTACGTCGAAATACAAACCACGTAGATGGCGAATTTGATTCATATTTAGCAGAATGTGGCGAAAATGGCACAACCACTCACTAAGTGATGAACATTATTGTGTCTTTTTAGCGGCAATCATAAAGATTTATCCGCCGGAAACGGCCGATAAAACTGAGTAAATTTTCTTAAAGACGGGGTTTAGGGAGGTTTTCCCCCGACATAAATAAAAAAATAAAATAAAAACTCTCAAAAAGACTTTTTATTTTCCTGAAAAGGGTAAGTGAAAATATTTTTTCTTTTTAAAATTGCTTATTTTTAATATTTTCTTATTTTTTTTCACTGTGAGAAATTAGATTTTTTAAATGTATTAATGTGTAGAATTCTAATACGAGAGTATAGAACGTGGTTTAGGAACTTAAGAAACAGGGAAATGAAAGCTGTGTATGATGTTGATATTCAATCATAAATATTTTTCTTTTTTATTAATGTAAAGCTTAAACATTTTTAGAAAATAATGAAGATTGTTTACTTACTAGTATGTAAGAGAGGGTGCGTTACGTAGCAATAAGGTAATTTTGTAAAGATGATAAGTTAAAATGTTCCGCAATATGAAATTAAAATTTAAAAAAATCTGTTTTTATTTGTATAAATACTAAAGCTTAAAAATATTCACCCTGTATGAGAGACTGCGACATTGTTTACAGTTTTAATAATTGTTACAATTCACTTACCGTATTATAGTAGTTTGAAATACAAAAAATTTAGTATACTTATTTCTACATCTGTAGAGAATACATTGTGACGTCAAAATCTTAGTTTCACCCATTTATGAACGTCACATAGCTCCGCCTTCGCAACTTTGTTTATGCAACGTATTCTGATATTTTACTGGCGATTTTCAAAAAATCGCCGCTGCTGAAAATCGCCAAGCAGGGGCCTAAAGCACATTTTCACCTAAATCACAATATCATCGTGTCTTAAATTGAATTTGGGAATAAGCTTAATTAAATCAAAATTATGATGTCCATTTTCATTTGTTGGTGGAGTTTGTGTTAGTCGTTAGTTTGTGTTAATAAAAAATCTAATTTCTTGTTAATGCGTCCTTCAATTTATCCTTAACATTAGTTAAAGTATGAATTCCCTGATTGCGGTTTTCTCTTTCGTTGGGGAAACAAAAAAAAAATCGATTCTATGTGTAACACTGTAGCAGCTGGTTGACGCCAAGTACTGATTTCTGATTTTATTCAGTCAATAGTTTTATAAAAAGCATTTTTTTTCTTTTTCTATTTAAATATAATTCACAATGAATTTAATTTTATTCGGCACGAAAATCAATCAGTGGAACCAATACTTAATGTGTTGTTCACCTACTCTGGCGAGTCAAACGAAATTACATTTGAGCACTGGCGTATTCAGTACTTTGACAAGTAAATAAACTAAGATTCCATGACGGAAACAATAATTAACTTTTCATAATCTTAATTAATTATTTTACGTTTACAAGGTAAATTGAGCTCTCACCTGAGTTATTTTGGTTCGTAATTATATGCGGGGAAACCCCGATCCTGCCGGCTGCGCCAGTAAAAATCCTTTCCTTATTTCAATATAACGGATATTGAACCTTGTAGGAAGAACAAAGCTAAATTTTCAGAATGAACAAACTACTTTTATTTGAATTTTAGAACAGAACCAAAAAAATAAATGCTGCAGCTCTTAACTATTAAAATTTTAAAACTCTTAACTACTACAGTTAAAACTCTTACAACTATAAAAAAAAAAAATTCTTCCGAATTCTCTTCTTGTTGCCACACCGTAAAATGTAAGTTCTTGTCCTATTATTTATATTTCACATTCTCTTCAAGTCACGATCTTTACAAGTCATGATCTTTACAAGTCACAATCTTTACAAGTCATGATCTTTACAAGTCACGATCTTCCCGAGTCCTGATCTTTATAAGTCACGATCTTTACAGTGCAATATTACGTTACACTATTATAGTCCAATACAAATGCAATCTGTTATACATATAATACATATATTAATACTGTTAAGCAGAATTTGCAATGGAGATAAAAATTTGAACAGAACTTGAAAAGATGTCCATTCAGCTGATATACTACTGTCTTGAAAAAATATGCATATTGTGTATTTTTCAAGTTCATAGCATTTCTTTCTTTTCTTTTCTTTTCTTCGAAAACGTGCCGGTTGGTCCACTCACGTTGATTCTGGATTGCTGCTGCTCTTGGTTTTGGCAAGCTGCTGTCTAGTTCTGTAACTGAGTTGGAGATGGCAAGAGTTATTTCAGTGCATTTCTTGGTACCTTTGGGAGAGTATGTGTTGCAGCAGATGTTATTTGCCCATATATATGGTGACGTTAGGAGGGAAGCAAGGGAGATATCTGTCCCCGGGCGCAGCATCCAGGGGACTTCAAGATGATTTTATGAAAATTTTAGAATGAAATGCTTTCCATTTTTAGCACACAGGGGGGGGGGACTACTTCTCCAATATGAATTCTTCAATTCCACTTCTCCAATATAGTCCCAATATGACGCTTCTTACAAAAGAGTTTAATATCTCTGAAAGTGCTAAGAAAAATGAGCATATCATTTATCTGTTTAATTAAATCGCTACTTGGACAAACATCCGTGATTGAAAAAATTGCGCTTTCGCAGTCGTTATAAATTTCTACAGGATCTGGCGTAGAAATAGAAATAAGTCAATATAAGGTCTCTCGCAGAGCCACCAACTCTGCCTGATAGACATTGTCAGAAAGTCTATATTTCCTTTGTATGCATAGTTTCTCGTGTGAGAACGCACAAAAGGCTGCTACCATATGACCATTTAATTTAGATCTATCTGTAAAAACAGTGTAGGCTGTCATATTAGGGAGGCCTTTATGCCAATTCAACCGTTTCAACCAGATATGAAACTTTCATATCTGACCACCAGATATGAAAGTAATGTAAATACTGTTGCCAAATGCTCAGCGGCTACGCAGTGAGATAGTTTCCCCGCGTAGTGGGCTTAGGGTTAACAGAAAGTTCCAAGGGAAATGCAGGGTTGCCAGATTTGGCGCGAAATCGTCCGTTTGTTGTTATTTGGCAAAAGAATTGGCGATATGTCGTAGAAGGAGCAAGAACATTTTAGAGCACATTTTTAGAGGTTTTCTCGAGAGTATTTTCGAAGGTAGTTTAAACCTATATATACCCTGCCTGTCCTGAGAGAGAATAATATCTTGAGTTCAGAGATTAGCTTGAGAGCGATCGCCCGAGTCGGGAGCTGTATTTTAGTGCTTTGCCGTGAAACTGTCTTCCCCCCTTAGCCTGAAGGCTGTGTTGCTGTTTCAACGTGTTTGTCATAGTTTTTCGACGAGCGTAAACGTGTCTTTCGAACTGTCCTTTACAACAGTGCTTACTAGCGACTAAATTGTGTTTTTGTCCTTCATTAAGTGTTATCATCAGTTACTCCAAATCCACGAACCAATAGGACGCAACAATATTTTAATCTCAATGTGTAAGCATGTTTTTCAAACCTTTGTAATCGGGGAAAAACCATTTGGCAATCACAGTTTTATGTATTTTTATCTTTGTTAAGTACATTTTAACAGCAAAAACTTGGTTTTATTCAATAAGATTTATTTATGCAATTTTTTAAAAAAGAAAGGAAATAGTTGGGTGATTTTCCTCTCAGTTTGTATTTTAGTAGAATTAATTGCTATGAATTCAGAATCTTAGCAAAACCTAGTAAGTTGATACAGTATTCATATGTACTAGTTTATTCTTTATAAAAAATTGTATTTTTACTTTCTTATTTATTTATTTACTTTGTAGCATAACTAAGAAACGAGCGAATATTTCTAATTATAAAAATATTAAATAAGATATTTTGATGGAACCGCTCCGTTTCATCCATGCTTGAATGTAACTTAAATTCATACATAAAAATTAAAAGCACAAAAATAGTTATTTGTTTTTATAGAAAAAAATGAAAGGATGTCGGTTATGAGCAGAAAAAAAATATGAAAAAAGCAAACCGAAGAAAGTTTTGAAAAATAGAAAATTCCTATTCACAGATTTCTCATCCTCAAGAAGAGGAGCAGTCTACATCATCATCGTCCTGTAGCAAAGAACTACGAGTACTGCGGAACATGAATGTGAATCTCAATCAGTAATTTGCAGTAAAAAGGAATTGTCAGAAATAAAATTTTTAGACTGTTGCAAAATAATGATGGTTTCGATCAAAAACAAAAATATTTCAAATACAGGCACTTTAACATCGCTATAGAAGAATCGAGATCAAATATATTACAGAGGGCTTTCGTACGATCACTTTTATTACAAAAAAAAAAAAAAAAAAAAAAAAAAGATAGGCTTCAAAGAAGAAAGAAATTGGTACGTATTTTCAAAAATAAATAAATATGTATATTGCTAACCATGAAAAATATTTTCCACATCAAGATCCAAATTAATTAGAGGTTTTCAAAACTGGAAACTATAGATGTACCTCTATTACAGAATGAAATTTCAAAGGAACATATGCCATCTATATGTACTTTTCATAAAAGATCTTCAGCTTTGAACAAAATTGACTGTAGTTTATTCAAATACATTACAAAGTCCGTAATCCGGACTAGTCGGGACTTCGGCGATTCCGGATTAAGGGTTTTTTCGGATTATAGATCATCAATTTAAATCTGGTAAGATAGCATGCAGAAATTATACAATTAAAAATATGAAACCGTAATTTATGAAATAAAGAGCAATTATGATGTAAAGGGTATAAAAATTTACAAAAAAAAATGGCTAATATTTATTTGTTTACTTTCTTTCAATGTAAGTTGTTAAAGTTGCTTCGTTTTTTTGTGCTAAACGCGCATGCGTAAAGCATACAAAAAAAATTGCGGCTTTGAGGTCCGGATTATAGATCTTTCCGAATAATGGACGTCCGGATTACAGACTTTGTACTGTATAAAGAACTTGAAGAAAATTATTGTAAAGAAGCATTGAAACGAGTTATGTCTACTATAAAACTATTAAGTTGAATAGGATTAACAGTTGCAGGTCATATGGGAAAGTCGGAACTCAAACAAGAAAGAAAACTACTTCGCATGCTTGGAATATCTGAGTGAACGTGATAATTTTGTGCCATATTCACTGTATTTTTACTGTACATTTAGAAAAATACAGTAATGCTGGACAAGAAAATGTAAGTTATTTGTTCCATGATATTTGTTAGTAATTCATCAGCATCATTAACAAATATTCAATAGTATATGTAAGAAAATTTAAATCTCAATAACTTAAATGCAGTCTTCTACTCGATTCTATGCCGGTATTTCACATATTGATAAATTGACATTAGGTATTACCACGTGCAATGTAAATGAAAGATTTCTAGGTTTTATACCGATTGAAGAACATACAGCATCACCTTTGGAACAACACATATTGCCCGCTTTATAAAAATTAGGTACAGATATTAAAATTTTTCGAGAGCAAACTCTGACCACGTTTGATGGCTCAGTAACTAACTATTTTAATTTCAAAATATTCCATGAAATCTTTTTAGCAGTTTGTGCTTTATTTTTCTTTGAAACAGAATATTTAATTCTTTTATAAATTTTTATTTTTTTATATTTTACTCTCGATATACGGAAGAAATAGCATAAGACTATTTAGAAATAAATGTATTAAATCACAATTTTGTTGAGAAATTCCTAATGTTAGGTAATTATATGTATTTAATTATTTATTACACTTCAGCATTAATCTCGCTTTAAGTACAGAGTTTCGTAAATATTCTTTTTAAGGACACCATAAATCTTACCGTCAGGTTCCCCTAACTGGCTTAACCTGTAAGGATTCTAAGTTTTACTAACATTTATTTTATTTTAAAACTGTACTGTCACTTCTTATTTTCCACTTCCGACCAGAATTAAACGCTTTAACTTATTTATGCAAATTGTCTTGCTAACGCCAAGTACTTAAGTTGCGGCTTTTTACCAAGCAAGGGAGAGGAAGGAGATATTGCAAACAAGCCGCTTGCCATTATAGTTTTACGAGTTTTCATTCGGTTGCTGGTTGCCTTCAAGGTCAGAGGTTTAGTCCTCTTGATAATTGCAAACGTATCGTAGTTTTAGCAGATCGGCGTACTACATACGGACCTTTGTTAAAATAAAGGCCAGTCTTAATGCTAGGCACTTGTATACTAATTCAAAGTTAGTTTTAGTTAGTAGTTTTTATATTCTTGCGTTCAGACCACAAGTGGTTGGTCTCTGTATTCCGAAGTTTCGGAAATTCCTATAAATTCTAGAAAATAAAGGGTTTCGTATACCCTTCCTGCTTGTGTTCTCTACTTCACAATTTCTTGAACATAGCTTGAGTAAGCTCTCTGTTCCGAGTCAGGACCATTCATGTTTCCAAAGCAAGTCAAAACAAACACTAGTCCTGATAGTGGCGCCCGAAGAAGAATAACCATGGCCAAGTTTCAAGAAGAACCTGTGGTGCCCGCAGAAGCGGCTCAGAATCCAGAAATGCCAGCTGCCGCCCTGGAAGGATTTGGTTACATCGTCCAGACCATGCGCGCATCGATGAAACCAACAGCTACCCTTAATGGAAACTCACCGATAACCAGTTTTATTGGAAAAATTGGATGACCACTTCATGCTATATCCAGTCCATGAGTTCCAGAAAGTCACCTTAGCTACCAGCGCTTTGAGGGGCCAAGCGCTTAATTGGTTCAAATGTATAGGCAGAAACATCTTGGGTCAAGCGGGAACTCCTACCTGTACTTACGAAAATTTCAAGACTGCCTTAATAAAAGCCTTCCCTATCGTACGAAATCGTTCAAAATTAGAAGCGGAACTCTTCAGCATATACCAGCAACGAATCGAAAATCTTTCAAGCTTTATTTAAGAAAAATTCACGTCTTTAAACTCTTGTATGGAAGCCGTCCGGATCCTGAAATAATCCAAGTAATTTTGCCTAGGTTACTTCCCCAAGTACAAGACTTTATTGAATTAAGGAACTCGACTACACTGGAAAAGTTCTTTGAGCTAGCAATCCAGTTTGAAAGTAGAAGAACGGCGGACATTGAAAGAAGACGCCAGTATGAGCAACGAAGCCAATTTGATGCGCCAAGACCACAGCAAAGGCAAGAACACGGCTACGGAAGTAAGTCGAATCAATGGGCAAGGAAACCTGAGTATCCAAAAACAACCGGCGAACGTCGACAGTTCAATAGTAAGCCAGAAAAAAAGTCTGAAGGCCAGCGGAAAAAGAAGGAGGGCATGGAAAGGAAGAAAGAAGATTTAAACTAAAACGGATTTCTGCTGACGGGAGGGTGCGGAAATCCGAAGCTCAAGAAAACCCCTCTTCCTTCAAGTTAAATACAGTTATTGTGAAAAATTTGATTCTTCCAAAGATTGAAGTTTTGGTGAACAATATCCCAGCCACCGCACTCCTGGATACAGGCGCGCAGTGTTCTTGTGTGGCAGAAGATTTTTTTAGGAAATACTTCCATAGATACAGAATATATAATTCGGATAATACGACAGTGTTAGCTGCGCAGGGGGAAAGATGCAAATGCATAGGTAAACTACCACTTTATATTCGCATTAAGGACGAGCAAGTAAATCTCATGTGTTTTATCGTAAAAAATCTACAACCACATGTAATTTTAGGATAGATTTTCTTTCAGAAGCAGAAGCAACGCTGGATTTTAACGAAGCGTCGTTTAAGCTGACGATGAAACCAGTTCTGGAAGTGAACCGCCCACGTTAAATCTCAACCACCTGCCTACGGGAGAGCAACAAAAAATTCGCCAAGTGAATTTGCTTCGTTATTTAGTGATATTCCCGGATTTACTCAAGTTACGAAACATAAAATTGAGACAGGAGATTCACTGCCAGTTCGCCACAAGCCGTATCGGTACGATAAGAATAAAGAAAAAATTATAGAGTGGCACATTCGAGATAAGTTACGTAAAAAGATCATAACGCCCATCTCAAGTAGTTATGCTAGCCCGGTTGTGTTATGTAAGAAAAATAACGATTATCCTGTAACACATCCGAAACGGTGGCGTTTCGCAATTGACTATCGTAAATTAAACTCCATTACTAAATATCCGGTATATCCGTTACCTATTACTGAAGAAATTTTAAGGAACATAACTTCTACCAAATACATGACTAAGTTAGACCTAACGACTGGTTATTTTCAAATAGGGGTAAAACCAGAAGATGTGCCTAAGACTGCTTTTATAACCAAGTCTGGCACTTATGCATTCTTGCGTATGCCGTTTGGCCTTTCAGGGGCACCGGCAACATTTCAGCGATGTATGGACATTGTACTAAGGCCTGTTCTAGGAAAGACCACATTTATATATTTAGACGATATCATTATTCTAGTGATAATTTGGACCAACATATAAAAGATTTAAGAGAGGTATTTTCATTATTAAAAGAGGCCGGTCTAAAAGTTAATGTCGAAAAGTGCAAATTTGCAGCCCCTGAATTAAAATACTTAGGTTACAAAATATCTCAGAAAGGAATCGAGACGGACGAATCAAAAATAATCGCTGTTCAAAAGTATCCGCCGCCAAATACAGCGAAGAAGCTGTCTTCTTTTCTAGGACTTTGTTCATATTATAGGTCCTTTATAAAAGATTTTGCAGCTATTGCTGAACCATTGTTAAAATTAAAAAGGAAAAAGGCAAGATTCTCGTGGACGGCCGAAGCCAATAGTGCGTTTGAAAAATTAAAGCAAGCATTAACGCAAGCCCCTGTTTTGAAATTTCCTGAGAACGATGAGAATTTAGAAATTTCAGCGGATGCTTCGGATTATGCGGTAGGAGCAGTACTTTCGCAGAATCAGCAGCCCGTGGCATTTTTTAGTAGAACTTTAAATGAAACTCAAAGAAATTATTCCGCGACTGAGAGAGAGGCACTTGCAGTTCTGTTAGCAGTGCAAAAGTTCCGAGTCTATTTTGGAAGTGCGCCAGTAACAGCGTATTCTGATCATGCGGCGGTAACTAGATTGTACTCAAGGAAAAAACTTATCCCCAAGGTTAATAAGATGGGCGCTCAAGTTACAAGAGTATAATTTGGTAATCAAACACACCCCCAGAAAGGAAAATATCGTAGCAGATGCCCTATCCAGAATAAAAATAAATGAAGAAGGTAATACTGTAAAAGTGGCAATGCTCACAGCATGTACGATACATTCCCGAGAAACTGTAATAACCGAACAGGGTAAGGATCCGGAATTTAAAAATATTTATGATTATTTAAAAGATCCTGAAAATTTAAGCCACCGAGATATTGTGGCGATAAGAAACAGGGCGGCCCATTACGAACTAATAGATGGTCTATTATTTTATTATTTTATACAAAAACTACGAATTCCAACAACGAATTTCGACCTGTTATCCCAGCTAGTCTTAGATTAAATATACTGCAGGAGTTGCACGACTCGCCTTTAGCTTCTCAGGGTGTATTCGAAAAACCATCCAACGCGTACGCGAAGCAGTTTATTTTCCTGATCTGCAAAAGTTAACAAGGGCGTATGTCCAGTCCTGCCCAACATGTCAAGCAGTTAATTATATTAATTTCCGCCCGGCCGGGTTTCTAAATAGCATTAAATCAGAATTTCCAAATGAAATAATTGGCATCGATTTATTGGGCCCTTTCCCGAAAAGTCAGTTACATAAAAGTCGTTATCTCCTTGTTATGGTTGATCATTTTAGTAAGTGGACCGAAATTGTTGCCTTAAAACGAGCCTCCGCGAAATTAGTTACTGATTCTATTTTAAATAAATATATTTTAAAGTACGGGGCGCCCCTAAAAGTTATATCGGATAATGGTCCTCAATTTGTAAGTAATATATTTGAAGACATGTGCCAAAAATTGGGCATACGTCATTTAAAAATGGTCCCGTATCGGCCGCAATAAAATATAGCGGAACGGGTAAATAGAAATATAGTGAAAATTATTCGTAGTTATGTTAAAAATTTTCATAAAAGCTGGGATAACTATGTCAATGAATTAGCTTTCGCCCTTAGGACCGCAAAACATGATACGAAGGGCAAAACTCCTGCTGAGTTATTTTTAGGCAGAAAGATTATAACGCCGTTAGATAAATTATTTTATGTTCAACAAAGAGCCCCGGAATTTCAAATGGGCGATATAGAAAAATTAATTAAGAAGCAAAGAAGAACACTGAAGTAGCACAAAGAAAACAAAAGCTGTATTACGACATGAAACGACGGAGAGTAACTTATAATGTAGGGGATGAAGTGTTAAAAATTAAGCATTCACTTTCTTCAGCACCAGAAGGTAAAACTGCCAAGTTCTATCCACGATTTGAAGGACCATATGTCATAAAAAAAGTAACTCAGGCTATAGTGGTGCTAAAAGCCAAGAATGGTGAAACCTGCACCGCAAACGTTGACCAGATAAAACCATTCTATAATCGTAATAAAATGCCAATATTTCAAGATCTTTTGCAGGATCCGGTACGGCAGGCACAATCTCCAGAGGTGGAACAACGACAATCACAAGGGCAAGACATGAGTGGACAGGTGCAATTGAAAAGAAAGTTTCCCCGTTGGAAAACTGAATGTAACAAGAAAAAGAAGCCGTTCCACCGACCAGAAAAGAGAGGGCACGACCATCCCCATAATGAAAAAGGGAGAAGTTCGACTAATGCAAAGAGAGCCAGGAGAAATGGCAGCAACTATAACACGGCTCTAAAACGGAAGATCTACCCATCGGATAGGAGTCTACGCAGCAAATGTCGACGAATGGACGAAGGAAAACCAGCTGCAGATGCAAGGAAGCAAGAAAAGTTTGAACAGCCAGCAACAAGATCCAGGCAACAACGAGAGAGAGTTGTCCCGGTTCCCCCAAGAACAACTGCCATCAAACGGCCGAGACCACAAGCAGATGCTAAAAAGAAGGTCTTCAAGAGTGACCGTACTGGAAGAAAAAGGAAGCACACGGGGGAAGGAACCGCAAGGCGAACCCGCACAAGACGGAAGATAAACCAGACGGTAGTCTTCGCCACTTTCCAGGACTGGGCAGCAAAAAGGATGTCTGAATATCACAAAGATAAGTAAAACTTTATGTTACTTTAAAAACTTTAAGTTAATTTTTCATTCTTACTGCAAGTGGAAGAATTTAAGAAGTTTTACCTCATGTGAGGCCTACCTTTATCATCAAAAAGGCGAGAAATGAGTTGTTACCTATTTTGGTATTATGTTTTTCAATTACTCGCGAGTAAAACTAAAATTAATGTATAATAGGTGTACGTATCCAAATGATCAGAAGGTTGTTGATGCTTGTTCCTTGATCTATTGCACCAAGATATTTTACTGTACATTTATTTACAATTTATTTACAAGTCGTATGCCACCTGGCATGTTTACAAGCGTTATGCCTCCTGGCATGTACATGATAGACATATTCTGCCACCTGGCATGTGAATTGATACATCATATTAGTTTTCTGCCACCTGACAGATACGATGCAATTACCTCAATTAGCGGTACTACGCCCGACATTTTGGCGTGTCCGCTTCCCTTACGTTCTGTAACGCAACTAACTTTTTTGTGCGGTGCGCCCTCTGGGCACAAATCACCGCAATCACCGAGGAGGCCAAAAAATCCTCCCCCCCGATGAATTACATTCATCTTAATACAATCTTCAATATATGCAAACAAGTAAATGAAAAATATAGAAACTGAAAACATACAAAAACCTTCAAAAAGTATAAAATTACATATCACACTTACCAATCTTCTAGCAAAACATCTTATATCTTACTATATTGAAACGTTAACTATGAGGGTTAAACTAGAACAAACAAATAAAATTATTAGTACAATAAGAAATGAAAATAATAATAAAACATATTCAGTATAAACCAAACACTTAAGTTAATGTTCTTCAACTGGTAAAAGACACAGTTTGGTAATAGGACGTTTAATGTCCCCGTGCACAGTTTTTAGTCTAACCACTCGGACATTATTGTCTCTTCCAGGAAACACTTCTATTACTCGCCCGAGTTTCCAACGTAATGAAGGCATATTATCTTCTTTAATGATAACCAAGTCATTTAGACGAATATTTCTGCTAGGTTGTCTCCATTTGCTACGCTGCTGTAGTTGGCACAGGTACTCTTTAGACCACCGCTTCCAAAACCCTTGGAACATCTGCTGTGTTAGTTGCCATCTTTGCAATGGAGACACTCGTACTTCGGTTAAATCTTGTTCCGGAACAGCTGTTAAAGAAGTCCCTATAATAAAGTGTCCAGGAGTCAAAGCTGTCAAATCATTGGGATCACTGGAGACCGGTGTTATTGGCCTCGAATTTAAGCACGCTTCAATTTGTGCAATTAGAGTTAGAAACTCTTCATAAGTCAAAATTTGAGTTCCAACACATTTCTTTAGATGCAGCTTCATAGATTTAACAGCTGCCTCCCATATACCGCCATGATGTGGAGCAGCTGGCGGGTTGAATATCCACCTTATGTTTTCATTTGCTAACCACCTTTGAAATTCTGAAGCCTTCCGTAACTCATAGGCGGTAAGCATACCATATTGCTTTTCACGAGCGGATTTACAGTTGTTCACGAAGCGCAGAACATAAGCCATTATTCTCAGTACTTTGGTTAAATTTCCGTACAGTTCAAGATTTAGTAACGGTTCTGTAGATTCCACAAGTGTTTTCAAAGTAACACATTTTTGTTCTTCACTAACGTTTTGCAAGTCAGCTTCGGTATTCATTTCGTTTATGTGATGTCGAATAGCTACTTCTGAAAGCCAGGGTGGCCCAGAAAACCAATCACTATCATTAATTAGAGCTTCAGCATCCATCCCCCTCGTAAGTTTATCAGCAGGGTTTGTCTTCCCACTGCAAAAGTACCAGTTGTTTAAAATTGTTTTCTCCTTGATTTCTACCACACGATTTCTAACAAATTGTTTCCACTCGTTGGCAGATCCCTTGATCCAGTGAATGTAAATTTGGGAATCAGCCCAGTAAAATATATTTCCCTTATCCAACTGCGGAAATATCGATTGCAAATACGAACCTAATCTTGCAGAAATTAATGTTCCCAAAAGTTCAAGCCTAGGGAGTGTTACCCTTTTTAATGGAGCCAAACGGGATTTCGACACTATGAAACTTGTTTTACATTTATTTTTCTTCTTAAATCTAAAATATGCTACGGCACCATAACACTTGGGACTGGCATCAGAAAATATGTGAACTTCTATTAATTTCCAACACATATCACTGAAGTACTGTCTGGGAATTTCGAAAAACTTTATTTTTTCAACTTCTTTTAACCATTCCTGAAATATGAATTCTGTATCAAGGGGAACACTTTCGTCCCATTGAATACCCTTTTCCCACATAGTTTGCACTAAGAGTTTAATTCGAACAGTAAATGGATTCATAATTCCTAAGGGATCAAAGAGCATACCACATGCTGCTAAAATGATGCGTTTAGTTACTTTGAGATTTTGTAACTTCTCAAACTGAGATACATCTATTTTCAAATTATCATTGACATTGTCCCAGATAAGACCTAAAACTTTCAACGGTACCAAAGAGTCTTCAGATGTTTCACGAGAGTCAATTCCATTAAGTTTCCATAGTTCATTCAGCTCAGGTGAGTTTGAAACCCATCTACGTAAATTCATACTGGCCTCGCTAAGAATGAAAATCATGTCCTTGCTTAAATGTAAGGCCTTTGCTACATTAACTGTCCCAGAAATTAAATCATCTACGTAAAGCTCTTTTAACATACTGCATGCCTCTTCGTAGGCATCTTCATACTTTTTTAAATGCAGTCTTACTGTAGCTGTTAATAAATAAGGTGAGCACTTGACCCCGAAAGGAACTCGATTGTGTTGAAGAACTTTTAAGTTGGAATTACTGTGATCGAGATTTGACCCTTCTTCATTTATCCACAAAAACTTTAAAAAATCCCTATCTTCTTTAGCTAAGCCTACCTCTAAATATGCACGCTGAATGTCGGCACAAAACGCAATTGAATGTACCCTGAATTTAATGATAATCTTTAGCAAATCAGGATTTAAATTAGGTCCTCTTTCCAAACAATCATTAAGTGATAAATTTCCCTTACTTTTAGAAAAAGCGTCAAAAACTATTCGAACCTTAGTAGAATCCTTCTGCTCGCGCACTACCGCGTGATGAGGCATGTAATACCCCGTTTTCAAACTACTATTTAAATACGTATCTACCCGTTCCACTATACCATCTCTCAAGTGTTCATTAATTATCTCATTATATTTTAAATATAGCTCGCTATTTTTCTGAAACTTATTATTTAAAAATTGTAAACGCTGTTTCGCGATTTCATAATTGTTATTTAAACCTTCAACACCCTCTTTCCACAATAATCGAGTTTCATACCTTTTATTCTTGTAAGTTGTATTTCGTTCAAATGACTCTAAAATTTCTTTATCTGATAGAGATATTTCTTTATCCGAACTTATCCCAATTGCTTCTAATTCCCATAATTTTTTAACTCTTTCATAATCTAAGTCCTCATTTACAACGGTTATATGATTAACTCTTGCGTCCTTACACTTTGATCCTTCGTCCTTGCCTTGAATCACAAAACCGAAAGTGCTTTCTGTTGCGACTAATTTTTTACAAATCTTCACGTTTCGTTCTCCTAAAATTTCCCAAATATAATCCGAACCTATTAATACTTGAATTTCGTCATTCGTACCAGCATCTGCTAATTCTATTCCCTTCTCAAACGCCATCTTTCGTATCCACCGAGAAGGAACTTTTACTTGCCCTAGTGTTATAGAATCAATGACTATTGCGTTAATTTTTATCTTTTTACTGGGATGGCTTACATTTTGCAATACGATTTCTACGATATCATACAAGCGCTCTTTTGCATCTTTGCATCCAAATGTGAAAATAATAAGCGCTTCTTTATTAATAATTTTCAACCCCAGTGAATCAACCACTTCTCGTACGATGAATGACTTTGTTGACCCTGAATCTAGCATACAACGTAATACCTTTTCGTTCCCCCTTTTACACCTAACTGTTGCCGAAAACGTCTGTAAAAGAACGGAAGTCGGTGGTTTAATTTTGTTATTATTTTCATTACATAAGAGCGAAAGAGAAGCTTCAGGGATTGGCGTTTGTTTTGTCTGATTGGAAGTATGCGTCTCTAAATCTTTCGATGCGGCGTCACATATTAACAAATTATGTAAACCTTGGACATTGCACAGTCTGCATTTTTTATCTTTATGAGCACAGAAACGCCTTGGATGCCCTTTCGAAAAGCAAATAAAACATAAACCTCGATCCATTAATGCCTTTCGGCGAGCCTTTAAATCAAGTGCGCAATCATGATTCATATGACAAGCAGATAAACAAAATATACAGACATTTTGATTCTCTTTCTTAGGCGGGGTAGAGAACTTTCGATTTGGATTAAAATGTGATTTTTGAAAGTATTTAGAGGGAGTTTCGCTTTGACTAGTTAATACCGAAGCACCTTGCTTATTCGTACTGTAATCATTTCTTTTAGAATGCATGTAAGATTTATTTTGATAACCTTGATGGGAACTTTTGTTTCGTATTGATGTTTCATTTACATAAAAATTCTTAGAACGCGCTAACATCATTGATGTTTCCCTACATTCCACTTCAGTTTTCAAGAACGTTAGTAGTTCATTAACATCGAAATTTTGTTTATCACTTCTTTTCCTAGTGAATTCTAGAGTTGAATTCTCGGGTATTAACTTTAACAAAATAGGGGATAATAAATGTCCATAAGAACCACTAGTAACATTTAAAGAATTTAAATTCCTTATTTGTATTTCTATATCGTCATAAAGCTTCCTCAAAGAAGCCGTATTTCCGGAATATTTTACAGGTTCTAAACTCAACAATTTGTTCATCTGCGCATTAATTAGCAGGTCATCTCTGCCGAAACGGTTTTTTAGTATATCAACAGCCACCGTATAGTTTTCACTAGTAAATGTTAATCCACTAATAGCATTTAAAGCTAAATCTCCCAAAAGCGATTTTAAATAACAAAACTTGTCAACCGAACTGAGACTTTCGTTTTGGTGAATGGAATTACTAAACTGATTCCAGAATTCAAGCCAAGAACAAGGATCACCGTAATATTTTGTAATCGTTAATTTTGGCAATTTTAAAGTATTAACTTCACAAGTTTTCAACTTCGGAGATATAGTTTTCTCACTGGAATTTCTAGATTCAACTTTACACGCGTTTTTTCTTAATTTTTCCTGAATTTTACATTTAAAACTTATAATTCTTTCCTGATATTCCTGCGCGGAAATTACTTCTGTTTCCAACTCCTGTTCCGTAATTATAAGTTTTTCAATCTCAGAATCGTATTGTTTCAACAACTGCGATTTTTCAAGTAACATTTCGAGTAATTCTTTTAATTTCTCATCCGCGGTTTCACCCTCTTCTAACAATGCAGAATCTATTTTACTCATCAACTTGGTAGTTAAGTTACGCGTCACCGTACGCAACTTCTTTGTCTTATTCATAGCCTCCATTTTACCATTAGATTCTATCAACTATAATAATCACCAAGATTTTTATTCAACAATTCTATTCAAAACTGGAAAAATGAAAAAGGGCCTACCTCGAATTTCTTCGCGTTAAATCCTGGCTTTTCAGTCATGAACTCACTCATTTTCTTCGTCCATTCTTCATCTCCACAGATCACGTCCGGGTCACCAGAAAAAATGTACGTATCCAAATGATCAGAAGGTTGTTGATGCTTGTTCCTTGATCTATTGCACCAAGATATTTTACTGTACATTTATTTACAATTTATTTACAAGTCGTATGCCACCTGGCATGTTTACAAGCGTTATGCCTCCTGGCATGTACATGATAGACATATTCTGCCACCTGGCATGTGAATTGATACATCATATTAGTTTTCTGCCACCTGACAGATACGATGCAATTACCTCAATTAGCGGTACTACGCCCGACATTTTGGCGTGTCCGCTTCCCTTACGTTCTGTAACGCAACTAACTTTTTGTGCGGTGCGCCCTCTGGGCACAAATCACCGCAATCACCGAGGAGGCCAAAACAATAGGAATGTGTAAATACTTGAATATTGTAAAAGCATTGATAATCTTTGAGAAAGGTACCTTAAGAAAATTGTAAAATTTTTGTGTAAAATTTTATTTAAAAGATTCTGGCAAGAAAGAAGTTTTAGTCTGAAAGACTTTTGAAATGTAGTATTTCAATGTAGAAGAATTAGCACTTGCTTGGAAAAGAATAGAAGTTAACAAACAATGTACTACTAATGTATGTTTTAAAATGCGTAAAATTAATGGCATGTTAATATGTCCTTATGTACAATGTGAACTGTTATCTTAAAAGTTAAGAAATACTGTGATATGTTAAAAGTGAAAATATTAGAGTAATGCCAAAATTTTAACTTATTGGTGTTACTGTAAAAAGAGCAAATTATTGTGAATATGTGTTAAAGGTTGAATGAATGTAGTTAGGCTCTCTGACGCTACACTTCAAAGTTAGCCACTTTTCAGAATAATACCTCAGGGTTCAGAGATGAATATAAGGTGTGTTCTGAGGTCTTGTTATGTTCAATTTTAACACGTTAGTGTTTTGATTGCAGGCGGTAGTGTTGAACACTTGTACATAGACACGCACGTGTTTGGTGTTTTTCTTTACATCACATGTCAGAGAGCACGGGGAGATAATTAAATAATGGCATGAATAAATTAAGAATAGTTGTAAAAAAAAAAAAAAAAAAAGAAAGAAAGAAAGAAAATGTACGTATTCATGTTACTTGCCATTTGATTGTTTAGCATTTCATTAAACTAGTTTTCCTTCCAGATCTCTGGAAGGAACTAGATTCAACTAAGAAACTCTTATATACTGTTTATAGATCCAGTACAGATGAAAAGTAATTGTCCGTGGAGTTGATCATGTAGAAATGACTTTCAATTTCTAGATTAGATAGTTTATAGTGAGAAATGTTTGTAAAAGATTGGCCTCGCGTTAGATTTAGAGCTAAAAGTTTTCAACAAGGTCGTTTTAGACTAAAGTTTCAAACTAATTAACTCTGGCGGGAAGTATGTAAGGATCCTAAGTTTTACTAACGTTTATTTTATTTTAAAACTGTACTGTCACCTCTTATTTTCTACTTCCGGCCAGAATTAAACGCTTTAACTTATTTATGCAAATTGTCTTGCTAACGCCAAGTACTTAAGTTGTGGCTTTTTGCCAAGCAAGGGAGAAGAAGGAGTTATTGGAAGCAAGCCGCTTGCCATTATAGTTTTACGAGTTTTCATTCGGTTGCTGGTTGCCTTCAAGGCCAGAGGTTTAGTCCTCTTGATAATTGCAAACGTATCGTAGTTTTAGCAGATCGGCGTACTACATACGGACCTTTGTTAAAATAAAGGCCAATCTTAATGCTAGGCACTTGTATACTAATTCTAAAGTTAGTTTTAGTTAAAGTTTTAGTTAGTAGTTTTTATATTCTTACGTTCAGACCACAAGTGGTTGGTCTCTGTATTCCGAAGTTTCGGAAATTCCTATAAAGTCTAGAAAATAAAGGGTTTCGTATACCCTTCCTGCTTATGTTGTCTACTTCACAATTTCTTGAACATAGCTTGAGTAAGCTCCCTGTTCCGAGTCAGGACCATTCATGTTTCCAAAGCAAGTCAAAAGAAACACTAGTCCTGATAAACCTACCTTTGATTATGAATACAAGCCAATATCTCTTATAAAACTTTTTCACGAAAACCTTCCTGATTTTAAAAGATAGTCCTCACAGACTTTGCTATAAGTAATCGATAACAATATTATTTTATAATCTTCATGAAAACGGGAGATCGTTACATCCACTCAGAAAAAAAAAAAAAGAAAAGAAAAATTATGCCACATACGCAAAAAATTGGCCAGCCCTGGTCGACTCAATTCAAAAAGAAATCTTTCCCTTAAAGAAAAAAAAAATGTTCTACCAAAATTTCGTCGCTTTGATTAAGTAAGCAAATTAATGAAAGAAAATTAGTACGTCATTTGTTCAGCAAAATTACGAGATAAGACTCTGAAATATTTGTAAATGTTTGTTGCTTTTTGTTAAGGTAAAACTCATGAGAACTATCCGGCTTTTGTATGGAAGCTTTCGTGGAGTACTTCTTGCGGTTACGTGAAAATCACGAAATACGTACACATGTAGCCAACCAGTTTGCCGTATGCTCAATTAACTTAACGACCTGGCCACTGGTGATTCGTTAATTAAAAAAAAAACATAATAATGAATGAAAGGTTTCAGTTAAAAAGTATGATTGTTTAAGTTGTAGAGTCTTGTATTCTTAGGTAGCATAAATTCTTAGCTCTAGAAAGAGTGTAGACGTAGTTTCCTCAGGTCTTTAAGGGTAGGCAGACAAAGTCAGAAGAAGGATTATAAATAGCCCTTTTATTCGATCAAGAGGAATTAACAGGTAACCCCACTTGGATTTATATAAGTCAACACTTCTGGCTCAACTTAAAAAAATAATGTTGAACTTAAAATCAAATGTCATTAGATTAGACTAACGGATCCCAGAATAAAATAAACGCGAAGAAAGGCTCTGGATCGTAGAAGCCGACGGGACAAGCCTAATGTACTCAGCGCCACAGAATCAAATCGCTATTAAGTCACAGTAACAAAATTGCCTCAAACGGGCAGAACACGCTCTAAATTAACTTTCGAAACCTTCGCTTAAATGGTACTTTTTTCTCCTGACCTTCGCTTAAATAGCACTTCTTCCTGAGTCTGAATAAAAGCGCGCTGTCTAATTTACATTCTGGCATGAGAAGCGGAGGTAAAAAATTGAGTTTGCTTTAACTGAAAGTCCTCGAGTAAAGTTGCTTTAACTGAAAGTTAACTATTAGTCAAAATAAATAAATAAATCCTCACATAGTTATGCAAAAAGGAATGCATTCGCTTTCCAACATTAAGGTAAATAGGATTTTTAATGTTAAACAATATGTCTATTAATTATCGGAACGCCAATTCTGCTTGATAAAACTATCTATTGAAAATAAATTTCAATTAAGCATTAAAAATATTAAATAATATATTTCTGAAACATGTTGCAATTTTTTTTCATTACTTACTTAAATAATAAATTTTATAATCCAAAATTTCATGCTGCCGAACTTTAAAGATAAAGTGTTCTGTTATAGTCCCAATATGAATAGTCCTGTGGACAGTTTTTTCCTATTTCTTGTAAAACTCTTGGAGAATATTTAATACAGTGTAAAAAAAAATTATTTTAGTCCGATAAAAATAATCTCTGTAATCTTCAAGCAATGTAATTCTCAGTAAGTGTGCGTGGTTTTAAACTGTAACATGCAGCACTGTTATTAAACCAATTCGCTTGGTAATATGTTACCCTGACAACATTTCCAATAGAAGAGCCTGAGCTTGTTTTAATGTTCCTAAGAAACATAAAATGAGTTTCGGTGTAAAGTCATTTTAAAAATTCAATATATGCTTCTGAGCTATAAAAAAATTCTAGCTGAAATTTTTAACTTTTTTAAGGCAATATTATTGAACTATTAAACAACCAAAAATAAGAATGGCAGTTTGTCAGTATTATATCATACATTATTTTTAAATATGTTTAAAGAATTACTTAATTTAAAAAAATTAACAGAATAGTTTTTTTTAATTTAAACAACAGTTCTCTTAGCGAGTATTCCATATTTTTCTGTTAATATGCTAATTATTCATAAATAAATTTAGAATAAAAACTACAGATCGAGAACCGAATCATGTATAATTATTTTAATAAGTGATAAAGGTACAGAATTTTAATAAGTGATAAAGGTACAGAGATATCCTGTATTTAAATTCAACTGAAGATATTGAGATTGCAGTTGGGAAAAGTGATTACGTTTCTTGAACTTTCTTCGAGCCTTTCAAGTGTCATGATGCCGGAGTGGCGGTGGCTATCACAGGAACTCATAAACTGTTTACGTTAACAGTAAGACTATTCGCAGTGACACCTATATGTCTATTAGTGCAGCACCTAGTATATCTATATTAACCCGGTTGATGGTGATTATTTAAAGTAATAAATAAAAACTATGTATAACAAAGCAAAATTTGAAAATTAAAGATTTGTTGTATGTAGCAGAATAAGCAGAAAAATTCCCGTTCTTACCTATTCGCGATTAATTTTTCCTTCATAATAAGTGAAAAAGGTTTTTAATATTTATTTTAAGTAAAGAATTATAAAAAACAATGTTAATTTAACTAACCTACTTGTAGCAAAACATCCATCCCTGATTAAAATGTGGCCAATAGGTCGCCACTAATTAACATCCAGGTTAATATAGATATACCAGATGCTGCACTAATAGACATATAGGTGGCACTGCGAATAGTCTTACTGTTAACATAAACAGCTCATGAGTCCCTGTGGCAGCCACCGCCACTCTGGCATCATAACACTTGAATGGCTCGAAGAAGGTTCATGAAACGTAATCACTTTTCCAAATGCAAGCTGAATATCTTCAATTGGATTTATATACAGATATCTCTCTGGTGAATCCATCCAACAAATATCTTCATTTTGAAAACATTTGTCTATCATTTGAACCATATGTGGACTAAAGTTATCATCTACAAAAAGTGGATATGTACAAACTTCGCCTCTAAAAAGTCACACATAAGGTTCTAAGATCTCTTCTTGGAGAGCTGTGGAGTCTCTGTTAAACACGTCTACTTGTAACGCATGTATCATAAAAATGTCTCCATCCTCTTTTCCTGATTACGAAAGAAAGGTATCAGATCAGCTTTTTCCCTAGATAGAATTTTAAATTAAAAATTAGCTGAATACGGCTATTTTATATGATTTTAAGCAAATTTTAATGTAATATGTTATGAAAAACAATCAATCGATGATACGACTAATTTAAATTTATAGCTTGGTGAGAAACTTTTCAAACACTTAATGTTTTAAGGTAATATTATTTTTTCCCCTTCAGACTGTACTTAAGTTTAAAATATAATTTTTTTTGTTTTATAAACTTGCGTTGAACGATCTAGAACTGTAATTTGAGACAAATATCGCGCTTATGCTGACCGTATATTTGAAATTAATTATGAAAGTGTGAGCTATAGATGGTCATGCCGAAAGAATGCCTCGCTTTACGAAATAACTCAGTTTACAACACAACGAATATGTAATGAGTGTTAGCAAAACAAAGAATATAAAATGACTGCCTCGCTTAACAAAAGTCCCGCAGAATAAACTGCAGACGAATTTCATCATACATACAACACGGAGTTAAATTTATTTCGCGTCCTCTTTAATGGAGTATCAATACAAAAGTTATCTGCGCGTAAACAAAGATAATGAAGAGAGAAACGAACATATAAACATATCCTCTAATTAAACTGTTCCCCAAAATTAAAAGATAATCTGAAAAAAATATCTTCAATGATTAAAGTTTTCAACCAATGTCCAATTACATAATCATTTTGTTAATTGTCTGTACCTGAACGTAAAATTAGACTTCTATGCAATTACGACATGAAATACATAAAGTCTGAGAATACGTCGTGAAATGGATGAGTGTAGGAATTTAAGCATGAAATGTTAAGAGTGAAAGTTAAAGTGGTTTTTGAGTATTCATCACTTTTGATTCAATGGTATCATATAAAAGAACAGAAAAAAATGGCAGCCAATTCATAAACTCGACAGGAAAGCAAATATAGAGGCCACTCAGCATCTGAATATTCCTCAAAGTGTCATATTAAGAACTGGAAAACCTCAGTTTTGCTGCTAGAGGCAGCAAGAAGGGATATATGCTCCCGGACGCGGCCGATGCTATTCGCACCACCGGTGCGATTAGCCACTTAAGCTATTCGCACCAACAATAACCATGCATGCGCATTGAGTTGTCAGATCCGTCAATTGAACCCAATCGAAAAGAACGGATTCTGCGTTCGTGAACTGCTGTAGTGAATCTTTTTTTAAAAAAAAAAAAAAGGCGGGCGTAAACTTGGCGTAGTTTATCATTTTTTAAGCGTTGACGACGTTCAAAGGTTTAGAAAGGAAAATGGGTTCCTTTTCTTATAAAAAGAAGGAACACATTTCCTTTTATTAAAGTATATATAAAAAAGAGCAAATTTTTATGTTCGCAATGTTTATCCTTTTCCTGAACGGTTTGAATAGTTTAAATGTCTGATTTGGGGGGGGGACAAAATCCTGTTTACATTTTTTTGTACTTCTTAGAATACATTTAGCTTTAAAGATGTGTTTTTCGCAATCAAAACTTTAATTCATTCCTCTTTGAAAAATTTCGTCCGATAAAAGATACTAAAAATTAGACAGAGGATTTTTGTGTAGAAAATTTAGACATGAAATAAGTTAAAAGCGTTTATATCAACTATTAAATTAATTATTCCATATGCCTACTTATTTTTTTTATGGAAATACTTGGCATTTTTAGGACACAAAAAGTGCTTCAAAGAACTTTGGAATATTAGTACAAACACATTAATCAATTAAATTGAAATAAATAATGGGATGTAATTTAAAAGACAGAAATAATTTAATGTAAGAGATTTAGATTTAAACATTTGCACAGGCAAATGATTTATTAGATTTTGTAAGGTTTTATTTCATAAATAACTTTGATTTTGAAATATGGCATTTGAACCTATAAACCTGTGTGGATACTGAAAAAGTGATGAATAATTTCTGTAGCCTTTATTTCAATACACTAAAGATTTTTTAACTATTTACTCGTCCTCGCTTGCAATTAGACCCATCATTAAATCCCTATTTTATCTAATCATTTCCTGAACATTATCATGTATACAGATTGACCTCGTCTTTGTAACTGATAATTATTACTTACAAATTATTCTTTTGCTGGTGAACTATTAACAACATTCGCTCTCACTACCGCCTGCCTTACGGAAATCGGCGTAAAATGCTGGTACCTGGGCTGATTGAGCGCATGCGCGAACGTAGGTGGAGTGAATAGCCTGTTAGCTATTCGCACCGTCGGTGCGATTAGCCACTGCGCCTGGATGCTACCTCCATGGGGATCAAAGTGATGTTCTGCATTGTATTTTGGCAAACAGGAAGACGAACAAAACCTTCAGTTGTCCCCGGGCGCTCAAAATAGTAGTTACAACTCTGGAAATATCTTTGTAAACAGTAAATCTGTTCATGCATCAGAAGACCATTTTCTGTCATTCCGGCAAAATGAAACCCTGAATTTCCTACAATAGAAATGATTTTAGACCTTCAGACTGCCTCAAGAATTTGAATTAGCCATTCTATTGCTCCATGAAAGATCCTTCTCACAACTATCGATGTTATGGGGCCTTACACTGGCCGTGTATGATAGTGGTTATGTCAGTGTAGAAGATTCAGAAGAAGGTAGTAACTTGTACAGAAAATCAGCTCACTAAACCAGCAGCAGACTTGGGGCAGCTGCACCAATTGCATTAACTGTGTTTCAGAACTTAAGAGCGACTGAGGTTTAGCCCAAGGAGAGGAAAAATGTCTTTCGCTGTCCTGGTTAACTCATGGAATCACTAGGAAGAACAATGCAAGTTATTTAATATGATCTACACAATGAGTGTACAGACCGAGTATGGAATGGTGTGATTCTGGTCTCACACAACACGCTCGGTCTGGTATGGTCTGGCATACATACTGGCATGGGTCGCCGGTAGACAGCACTGCGACAATGTCATTAGCAGATTAGAGCAACAAATCCTTCTACTGAACTAGATCTGAAAGCTGTTAAGAAAACCTTTACTCAAGCGATCGAGTCAAAAACGTATTTTTTGTGATCCAGGTGTTTTTAAACGTTCGAACTTCTCAGTTCTTATCACATCCTAACTTAAGCGGTCAGACGTTTTATTAAAACGAATTCGGGTTCTTCTTCTTCCTCTTCTGAGGCACTACAGCCTACTGCTGGTCTAGGCCATCTCAATCAGTCTACGCCATCTAGACCTATTCATGGCAATACTCCTCCAGTCTTCTCTATGTATGGTATTAATGTCATCCTCAACAGCATCAAGCCACCTAATTGGTGGCCTTCGTGGCTTTCTAACTCCCATAGGTTTGGCAAATGTGAGTTGCTTTACTGGGTTTGTGTCTTCAGTTCTGTATAAATGACCCAACCATCGAATTCTGTGGCTTTTTATGACCTTGGCAATATTAGGCTGTCTAAATTTTTGGTAGATTTCATGATTATACATTGATCTCCTAACACCATTTTCACAAACAACGCCAAACACTTTTCTTAGTATTTTACGTTCAAATATCAGTACTTTACTTTCAGTTATTTTAGTCATTGCCCAGCACTCGTAGCCATATAGTATGATGGAACGTAATAAGGTTTTATATATATTAATTTTAGTATTATGGCAGATAAATTTAGATTTGAACTGATTTTTAAGACCAGGATAGCATTTATTTACAATGAGGAGCCTGTTATTAATTTCCATAGATAAATCATTATTATTAGTGACAACAATTCCAAGATATTTGAATTGTGCCTCATTTTCAAAAGTGCAGTCGTTCACAGTCAGTGGCGACGGATTAGTTTATTTATGGGCAATTTCTAAAAATTTTGTTTTATCTTCATTTATGGTTAGGCCTGATTTTCTTGCCTTAGCTTCTAATAGATGGAATGATTCTACAGCAAAATTTCTGGATCTACCAACTAAAGCAATGCCGTCTGCGAATACGAAGGTTTGTATTGTCTTATGGTAAATTATTCCTCTATTCATAAGACCAGAAGCTCTGATAGCCTACTCAAGAGCCAGGTTAAAACGTAAACAGGACAGAACAACTCCCTGCCGTAAACCTTTGTCAGTACAGAAAACTTGAGGTAAATCATTACCAAATTTAACTCTAAATTTTACCCTTTTAAGTGCACCTTTTGTTAGATTAATTAGTTAAAATTATTTCAAATTCCTCGAATTCAAGTTCATTCTTAAGTTTAATCAAACTATAAATGCTGGAAAGATTGAAATAATAACTGATTATGTATTTTGTAGTAAAATGGTAGAAAGAGTTGTAAAAAAACCGAAATGTGAAATCCATACTATCATGCACGAGTCAACTAACAGTAAATACTTGTCAATGATCCGTGTTATAAATATTGTTACGAATTTCATAGGTATGTAAATAATTTTAGTGAAATTATATGTAAAATTGTAATATTTTTTGTATAATGCAATATGAGACGAAGAACTTTAAAGAGACGAAACTCTGCCGGAAAAATAAGAATACAGGGGCAAGTCTATTTAACACTGAGGTAAGAGGCTACCTCGCTAAATCGGGGAGGAATTGAGAAAAGTCGCCAAACTTAACGACCATTTGGCGACATTTTGGTAGATCCCTGTATAACCCTCAGAACTTAAACTGCGCCGGAACCCGTCTCCGGTACTTCTTAGTTTTGGGGATAAACCATAATTTTAGTCGGAGCGCATTGGTGCCCTAAATAAGAAGGCTTCGACACTTCGCTTACGTAACTGAACAACAATTTCAGTGAAAATCTGATCTCAAAAATTCCATTTTTAGTAATAAAACTGTATTAAAAATCGCTTATCTAGTTTTAATTTATCTCTTTACTTTTATTAAATTTTAATTATTGAATTAATATAATAATTAATTATTTTATTCTCTTATTGATTAATTATTTATGTTTTTAATTACTAATGACTTTATTAGTCATTTTATTTACTAATTTATTCTTTTTCCTCTTTCCTGACGGTCTTCAGCAGGGCTCCGGCACTTCTTATTTTAGAAATTAAGCCCTGATTACTATAATGGGTATTGTAATTGAATAACTATAATTGATCCCTATATGTAACTGTAATCGTATCTGGCCTTCATATGTTGATTGGCCTCACAATGTTGATGATACGATGTTGGCATCATATGTTGATTCAGCAAGATTCGTTTGGAATCATCCATTAATTTCGATAAGTGGAAGGCACTAGAGCCTTCTCGACGGCCGGGGGAAAACTACGTAAGAGCGGGGACAGCATCAGTATTACTCAGTTGTTTAATTCAGCGTTGAGTATGGAGTATTAAGAGATCTCCTTGTGAGTTTCGCCTTCTAGGTACTCTTTGCATTACTTTGCGTTTAACGTTCTTAGCAGTTTGAAGTGTAATTATTGATTGTACTCTGCGCTTCGTGTGAGCTTCGCCTTTTAGATGTACTTTGCATTACAGTGTGTTTAATTTCTTAGTAGTTTGAGGTGTAAATACTGATTATACTATGAGAAGAGTTGTACGAGCATTCTTGTGGAAAGTTCCAGAATTTCCTTTCGGCAAAATAAATTTTATCAAGCTATCGTCAGTTCTGTGATTCACCCAATCTATTACGAACCCGTAAGCGCACAGTAATATATTTGGAAATGAAACTTATGCTATTAGTCCACATGTATTCCTAATTAAATCTCTGTAGTTTTGTTCTCCAGAATAATTTCAAATAACCTTTGTTTAAAAAGTTTAAAAGATTTTCTTATTGATGAAAGAATGCAATAAACTCTGACAAATTCTTGCTCACATCTAACGCTTCTTTTCAGAAAGAAAATGAAATATGTTTTTTATCTCTCACTTTTTATGGAACATTCTTTGGCAAAATTTTACTACTACTAAGAACATATAGTGAATCAGAGTTTCAGAAAGCAGTGCTTTCTTTTACACTGTATCTAGTGAAGACCATCGGTAAACCAAAATGAGTAGTATGGGAAAATGAGATTAAAGTAAGTCAAGTGGACGCCATCAGTCGACGAATAAAGTGAGTTTCTGGAGAAAGATCCAAATCAGTGAACTGAAGAGTCAAGTATGAGTAAAAAATGTTAAGGATGGAGAATGTCAGATGGATATTTGTGTTTTTCTCTGAGAAAAGTAGAATATCTAAGAGATTTGATGCATTGTTAGGATGAGTGAGAATTGAACTGAAGAAATTTCTGGCAAGTTTTTGACTATAATTTTGAATTGTGTCTACTTTGAGGTCACGGTGGATATACGAATTTGGAATGAACCATGGCGCGTTGATAATTTCTCTAAAGGCTTTGTTTTGAAGAACTTGGATGTGTTGGCAGCATGACCCCAGACAAGACTAGCATAGAGTAATGCTGGTCGAAGTATAGATTTATAAAAAAGGAGTTTATTAGAAGCGTCCATATGACTTTTTCTGCCAAGAAATGGGCGAATTATGAATTTTTTTCACAGTTTCCCTGAAATGTTTCTGAAAAGTCAATTTTTTATCTAGAATGACTCCTAGATATTTGCTTTTGCCAACCCAGTCAATTTCTTCATCAAACAGAAGATATCATGGTTGTGTAAAATTTCTTTGTCCTTTACGAAAAATTATTGCTTTTGATTTTTCAGTGTTAACTGCAATCCTCCAAAAAGTGGGCCAATTTCATAGATCAGGGATTCTAAACTGGTGGTACGCGTACCACTGCTGGTAAAAAAAGTATTTTTAATTATTAAATTCAGAAATCTCATGAAGAAAAAAAAATTGATAGTTCTGTGATCGAACTCTAACTGAAGATTTCAAAAATAATACACTTGTTAACTTTTGGCTGAACCAAAAAATAACTTTAAAGGCATTTCAAATAAAGCTATTAAGTTTCTATTGCCTCTTTGCACAACCTATTTGTGTGAACAAGGATTTTCTTCCATGTTATATTTAAAAATTAAATGCAGAAGAAAATGATCCTAATTTGCGGTTAAAACTAAGTTAAGTGAAATAAGACCAGACACAAAGAGAAATTTGTCTCTCTTAAACAGGCCAAATTTCGCGCCAAATTTTAGAATTAAAGTATTATAACATAAAGTTTGATAATAAAAATGGTAACCCATTTTTAGTCTGATATATTTTTTATGTATGCATATTTAATACAAATAGCCAATAGGTTGTGCAAATATATTTATTTTCAATATTTCTATTGGGAAATTGAAAAATAATCATTGTAAAATGTAGCGGTGGTACTTAAGTTTTTCATTTTTATTTATATGGTACGCATTAGTCGAAAAGTTGAGAACCGCTGTTTTAGATGTTTGAGGTAATCTTGAAGAAGGAGCTGGACAACTGTAACTGTAGAAACTTATGTCATAATTGCAGTATCACCTGCAAAAAGAACAATGGTAACTTGTGGGTTTCTAGGAATATCGTAAGTGTAAATGTTATATAAATATGGTGAAAGTACTGATCCTTGGGGCACTCCAGCGAAAATGTTTCTCATGGTAGAAACAGTATTACCATTTTTCACAGCAAAGATTCTTTGTTGGAGATAGGAAGCAATAAGTCTAATATAATGGTCGGAGATATTTCAACTTGATAAGTTTGTATACAAGTTCCCGGTGCACACAAATCCCTATCGAAAGCTTTCGCAATGTCAAGGAAAATGGCTCCGATAGGGACCTTATAATTGAAATCGTTAGTAATATAGTTGATGACACGAAGCAGCTGGTAATTAGTAGTATGAAGATGACGAAAGCCAAGCTGTTCTTGTGGAATAATTTGATTGAGATGATATAGGATAATTTTTTCAGCTATTTTAGAAAGATAACTTAGAAGGCTAATTGGTCGGCAGTTCTGTGGAAACTTTGAATTTTTATGCGGTTTTGAGAAGACAACGATGATGGCATGCTTCCGTGTATTAGGAAAGTAAGAGAACTTTATGATAGAGTTCGTAAAGACGTTCGTCGTTCTTCGTAAGACAAGTGATAGCATTGATAGGAAGATGTTTCAGCGCTTTGGTGGAAATACCATCAACACCTGGAGCTTTTTTGGGTTTTAAGGAGCTAATATAATCAGCAACCAGCTTAGGCGTGGCGAGGAATGTAAAGTTCAAAGGACGTGGAATTTTTATGAAGGTATTAACAGTATCATTAACTTTGGAAATATGATTGTTATCGTAAGGGGTAGTATTGGGAGTAAACGTTTCTTCTAGTATATCTGCAAAGGTGTCAGCTTTATCTTCGTCAGAATAAACCATTCCGTTGGTACCATGAAATGGCGGAATTTGCTTGAAGGGTTTCTTAAATTCCTTTGCAGTGTCAAAAAAGAGTTCTTTTCGATGCACCTTCTGTTGACAGAAAGTTTAGGAAGTTTCGCCAGCTTTGCGTCTTGAAGTTACTAATGTTCTTCTTAATGTCACGTTGAACAGCGTTCAGATGCTTTTTGAGCCTTGGGTCTCTTGTATTTTGCCAGTTTTTCTAATACGATTTTTGCACTTGATTTTTTTTTTTTTTTTTTTCTTTCCAGGAAGGGTATCTGAAATTATTTTTGTGATTTTTTCCAGTCTGTAACGCCAATACTCTTACCAAGTGAAGGTAAGTGCCCAGTATTTATGCTGATTTCAAGAAAGATGGGGTCAGATGAGAGAACTGGAGTAACAGAAATTTTTTAATTATAGTCGATGTTGTTTGATACAAAAACGTCAATAATATAAAAGCTATTATAGACGTAATGCATAGGTTTATCAGTGGCATGAATGGTATAATTTTTATTTGAATCGTGCTAAAAATTTCTCGTCTTTTTCTACTGCGAGTTCCTTGATTCCAGCATCGATGCTTAGCGTTGAAATCCTCTCCAATTAAAGCAGGTGAGTTAAAATCCAGTAGTTGTTCAGTTTCAGAAATAATGAGACTATTATTAGGAGGTATATAGATATTAGAGATGATGAATTTCTTGTGCTCAAATTAAATTTCGATAATGTTGCTTTCAAAAGAGGTAGAAAAATTTTGTTTGAGTTGATGCTGAATGCTCCTTTTAACAAAAGTGATGATTCTACCTCCGCATCCGGTTTCTCAATCCGCATAGTAAGTAGAATAGTTTGCGTCACAGCAGGTTTCAAATGCGTTTCCTGTATAAGAATTACGTCAGGTTCGAGTTCCAGAAGATCTCCAAATTCGTCTTTTTTGTTAAATAGACAATTAGCATTTCATGAAAAAATTTTTGTTTCTCAGATTAATACTGCTTGGCATGTTAAAGAAATGTCCACCAATTGCACCTATTTTGCCTATATGGCGAGGTTGGCTTCTTCATAGTTTTGAGGCCTGCTCTAATAATTGTCCATATTGTTTTTAATGAACCCAAGTTAAATAATTCTGAAAAAGTGGAACTTGTGGTTGAAGTTTCAGATAACTTGGAGTTCTTAGTATTTTCAGGTCCTGAGAATCCATTTCTTTGTCGAGAGGTGGAAAGTTGCTGTCTTGATTATTCAAGGTAGAATCATATGGAAAAAATCAAGAATTTGTTTACACAAAAGCTACCATTTCCAGATGGCTACAAAACTAAGCTATCTTCTATCCAATAAAAAGACTACATTTTCCCTCCAAAAGCAAAAAAATGGCTGAAACATGTAGCGCTCGTCCAATAGGATTGTGATATATTTCAAATCATTCAGCAAGATTCGTTTGGAATCGTCCAGTAACGTACAGCGTATTTGCACGGTTAAAACCGCAGAAACTTTGCTCGTTTTTAATTTCATAGTTATAAAACTTCAAGTTTTGAAAACAATGCCGCGTAAATCGGTTAGTTTGTTTCATTTTTGAGACTTTATCCCCCCTTGTATTTCATACAGTAGATTTTCTGTTATAGTTTATAATCTGATATAAAAGTGGTAATAAATAACTCGCTGTGCCGTTAAAAATTTTTAAAAATTAGTATTCTAGATCAATAAGTATTCATTTAGCATAATTTGTGGTTTTGTGCTACGAAGTTGATTCATTCCAGTATCTGTGCTATGCAAAAATGACACTGGTTGAGATGCAAGTGTGACTGTTGTTGAAGTGTGCAAGTTACCATTTCTTGTTATATAAATTAAGAGCTGGAATTATTTCGTTTTTTATTGTGTGATTCAATTATAGATCCAAATTATTTAATTCATATTTTTTAATCACTTGGTGATTTCATTTTCCTTACCTCTTGTGACAAAAAGAGTTTTATTTCCACATCATTTTACTTGCTTAAAATTTATTTAAAAATTTATCAAAATTAGATTTTGTTTTTGTTTCATTGATTATTCAACACTACATTTGAAATTTTAGCTGATAAAATGGTGCTTTACAGGAACAAAACTTCATAAGTAGAATAAGTGTGTCAAAAATCTGATTTAAATACTAGTTATTTTGGCATTAAATCTTTATGAAGTTTATTTGCTTGTGCTAATGAATAGGAGAAGTAAACGTAGAAATGCTACAAAAAGAGTTTAGGGATAATGGAAGTCTTTAAACTTGCATGCAGAAATAATGAGTTGTCAAGATCATTATTTGTATCAAATTGTGTATGTGATTATTGGGATAAAAAGAATTATTGCTGAATGAAAACTAAATATTATAGCAAAAAGGACATCTATGTATGATATGTTAATGAGAAAATTTAATACTTTAAGCATCCGAAATTTTTTTTATTTGAAATTCTCCTCCCATATGTAATTCGAATATGAATCATCTCTCAGAAGTACCTCCTCAGTCTTTTGAAGTTACATAATCTTCAGATAAATGGGCACTAACAAGGTCGTCGTAACACGTGGGCCTGCTGGGCATTTGCCTGGGGAGCCCTGAACCATAGGAGTCCTATGCTAATTCATTTATATACATTTAATTTCTGTGAGTCAGAGGTGTAGCTAGGGTTTTCAGTGCCCAGGGACAACTGAAGATTTTGCACCCCTTTCTGTGTGCCATGAATGGAAAACACTTCATTCTAAAATTTCATGCCATCAATTTGGCGTGCCCGGGAACAGATGTCCCCGGGCACGCCACCCCATTTCCCCACCCTAGCTATGCCACTGCTGTGAGTTATTGTCATAGGGACTCCAGCACACTGATTTGCCCAGGGCCCCTTGTTAACACAACACTGAGCATAAACCTAAAGTCTTGATTGTATGCAAATGCTATATAGCAGTTATATCATTAACAGTCACTGTCACATACTATATGTAATTTTATGAGTTAAAACTATCAGCTACCATTGGCTTTTACTTAGTTTGAAGTAATTCTTCACTACCTTTATGGTGTAATAATTTGAATCAGCTAGTTTTTCTTTTATACTTAGACAGCAAGATATATATGCAATATAATTTACATCTAAAATTTGGACTTACCATGAAAGTACTATCAGAGGCATCATAAATGAGTATTGTTCAATAAAATTATGCTGTAATTTTGTTAATTTAATTAGGCACAAGTCATGAATGGCTATGTCAGATTTTGTTTTACATAGTTGTTCATAATAATAACAAAAATCAGTGACTATAAAAATCTTGCAGAAATGAAACCGAAATTACTTCTTAAACAAAAGAAATTTGTTGTTAAGCTTATAAACAAACACTGCTTCATATAAAAGTGTTAAAATTATTTAATTAAATTTACTAAAAATTTAAATAGTGCATTGTTTTATATAAAACTATTGTTGAATACTTTTCTATGAAGCAATGCAAAAAAGCAGCTGAACTCTCAATTTCTGAAAAGTGTATGAAAATTTCTAATCTCTGGAATTGAAACTGAAAAGGTTTTCTTTGAATTATATGTTTTCTTAGTGTTCCTGCCCTCTGCTGTTAGTTTGAAATCCAAACTAACTATTTAAGCCAGGGGTCTCCAACCCTGTGCCCGCAGGCATCCGCTGATGGTTTAACGTGTGCCTGCCACTGTACGATCACAATAAAAATGTCTCAATAAAGTTCTATGTGAACGTTTTTTTATTTTTAATCGAATAGAAATTGCGTCCAATACAGATACCAGCACAAAGCGAAATGCAACCAATCCAGGGCTGTGGAGTCGGTAAATAAAATGACCAACTCGTGAAATTTTACGACTCCGACTCCCTCATATATATGTAAACTTATTCCCATGGGTATAGCTTATTTTGTTAATGAAGTTAAGAATAAAGGTTTAAACCGAACATTTAAAACATAAAAATTTCTGTAATTACAATGGAAAGCATCTAAAAAGTGTGTGAATAGCCTCTGTATTTCTAAGGCCAGCTTTAGATGCTTTATGTGTATATACTAGAGCTGTGGAGTTGGTAGGGAAAATGACAGACTCTGGAATTTTAAAGACTCTAACTCCCTCATATATATGTAAACATATGCTCATAGGTTGCAGCTTATTTTGTTATATAAAAGAAGTAATAGATGATACAAAAAAAAAATGAGGGCATAGCAAATTATTTATATTAATTAGCATTTATTATGGAATGGAAAAACTGGCATTAGTTATTTCTAAGAAACGGTATACTTAGGCAAGATCTTCTTTGTTAGAGTACCATAGATCCAATTATATAAAACTTCCAAGCTGAGAAGGGTCTTTCCACACACTGACTTGAGTAGGAGAAAAGAGCTGGTTCAGGACAGATTTTTATAAGTTCTAAAAAAGGTGTCTTGCGAGAGCAATCGTATTTCTTCAAAGGCCGTGTAGAAATATTGCTTGTAATTTTTTGTTTTTATATCTAAAGGCTCTTGGTTCTTTAATTTCATTCGCTTTCTTTACCTTAGACTTTTCAATATTATCCAAATCCTTCTCAAAATGTAATTCATCATTATAAGAGGATGACAGAGACTCAGTTGCAATGTCTGCAGTTTGACTTCCTGATTTCATTCCTTCAATCGTTCTGAGAATAAGTTCATTCTTAATGAAAGTTCATAGATAGCTTTTTTTGCCTTTTTAATTTCAGTTCGTCATCTAACAAAATTCGGTGTTTTGGATCTACATATATTGAACCCAGCAAGATCTCATTGTCTAGCAAACTAGTTTCTCTTTTCTTCATTGAAGAAATGATTCCTTCTGCAATAAACATACATTCTTCCATTCTCGCCTTCTGTTAATTCTTCAGATTATAGCTTTTTTTTTTTTTTTTTTTTTTGTTTTTGTTTTTGTGTGTGTGTGTGTGGCTATATATAGTGTAGAAAGAAGAGTTTCAAATTCTGAAAGATAATTCCACAGTCTTTCTCTTGGTGAAACATTAGGGTTATCTACATCTCCTAAAAATTTTCTTAACGTTCTAGCAACTATTTCATCAATTATGTACTTCTCCATCATGTTGCTTGATCAATAATTGCTCCTTTTCCTGCTAGCTTCCTAAGAATGGCATCAGTTTTGGGAGTTCTTGCTACTATTGCTGCATACCTAAATTTACCAACGAGATTTGTAACTAAATGAAGTAACTAATAAATCAGTTTAATTAATAATGGCAAATATCACATCCATCCTCCTCCCGTATCATTTTTCACTTTAAATAAAAACTGGATTTGGAGTCAACCTGTTTTTAGCGACTCCAGCTCCAACTCCTTTTACCCAAAAATCTGCCTAACTCCAATTCCGACTCCACTACCCTGTTTTTTATGTGCATGTACTATTAACCTGGCGGAAGTAGCACCAAGAAAAGTTACTAGAGTGGGCGCGTGGGGTATCACATACCCCAATATTTAAAATACGTTAAAAATAGTTTTATTTAGTTTTAAGCGGTTTTTCTTGTTCTCGTGTATTATATATACGTGAATAATAATTGGGTTTCAAAAAATTAATTTCCAAAATAATCTTAGACTTAAAATTAAGATAAATGAAAATAATTAAAAAATAAACATCATGCCTCTAAGTTTCATTGCATCTCTAATAAACAATGCTTATTTTATTTCTTCACACTTTGAATGAAATACATTCATGTGTTCTTGGCACAGAATGTTTTCATATTTTAAACATTGCATTCACGTTCTTCTGTCCTTGGCACGAGGGCAATTTGTCACATCTTTCATACTTAGTGGTTTCAAATTTCATGTATTCGTTTTAATTCTTCATCGAAACATCTGCTTTTGTTTTGTATGCAGTACGTCAGTTTCTTGGTAAAGTATTAATCTCTGATCTTTGTTCAATACTTGTTTTCATTAATTGTAATGCTAAGTTCTTCAAAAACAGACTTCTGTTTCTGGTTGGTGAATTAGTAGTTGAATGTAATATAATTCAAGCATTTATTACAGCAACATTCAGTGCAGGAAAAAAATTATCATTGGCCACCTAATTGGCTGACTCCATATCCACTGCTCCTTTAGTCATATTATAAAAATATATAATTCCTGACGTTTTATTTTCTCCAATAGTATCATCTATAGTATGGTCGTTACGTAATGTTGAAAGCATAAGAACAATTTTTCCTTTTTTAGGAACATTAGAAATTAATGTTTTATTTTTTTCTATACGAAAACAGTGTAGAAAATATTTTTAGTTTCATCTTCAGTTTCCGAAATGCAATCTTCATCGCTTTCAAATATTTCTAATAAATATCACAGGCGTTGCATCTGCAATTCATAGGGAGTCATTCTTTTTAATAATGTGGTTAGAAATTTTCAAGAATTTAAGGTTAAGTACTTTAAAATGACTTGCGAGTAGAAATATTTACTGTCACACTCCAGAAATAAATTTCTGAACTAAATATTCGGTCAGAAAAACACTTACGTGGACAAGCGTGGGGGGGTGTGTATTACTCCAGTTCCTACAAAATACCGATAAATCTGTTTCTGAAACACACAGGCAAAGAAAAAGCTGTTCTGAAAGTCAACCACAACTAGAAACTCAGCTACTGAATGCAACACAGAATTTCAGTTTCACAAGTTAGGAATATTCCACTTTTATGTAGGGGTGGGGTATGACACACCCCACACACCTTCCCGCGGGTTAACTCTATCCAACTATAAATTCACCTTGAAAAAGTAAATGGTGCCAGCCGATCAAAAGATATTCTAGAATGTGCTCTTAGGGACAAAAAGGTTGGGAACCCCTGATTTAGACTAATTTAGATATACATTTGAAATCTAATCTATATTAAGCTCATTTTGAGATTGCTAATCAGATTGAGTGCTCTTTTAAAGCATTTAAATTTTCACAAGTTTTAAAACTATATTTCGTGCTTGCTCATAATTAACTAATAAGTTCTGAATAGCTCTTCTAAAAAGAGTCACTGTTTTTTTAACCCATTAACTGCCAAGTATATTTCTCTCAATTTACACTTATTTCTGCATGTCTGGATTGACATAGAGACTGAAAATTGGAATATAGGTGGAATCTGCCATGAGCCTCAAATGGGGATCGACATTCAAGTAACCCTCACCGAAAAATAAAATTCACACTTACAGTAAATAGTTAATAAATATATTATAAATCCATTAGAGAATACAGCAGTACACAGGAGTTGGAAATGATGTACATAATAATATGACACACAGCATTTTGAAATCTTGAAACTCACAAAAATTTTACTTCTCACAAATAATACTCTCCAGCTAACTCATTTAACAACTACTATGCAACAACTCATGCAAAAGCTTAAGAAAGATTTAATCAACAATATAAAAAAGTAACCATTTTTGCGAACTAATTAAAGTTACCAAATTTCTGCTACTAAAACAAATCACCATATGGGGATTGGGTGGTTGTGTGCTATGAATGGGTACATTGAGTATCAGGAGCAGAAATCCATAACTGTCTAGCGGAAGTGTATGGGCCAGATGTGATGTCGAAGCAAATGGTGCCACGAATTCTGTGAGGAACGTCAGCAAGGGCTGGAGGGATGTGTGCAGCAGCTACAGATGATGGATGTCATGACTAAAGCAAACCGTTGTATCATCATCGATGAATTAGTGGAAAAAATTGGAATCTAACATGCGTGAGCTCACAAGATTATCCATGATGTTCTTTGATACCGGAAAGTGTCAGCACAATGGGTGCCCTGACAACTGACTCCGAACCACATGAAACATTGCATAGTATTCATGCATTATCATTGTCATGGCAATGAATTTCTGTTTCAGAATGCGACGGAGGATGTAACGTGGGTCCACCATTTCACCCCCGAACTGAAGGCCACATCTATGAAGTGGAAACATCCGTTATCACCTGTCCCAAAAAAGTTCAAAACAACTTCCTCTGCAGTTAAAAGTGCTCCTCACAGCTTTCTGGGATGCTCAAGGAGTTGTTGCTCAGTTGTTTGGAGGTTGGAACCATCAATGCTATGTGGCACTGACACACCTTGTCGAAATTGAAGGAGGCTATTCAAAAAAAGCAGCCTGGCCTTCTGTTGTTGAATGACAATACAAGACCACACTTGGTGACGACAACACAAAACCATATTGAAACTCTTGGTTTGGAGCAGCGTGACCATCCCGCCATACAGTCCTGATCTTTCATCCAGTGACTTTCATCTGTTTACAGCTTTGAAGAAGAATCTCGGCGAAAGGCACTTTGTAAGCAGTGCTGAAGTCACACAAGGCATTCTTCTGTATGCGGAGCCCTGATTTTTTCCAGAAGGGCTTTTTGAAGCTTATAAAGCAGTATGACAAAGGTCTCAACATACTTGGTAATTATGTGGAAAAATAAAATTATGACTTATCTTTAATGTCTCATTATATTTTTTATCTTTTGTATACATCTGCCCACATTTACAAGGAGAACTTATTTTCAGACTGTCCGTTGTATTTTTTTTTTTTTTTTTTTTCTGTACAGTATTGCCATTGTTGAATGAAAATTGTTGAGTTTGTTAATCACAAGTGTGTTTATTCTTTTTAAAAAGTGGGACTACCGAGAGTTTTCTTCCGCTTTGATCTGAAATCCACTGCAAGCAAGCAAACTCACCATGAAAACCTTCTTAGGCAACTGGCTGTGGAAATTATTAGTTGCATTTCTAAAGATGCAGTGTAAGTCTATATTGATGGTAGTCGTACAGAAGATCATACTGGCAGCAGTATCTTTATTAAGACCCCTCACTTTGAAACTGCAATAAAGCAATACAATCTTGACACTTGCTCTGTCTTCAGGAGCGAGTTAATTGTGATTAAAGTGGGGCTTGATGCTATCTTGGCTTATGATTGTGATTTTGGGGAACTATGGATTTTATCAGACAGCCTCAGTGCACTTCAACATCTTAGCGATTGGTTGTCTGCATGCGATGAAACCAGCATATCTATTCTGCTCAAACTGAGGAAAATCTCTGACCCACAACATCCACCTCCAGTGGATCCCTTCACATGCTAATATTAGTGGTAATGAGGTTGCTGATAAACTGGCAAAAGAGGGTAATGAAAATGAAACAGTCATTGGCTCCTCACTTACTTACCAAGAACTTTACTCAAATAAAAGATCTAAAACTAATATTATATGCTGTATTCCACCTATGCAGTAATGGTTCACAGGAACATCCCCTGGCTCCCTACTAGAAATGAAATGTGACCATGGCTCCCAGACTGCTCTGACTAGACTAACAAGTGGCTGCCTTAAAAGTCTTTCCTTTGATAATGGCAGAAAAATCCACCCCGCTTGTAAAAAATGTTGTGGCCATCCAGCTTCACCTGATCACATACTGGGCTGTATCGGATTTTCAAAGGAGGACTTAACATCTGATCCCCTCACCGTTATCGATTTTTTTTACGGTCAACAACCTTTTGGAAGTAATCTGACATATGTCAGATCTTTCGAGGATAAGCATCAACAACAACACGCTTAATTTTTTTCAAAATATGGAGTAAACAATAAAGCAAATTCGAAACTCGGGCTTCCAGGTGCACATGTTCGGGTGGAGGACCATGGTATTCAGAATTTAATGGATGTAGTTTGTTGTAGCATTGTTTATTCACAGTGCAGAAAACGTACATATTTTCATGCAGATTTAGTTTCTTTAAATATAATACAGAGCAATAATATTTGGTGGCAACAGTTTAAAAAGTGATGTGCCGTTTAGTGCGATTCAGTGCAAAATGTCATTTCGAGACTAATATCCCATTCAGGACTAATGTCCCTTTTGGGCTGATAATAATAATTTCGTATTAAATTTGAATGCAGTAAAAATAAAAAAATATATCTAGTTTAATGACTTATATAAATACAAAATGTCACAGTTTTATTTTAGTTTCAGCAAAAAGGCTACTAAAAAAATAATTTCATTTTTGATTTTGTCAAAGTGTGTTTTATGTTGGGTTTTACAGAAACAAAAATTTTCACATTGAAAATATATGTGTATTTTAAAAAGTGTCTCCAATTTTTGGAGCTGTTGCATAACATTATGTTATGTTTTGCATTTTGCTACTATGGCTCTTGTCATCCATATAGCCTGGAACTGCTTTAATAGAAATATTTTGGCTTGATAAATAGTTGTTGCCATTTAACCTTTTGATGGCCATCAACGAGCTCACCTCCCATTCCAGTTACACACCAGAATTACACAAATAAATATACTCTCATTACAAATTTACCATTGATACATATCACATGTGTTTGGGAAGATAGAATTGCTTAATTTTGCAGCAGCTGAAGGGTTTACATGGTATGGCTTAAGATTTTTATTTTTCAAATTGTAACTGTGATTGATAAATAAATTAGCCAAAGATATTTGACATAATTTATAATATACTTAACTGATAACTTTCAGGATCATTTGCATCCTTAAGTAACTAATAGCAGATGTTTCCGGTATGTACTTTAGATAAAAAAATCTAATTTTTTCACTGTGTAATCTGTATTGAAATAAAATACAATACGTAAAAATATAAGTTCCTTCACCAGCAATACAATAAATATATATATATTTGGCATATAGAAGGGGGGGGGAAGACAATATCCAATTATCTGGATGTTTAATTTTTGATAGCATAAATTGTGTAATCTTTATATCCTAAGCAGTTAGTACAGTGTTACATATACTCTTTTTTAATTTTTTTCCCCACATGATTCTATATCATAATATACATGTACTTATTTAAGCTAAATATTTTCAGCCTGCTAATGCTGTTAAAAGGTCAGCAACTGTTAAATCTGCCGTTGAAGTAAATGATTCTGAAAGGGAAACTGTAGAAGATAATTTGGAAAAGAAAATGGCATTGCTTAAAAAACCAAAGAAGGGTGGCAAAAGAATACCACAGAATAATGCCACTGAGGAAGATGAAGTTCCCGAGAAAAAACTGCATGTTAAGGAAACATCTACTAAAGGACGCAAGAAGACTGGGAAAGAAGTTCCTAATGGTAAACAAGAAAATATTACTGAGGAAAATGCTGTCGAATTAGATGAAGAAAATGCAGAACCTAAGAAGCAAACAGGAAGAGGGAGGAAAATGGCTATCAAAAATAACAACAAAAAAATCAAAAGTGAAGACAAAAATAATATGATTGAATGTGAAACTAAAAATCCTACAGAAGAAACAAATGCTATTGAAGATGAATTAAAGGAAGAAGAGTCCCAGGAAGAAAAAAGTGATGTTAAACGTGGAAAAGTAAAATTGCAAAATGTAGAGGAAGGGAATAATCCCAATCCCAAAGGGAGGAGAAAAATTCCACCTAAGAATGTTCAAGAAATCAAAGAGAGTAATGAAAAAATTAGTGATTCCAAAAAGCCTGCTTCAGGACCAAAGAGTTCTAGAAAAAGGAAGAATTCAGAATCTGAGAAATTGGTTGAAGATAATGCTGGTGAAACAGAAATATCAACAGTAAAAAAGAATAAGCAGCAGGAGAAACTTCCAGCTGAAGAACTGGAGTCTGATATGTCTGAAAAACCTAAAGGAAGAAAAGCCAAAGGAAAAACTACTAGCATTCCGAAGAAAGCTGGAAATAAATCTACCAGAGGAGCTAAAGGTAAAGAAGCTAGTGATGATGATTTTGAAGAGGCACCTAAGGCCAAAATTGCTAAAAAAGAGAAGATTGCAGATGTTTCAGTATTAGACTTCAGCAATTCTTCCAAATCTCCATCTGGAAAGCTTTGGAATCTCAAAATATCTTCTTGGAATATTAATGGGATTCGAGCTTGGCTTGAGGTATTGTATTTCTAATTTTATTAACAGTAGATTTTATGAAAACTTTAAGTTTTAACATGTTTAATGTATCTAATTTTCAACATCCTTTGGTAAATAGATTATTAATTTATTAAATACTGTAGGCAAAGCTGCTACTTCCTAAATTTTTCATCACATTTGGTTTTGAATTTTGAGTCTTTAATGACATTTTTGGTTCTGTTTATTGGATAAGAATTGTTCAAATCTTGACCACTTTGTTGCTAATGGTAATGTATATCTACTTGTGTATCCAAGCAATTTCATTTTGATTGATAAAAAGGTACTAATTGCAGGCTTGCATAAGCTAAATATTTTCAGCTAAATATTTTCACCTGATACTTGCATAAGTATCAGGTGATTGTGGTCCGAATATAGCCAGAATTCAGATTTTTTTTTACATTTTCAAATCTGGAATTTCCAATATTATGAAATATAGACTCATTATCCTTTTCAAATTTAATTTTAAAACAAAGATATTATTCAGATATTATAAAAATTTAAATTTTTAGGCTATAAACTGTATTAAGACTGTTCATAGGCCATGTAGCACAGTGAGACGTAAAAATTTTATGAGTATACTGAGTTTGTTCAGATAAGAATTTTGTCTTTTGCAGAAAAGTTAATTTAGCTGTCTGTATTGCACAGAAACAAAAAGATTGATATTATGAAATTTTAGCTGAAATATTGTAACTATAAGGAGGTGGAATACAGAAATACCCAATATTAACAAAACTAATGAAATCTAATTATGTAGACCTTTTGTTTAAAGCTCATTTATTTATACTGCTTGTGTTATATAACAAAAGATAGAATGTTCTTGATAGCCTAGGTATTACATAGACTGTGAAATATTATTTCTTCTCAGTATATTACAAAATGCTTAAACAGCAGAAAACTTTTCTAAAGATTTTTCTGATAAAGTTATGAGAAATAATTTGTTGAATAATCAGACAACTTAACCACTGTTCTCAACATTCCATGAACTAGATATGGGAGTATCTAGTTCGTATCCCATATCTGGTAGTATGCAAATTTTAAGTTCTAATCTAGTACTTAAAGTGTTGAGTGAAAAGCCAGTCCTTTATGAAAATCTTTCTGTTCATACTTAAATTCAGCAAAGAAAAATATAAATACAGCCAATTCCCAGAAATTAAAGCTTTCCTCTCCTCTCAAAAAATAAAGCTAAATTTTACAATTTTTTTTTAATGCCAAGATACCAAAAGGATAGGCAACTGTAGGAAATGATATAATGAAGCATAAATTGACGTTTAATCAATTTATAAAAAAATATAATTCTTGCTTAACTCTTAAAAAATGTTGTAAATATATGTATATGAATGTAGGTCTACATTTCATGTTAATGCTCTGAATTATTTTTAATTATATAGAATTTTTATTCCACTGTACTTTTCAAAATTTTTTAAATGTTTTAATGTATTAAAACATTTAAAAAATAATGATCGCAGTCACTCTTGAAGTATGTCATTGCAAATGGCATGAGCACAGTTTGCCTTTTCAATAAGTTTTGAGAAGATATTCATTGTTGAACACCAGTATTGTTCCAAAGTGTTGCTTTCAAACTGCATTTTAAGAACATGATTTGTGTGCAGTTCTGTAAGATCTTCAGTTCACCATCATCTTACATATTATCCAAATTTAATTGATGTGGGTTCATATCCGTTTCTGAAATTGATAATGTTTCCAAATTTTTTTCACATACGCTTGGAATTAGAGACTTATTTTTATCAACTACATCTATCTTTTTTTTTTTTTTTTTTTTTTTTTTTTTTTTACGTGGTAGATACGTTTAGAAAACTGTGTAAAAAAAAGTACATGCAACATATGATTAACTTCGGGAAATGTTCCACAACTTTAAAAAATTGCGCAAGATGAAAACACACTAAATATTTTCTCAAAAACCATGCAAAAAAAAAAAAATTATAATAAATGCCATATTACAAAACAAAAATAATTCACTTTTATTATAATTTTAAAAATTTAAATTGGTGTACATTGAAAATTCAGTCCATAAGTATATATAAACAGTTAAATTGAAATAAGGAATAAAAATCAATTTTGCAACTGTTCATCACTACTTGATAACAAGTGTGTACTTTTATTACAAACTGATTCAAAAATGCTATAGACAGTAGATATGTCTAGCACAACTGTCAGTCGCGTAGCTAGGATTCCAGCATCCGGGGACAACTGAAGAATTTGTGCCCCTTTCTGTGTGCCAAGAATGGAAAACATTTCATTAAATTTCGTAGCATCAATTTAGCGACGCCTGGATGCTGCGCCCAGGGACAGATGTCCCCCTTTGCCAATTCTGTTATTAGCAACTGTTTTGTTGGTTTCTCATGCTGCTTATATAAGTCATGGTATCCAGCTACACAAAACTTAAAATTACATTGAAATTTTAATGTATGCTCCATGTCAGAATCATGAGTAAGAAATTGTTATTCCTTACTTGTAGCAAATTTCAGGCAGCCGCAAATTAAATCAGTCATTAATAGCTGAACTTCTCTTTGACTTCATCATTATTGACTTCTTTATTATCATAAATTTGATCAAATCATCCAAAAGGGCTTTCTCGCATCAATTCTTCGATGTCAGTTGTTTACATGTTGTTAAAACCCTTGCCGCCAAATGCATTTGATAGAGTTATTTCAGAATGCACAGCTGATTTTTGTACTATAAAACTTCCACTTTTGATACCAGCTGGGAAATTTTTTTCCAACAAGCTTTGGAGGTTGACTGGTGCAACTATTTGATGGCAAAAGAAGCATGTGTAGTACAGTCCATAATCGTTAACTTCCTCCATGCTTCTACAACAGTCAAATTTCTTTCTTCCACTGAATCTAAAATATATTTAAATGTAAAATTATGTAGTACATTTTAAATGCTTCTATAACACCCTGATCGAGTGGCTGAATCGGCGAGTGCTATTAGATGACAAAAACAGCATTTGTATATTTGGATGGTCCAACACTGAGTGGCTGGCTGCATTACCAATGAACAAAAGTATTTTGAATTCCAAACCTTTTTGTTCCATATATTTCTGGACCTCAGCAACAAAACCGTTGTTGAACCATTTTGTAAACAGTTCAACTGTCATCTATGCCTTTTAATTCAGCATCATATGAACCAGAAGTTGTTTAATGTCTTACCTCTTAAAGCTTATAGCATCATTGCATCCTATAAACTGAAGACTAACACTGAATAATGAAATGCTGTGTTCAAGTTGAAGTGCAGCAAGATCAAGACAAAAGTGATAATAAAAATTTTGCTCTTGTCTGTAACCACGGGAATACAAAGTAAACAAGCCATGAAGTCAAAGAACCTGTATCTAGAGAAGGAAAGTGTCCATAGACACATTATAAGCCAGTTTCACTACGGTGCCACTATACCGAGGAGGGATAAATTCTTTTTGCCAAATATACAATAAATTGAGGAAAATATGATATGAAGCCAAAGAAGTAATAGGATTTGTTCATTGAAAAATTTTCGCGATATTTAACTCGGATTGAAGCTTGCTTAGGAAGTGATGAGCAATTCGGTGAAGTTTTTCATTTATTTGCTGTTGATTGAGCCATATTACAGTTTGATCAGTGATTTAATTTACGTGAAATCGATGGGGAGGGGAATGGTATCAGAAGTCTGAACTCGATGAACATGATCTTCAACCTTTGTCACCTGATCGACAGCTATTTCGCGCATGTATTGTAAGGCTAGTTGGATGACTTTGTTTGGTCTAGTGGAGCCACTCCTGCTTTCTTGAAGCTGTCATTCGTAACATTTCAAATTCTTTAAGGAAGTAGACCAAGTCATTAACACGTATGTGAGCATAAATCGACCGACTTATAAACACACTGTCAAAATTAGAATTTAAAAAAATTGGGGTTGGGTTCGTGCTTGAACAAAATATTCGTGTAAAAAAAGTGCATTTGTTCTTATTGGTGAAACATGTTATTTCAAAATCATGTAAAAAAAGGAGTTGGTATTCTTCAAGTGATGGAAGATTAGTAAGATACCAACTTTAAATTTGGTGATACCAAGTTATAACTTTTCTTTGAAACCATTTAACTTCTCACACCTTCTCAATATATTTACATTTTCCCCTTAGATTTCCCCAAAATTTGTATATGAGCAAAAATATCACTCAAATAGAGTAACATTTGGGCTAAATTCTTGTAATTTAATTCCTCCAACCAGGTCATAATCTCATTCTTTAGAAAAGCTTTTGCTTCTCGCAGTTCAAAAAAGCAAATTAAAACATTCCCACATGAGAGCCAGCAGACTTCCATATAGAAAACCAAAACCAAATGTTTACTTCCAAATTCTTAACAAGAATCCCCCCCCCGGAGAGCAGCGTGAAATTGATAAACAGATTTCAAAATGGGTAGAAAAACAAAGGATATGCCTTTATCCATTTTTTGCAGCAATTCCACTTTTTGTTTGATGGACATTGAAACATGCTTTCACTTTGTAGATAAATCCTTTGGCAGCTCCAGAATCGGAAATTCTGTTTGACATAACCGAAAGTTCAAGCTTACTTTTATAAAATTGCTCTAACAGTCTGCAAAAAATAATAAGCCGGATCCAATTCGATGATTAAGGAGCAACTCAATCTGCAACATTAACTGAAATAGATAATTAGATAATTTTAGCTTAGCTTATAACGTCCGTTATACATTAAACGGGCATGCGTAAGCATATTATGCGCACACGCATATGCGCTTGCGTAAAGGTATTATGCGCATGCATGATTATAAAGGTATTATGGGCATGCGTTGGCGCATGCGCAGAAAGTTTGTAGCTTTGAGGTCCGGATTATAGATTATTCCAGATTATGGGTGTCCGGATTAACGACTTTTGACTGTATAGGTCTTATAACAGAGGTATAGAGAAGGATTTTGTTTTTAACTTGACAGATGGCTCTTTCAAGCTAAAAGGGGGTAGAGTTAGGATATGGCAGCCTTCGCTTTATTCATAGTATGATCAGTATGAAGGTGCCAGTGTAATTTTGAATCAAGTAACACTCCTAGAATTTGACCAGGGAACATTGTCATTGAAAAACTTTAAATTAATGGTAGGATACAAGAGGGGGGCCTCTTTTAAAAATCATAACAGCACATTAGAAACATTAATTTTGATTTTCCAAGTAATGAGCTAGTACTCGAGGATCAAAATCGTAAAAAACAACCTTATATTTAGCGTAGGTATAATGAAACACTCAATCGATTTCGAGGGCAGCTAAAGGTCCCTCCTCATCAGGAGAAAGAAATAATAGGAGAAGGAGTCACAGAAACACGTGGTGCTTATCAGCACTGCACGTGGTTATAACTAGATTTTTAATCAGAATAGCACTGGCCGCCTACTTTTACTGAGCCAGGCTATCTGATAAAACATAAAGAAATATTAGCGAAGTTAAAATAGGGAGCGAGGGGCAAATGCACCTTACGCTCAAAATCTGAACTTCAAATAATGGAAAGCAACCACTGAACGGATTTTTATACCCTCTGGTAGTACCAAGCGCGAGGAGGTAACGCCATCTATCGGCAAAATAATTTCAGTGGTTGCTTTCCATTATTTGAAGTTCAGATTTTGAGCGTAAGGTGCATTTGCCCTTCCCTATTTTAACTTCACTAATATTTCTTTATGCTCGATCAGACAGCCTGGCTCAGTAAAAGTAGGCGGCCAGTGCTATTCTGATTAAAAATCTAGTTATAACCACGTGCAGTGCTGATAAGCACCACGTGTTTCTGTGACTCCTTCTCCTATTATTTCTTTCTCCTGATGAGGAGGGACCTTTAGCTGCCCTCGAAATCGATTGAGTGTTTCATTATACCTACGCTAAATATAAGGTTGTTTTTTACGATTTTGATTGTCACATTAGCGTGTTTCTCTTCTAGTCTAGTACTCGAGGCTTGAGAGATATCTCTGAATATTGTGAACCAAGTTTTCAAGGTGTTTTGTTTTGAGCTAGGATGGCTGTATCATCTCGATAAAGTGTGAGAGTGATACCAGGTGATTTTGGTATGTCGTTAATAAAGATGTTGAACAAAGTAGGTCCTAGAAGGCTACCCTGAGCTACACCGCTAAGGATTGGATGGGGAGTCGAAATGATAGAATTAACTCATACAGAAAAAGATCTATTAGTGAGATAAGAGTTAATTATGTGAATTAAATGGGCTGGAAGATCAAGTCGTATGAGCTTGATAATAATTCCTATATGCCAAGTCCTATCAAATGCTTTGGCTATTTCAAGAGAAAGTGCGGCAGTAAGCATTTTGCTGCGAAACCCTTCTTGAATGAACTCCACTGTCTTCAGCAGCTGGTCCGTAGTGCAGTGTTTTGCTCAAAATTCAAATTGTTTATCAATTAGAACGTTGTGATTTTGGAGAAAGTCATTCAGGCAGTAAGTTTCTTGTCAGTACAGAATCTCTTGTTTCAAAAGGCGCCATCAGCATACACAAAACCAATTATCTGGATATTCAAATCATACTTTGTTCCTTTACATATTGGAAGACATTTTATCCTTTCATATCCTCAGCAGGAAATCTTCCATTATAGCAGTATTATGGACATACCTCACCAGTGCAAGTTGATTGCAATTTACATCAGTTGATTTGTCCAACTACAAAGAGATTTTTAACGGACTGCCTCCAATATCAGCAACAGCTTGATCCAGCATGTCCAAACTTAAATCACTAATTTGACTTTAAATTACAATATTTGATGACATCGCTAATTTAAGCTTCTTTGGGGTGTTTTTTAATCAGAATATTTGTTGCCATTTCTAATGCACATGGTTTTATCAACTCTACTGAAATTCTGTGGGGCTCTTGCGTCTGGCTACTTTAAGCACTATATGGTATGAAGCTGGAGCATTTCGTTCATGCAAGCAGATGTGTCGCATTAGCCAGTCAGTAGGAGGCGCACATCATGTGTGTGTTTTTATTTCACAAACTTCTCTCCCCTCAGTCTTTTCTGACAGGTCTTCTGTGAGAGAAAAGATGCTTACAGTGCTTCCGGTATAAATTACTTTTCTTTATGTAGAATAAATTATATTTTAATACTTAATACCATTCCATGCTACTTCATTAAAATACGGCAGTCAGATCAACTAGCACTTTCTTCACTATGCACTTTTGGATTTGAACTGCTTTAATGCACATTTTTGTTTTTGATTCTTCCTGCTGGTATGGGTTCAACCTGGATAGTGGCTGATTCCGGAACTTCTGCTATGGTGATTCCACTTTTTATTCAAATTGCCTTTGGTTTCACATGTTGGAATTAACTTTCGAATTAGCAACTCCTAAGCCATTATCAGAACAAAAGACCAAATTCAGTTTTGTAATGACTTACTTGCCACTTAATGTTGCTACAGTTATTTATCACGTTATCATTCAGCCTGATCAAGTCAACCCATATCGGGACCGGAAATTAAAAATTATTGAAAGATAGACTTGAGAAATTGGTCGTTTGCTAGCAAGTGAAAGCCTTGGTGGTGATCCCCTTTTTCCTATTCGGATAAAGAGGCAGAAGTAGGTAATTGAATTTTGGCTGTAAACAACATGGATATTTCAGCTATCATTCCTAACAACTCTTCTGAAAAATTCCAGCTGTTCCTCTCGGGCTGTATTTCATGAGGAAGTCAAAGCATTTCAGAAAGAAATTTCAGAATTTCGTCCTTCCAGAAGTTCATCTCGTTCTGATTTTTCTGGCCAAAAACATTCCAAGTTGCCTGGCAACAGGTTCTGCTGGTATCATCGAAAATTCCAGGACAATGCAAAAAGAAAGTGTTTCACCGTGGCCTTTTCTTTACAGACCGATCTACAGGTAGATGTCTTCTGATAGATTCGGGAAGTGACTTTTTGTTATACTTTCATTAAAACTTCCAAAAACATTATTTGAGAACATCCATTGATGTTTATGGCATAAAGCAGTTACTGTCAATTTTGGCTTAAGACAAAATTTTGCTTTCTCTTTTTATATTTGTAATGTTCCATGCTCATCATTTGTAATGTTGATGCTCATTGCAATTTTTTATATTTTTCAAATTATCTCCTGATTTACACAAGTGTCTGATTGATTAACAACAAATTTTAAAGTACCTGCTAAATTAAATACCTGTAATATTTTTTCCTATAAAATCAGCTTGGATAAATAATGTACAGAGGTTGTTCACACATTTTTTAGACGATGCATATTGTATTCACAAAACTAAATTACATAAAATTCTTGTGCTTTAAATGTTCTATTTGACATCCCTTATTCTGAACTATCTTTTGACACCGCAATTTCCAGGATAATAATGCCTTTTGAAGTGGCAGAAGAGGTATTCTATTCCATTTCTCCCGAACAGCTTTCCAAAGTCCTGTTAGGGTTTGGGGACAACGTTTGGATAATGCAGTTTTTAAAAGTCCGAAAGCACAAAAATCCATAGGTGACACATCGGGAGATTTAGTGGGGATATCAGTGAAAGGTATGCTCTTGATACCAGTTTTTTGTTCATTTTCTTTTAGGAAATTTACAGTGGATTTTGATGTGTGACTGCTAGCTTTGTCCTGATGAAGTCTCGCAGATTGATGGCACTGTGGGTAAAGCGATGGTATTTTATTCAGAAAGATTGGCTATAAAATATGTTCCTGATAGTATTTGGAGTTAATCTTGACATTTTTTTGCACTCTCTTTATTTTTAACTTGCCATTATAAGAAAAACCAGCAAAAATCATGAATCCCTTAGAAAAACTTTCTTTCGATTCTTTCAACCATGTACTTAAATTTTTTTCTCCCCTTTTATGATAATAAATGGCTCTTTTTTTGTTACAATCATTTAAATACACCCATGCTTCATCTATTGTGACAGTTGTTTTCCATTTTTCTTTGGATAAGTGTTTCTCATATAGAATTCTGCAGCGTGTCCTGCGTTGAGCGATATGCTTTGGAAGAAGACGATGCACATTGCGTTTTTTCGCTTTCTTAAAATTTAAATCAACATTTATCATTTTGTTTACAGTGGACACCGAGCATTTTAATGATTTTGCAACTGTCCTTTGACTAGGAGGATTTTTTTTTTTAACATTAAACAACGTACCTTTGAAATAGTCAAAGATGTCCCTTTTTTCCTTGGATACTTGTTTGGAATTTTTGTCCCACTTGAGGCTCCAATTTGACTTTTTTTTTTTTTTTTTTTTTTCTTTTCTTGTTGATGACATTACCTATCGACGTTTTGGATATCACAAAACTATGACTCACGTCGTTTTTGGATAACAGAGTATGCATATTTCTCTTCGAAAAGGCGTAAGTGTAGCCTTCGAACAACTGCTTTGTTAAATTCACCGTTTTGAATAAAAACAAAACTTTCGAGCTACAGACGATAATTTTGACTTTTAAAAACATAGTACAATTGCAATTACTTCTTTTGCAGCAAACAATTTTTTATTACCGCCTACCAAAATCATCTAAAAAATGTGCGAACAGCTTCTGTATTTGGTAAATTATGCTTACAATTTCCTGATATTCTTAAATTATACGATCCTAACCAACCTGTGAAACTCAATGCTGTAACAGTATAAGTGCCCATACACATGCGACAGAAGTGACATCACAGAAAAAGGGCATGGTCGTCGCCATCTTGAATTTTCCCAGAAGTGATAGGTTGGTATGATGTCATCAAAGTTTCATTTTTATTTTGTGGCAACAACAAAATTTTTTATTTTTATGGCAGTGACGTCTTGAACCACGTGCATTGGAATGATATCAATTTTCCTTTATTATTTTCAATTATTTAATCTATGTAATTATTTAGTATGTTATTATTTTTTAATCATTTAGTACATTATTATTTTAATTATTTAATCTTTTTAATTACAGTACAAAGTCTTCAATCCGAATGTCCATAATCCGAAATGATCTATAATCCGGACCTCAAAGCTACAAACTTTCTGCTCATGCGTAAACGCAGGCCCATAATACATTTATGCATGCACATAATACGTTTATGCATGCGCATTTAATGTATAACGGATGGTATAAGCTAGGCTAAAATAATCTAATTATCTATTTCAGTTAATGTTGCAGATTGCGTTGTTCCTTAATCTTCTAATTGGATCCGGCTTATTATTTTTTGCAGACTGTTAGAGCAATTTTATAAAAGTAAGCTTGAACTTTCGATTATGTCAAAAAGAGTTTCCGATTCTGGAACTGCCAAAGGATCTACAAAGCGAAAGCATGTTTCGATGTCCATCAAATAAAAAGTGAAATTTCTGCAAAAAAATGGATAAAGGCGCGAAGAAAGTGACAGAGAGGTTAGTGAAAACGAAAAAATTTCGATTGACAAGTTAGTCGATATTCTCAACTCGGCAATTACAGGACTTGAACAGTGGAACTTCGTAACTGAACAAGAAATTATGTCTGTTTATAGAATTAAAGACAAAGTATTAGCGCAAAAAACGAAGCAACTTAAACAACTTACATTGAAAGAAATGTTTAATAAAGTAAACAAATATTAAGCTTTTTTTTAATACCATTTAGATCATAATTGCTCTTCATTTTATAAATTACGGTTTCATATTTTTAATTGTATAATTTCTGTATAAAATCTTACCAGACTTAAATTGATGATCTATAAACTGGAAAAACCCCTAATCTGGAATCGACGAAGTCCCAACGAGTCCATATTAAAGACTTTGCACTGTATTAATCATTATTTTTAATTGATTTTATTTAATACAGTAATTTTTACTCAATAAATTTTACATAATTGCACAAGTTTTAAAAAGCTGGAATCGAACCTGCCACATCTAGCATTAGAGACCTGAGTGTAATCTCGAGGCCATGCTTTATCTCTTGAATCCTGTAATCTGACCTTGTCCTTCCTCTTTGTCCATTTGACCTTGTGCAGCAGAAACGATATCACTAGGCTGGAGGGTTGAGCATGCGAGAGTCTGCCTTGACATGAAAATTGCTTTATAGCTCTGTACTTCCGTAAAAGTGAACAAATATAATCTTAAAAACCAGTCAGATTCTCGTTAACATTTTACTTCATATTTCAACTAATCAGCATGAAGTGAACATAAATTTGTTTTGGCTTACTAAATCATTTCTTTATATTTTTGTTGTTTTAAATGTAAGAGTTTCCCACATTTTTTTATTTCTCTTTTTTTATTTTGCAAGCATATTTTATTTATTTATTTATTTTTCTTCTCTTTTTTCTAAATGCAATGTATTAATATTTCATCCCACTTTTATATTTTTTTTGCACTCCACTTTTTTACTTCCTTGTACGAAGTAAAGTATTGTAATCGTGAAAAAATTGAGGTATCATATATGAATGAAAATATCCATTTTGACCACTATCGAATGCAATTTAGCGATGTTTTTATATGACATCTGTACGTAAGGACTCCTTTTCCCCAAACGAATTATGAAACTGATTTAAAATGGATTCAGGAGATATTTTTTCCTGGTGTCTATGCATGTATCTAGCATAACTCAAAAACAAGTAGCCTCAGAATGGTGAAATTTTGTATATAGTACTGCTATATGTATTGTGCACCTTCCTTTTTGGTTGCAATCAGCCGCACCAAAAACATATATACTCGGCTCCGTGAGCTCAGGTTCAATTATTTGTATATGTTGTTAAATTGTGTTTTTTTCCCTCCCCCTCTTTAAAAATGATTGAATTGTGTTGTTCTTCTGATTAAGGTTTTTATGCCTTTAGTTAATCCGCATGCAATAGCTGTAGAATTATCAATAATTTTAAAGTTCTTTAAGTAAGGCAAAGCATAATTTTTCTTACCATAGCAGCCATATTTGTTTACCTTTGAAACTTAGCAGAATAGTGAATTAAGTCTTCAGTGTCCTTTTTGCCAAGTGGAAGCAAAGGGAAGCTTTTAGTTTTGCGTACCAAGAAATCTGCCTTCTTGCTTGCTGGCCGAATTGCTTGTTTTTACGTAGAAACTATAAATTTAATTGTAAAAATAGTTTTTTGTTTTAAGTACATTTGTTGCTTTATGTTTTTCTATATCTCAAATTTTAATGAAGATATTTGAAGTTTTTTTGTTTTTTTTACCTTGCCGTGAAGTATGAACTGAATTAATTGAATGAAAAATATATATCTATTGAAATTCGAGAAAACAAGTTTAAATGAAAAGCAGGGGGAAATGAATATAATTTAAGATTCTGTACAAGGAAGTCATGGTGTGTGCATATCAGATTTTTTTTACCGTAGCAGCCGTATTTGTTTACATTTGAAACTCGACAGAAAAGTGAATCAGTTTATGCATCTTCAGTGTCTTTTTGGCAAGTGAGGCCAAAAGTAAATACAGTAGAAAGTCCAAAATCTGGACTCGTCGGGACTTCGCTAATTCTGGATTTGGGATTTTTCCGGATATTAGATCATCAGTTTAAATCTAGTTAAGATTGCATGTAGAAATTATAAAATTAAAAATATGAAATCGTGATTTATGAAGGGTATCAAAATTTACAAAAAAAGGTTAATATTTATTTTACCTTATTAAACATTTCTTCTATCTTTTCTTGGAATGCAGCAAAGGCAATCACGAGCTGTCTTAGTTGCTCCTCCATTGCTCTTGTCACTGGCATTCTGCTTCACTTCTGTCACCAAAAAGTGTTGCATGTGTATGGGTTTCCAATATATTGAATGCACATGGGTCCGATGATAGATAAAAATTATTTTATCAAAAGAAACACTTCAGAGCTCTCAAACTTTCTACAAAAATAATCGTACAGGTATTTATTCACAGAGTACAATCAGTAATTACTCTTCAAACAACTAAGAATGCTTAACACAGTGCAAGAAAAGCCATTCTAAAAGAAATGAAGCTTTCAATACTCCAAATTTGCTCTGGATTAACAGCTGACAACAACAACTACTACAGAAGGCAGATGCTATCTCCAGCCTGATGTAGTTTTCACCTGGGCAGCCGAGATATTTCTAGTATTTTCTGCTTGTCAAAATTGCTGGATGCCACATGAGGGCTAAATTTACATGCGAAATCAATTGTATTTATACAATTACAATACCCATTATGGTAATACAGAGGCTGGACCAAAATGTTGCCAAATTTGGCAATTTCTTGTCAAATTTAGTGACAAAAGTTAGTTCTGTTAACACCAAAACTGTCGCTAGCTTCGGGATATCTTGGCAAATTACCAGGATACCCATTTACTCAATTTTGAGTAGACTTGTCCCTGTCTTCTTACTCTTCCAGCAAGCATCTCTGCTTTATATTTCTCTGCCTTACAATTTTACATATAAATTCACTAAAATTATATTTATCTTCACAAAATTTATAACAATATGTATTTCTCTATGACAAACTGAAGTGTACTATTTATCTGTTAGTCTTTACTCATCGTGAGGAATATATTATTTCTAAATCTTATTGCTAGCCTGGAAAATGATCAAAATTTGAATTACATTTCTTATTGAATAATAAACATGTTCAGACCGTTGCGAAACGAGAACTACTGATATCATTTCAGATAGTGTATTTCTAAATCCGGGCAGTTTCTTATTCAATAATTGCCAGCAAGATTACAGTAATTTGATTATCTGCTACTGTGAAGATCTGTCTTCTGTATTCTATTAAACACTGATTTTCTTTCTGCTTTTTCCTATGTTAGGCATTTGAACTTCTGTGAGCTAAAATTGAAGATAGTAGAAAAAAAAAAAAAATTACGTAACTGAAAATTCAACGTAATGGGTTACATTTATTAACTTTGACATTCTTAGACAGGTCTGCTTAAGATATTTATAGAAGTAGATCATAAAAGAAAATGGATAGACTATGCAAATCTAAAACATTATTCTTTTGAACTTACTGCACCATATAAGGTGTATAAATGGCTACATCTTTGTAATGTAAAATTAAGAGCTAAACATGCCAAAGCTTAATTGAACCATTTAACTTGATGTAGCTGTAGTTTTATAGGTCTGCTTAAGATATTTATAGAAGTAGATCGTAAGAGAAAATTTATAGACCATGCAAATCTAAAACATTCTTCTGAACTTACTGCACCAATTAAAAAGTATAAATGGCTACATCTTTGCAGTGTATAATTAAGAGCCAAACATGCCAAAGCCTGATTGAACCATTTAACTTTGTGAAACTCGAGTTTTTGCTGCACCAAATCCATCAAACTATAAAAAATCTGGTGCACCATGGTAACCAAAGATTTTCATCAGGGACGTTTTTTCTTTATAAATTACAGGATGACACTAGATATAAAATATAGCTATGTGTATATGTATAATAACTATTGGCTATAATAACTTGTACAATAAAATCAGATAGATCAACTTACAGTTTATAAATACCCACAAGTTTTACTCATTTTTTACTGGTTAGTTTTAAAAGTAACCAGATAATTTATCTAATGTTCATGATATTGTTAAATTTGATATCATGGTTATATTTCTGATGACTTGTAATGAATGGACTTCTAAAATTATGTTAATATTAACCCATCAAATAACTGAGGATTTGCTTGTGAGAAAAATGTTTTTGCTACTTTATATATATAATCCTTTCATTGCTGTGTGTTGTTTTAATGATTAAAGCAAATTCCAAGATGCATGTTATCCTTAAAAGACATTTTAACAAATGCTGTTGAACATGTATATTTAAAGTTTATATGTATAGTTTTCATTAATGGAGGTTATAATAATTTGAGAAAAAAGAGTAGTTAACACAATTTATTGTAGTTAATTTTTATATATAAACGACGTGGCAGGTATAAAGTATGTAATTTACACTTACAGCTTTCTCTTTCTTATTTGCAGAAAAATGGTTTTTCATATTTGACTTACGAGAAACCTGATATCGTATGTGTACAAGAAACAAAATGTTCTGATGATAAACTTCCTGATGAAGTTAAAAATGTAGATGGATATCACACTTATTGGCTTTCAGGTGATAAAGATGGCTATTCTGGTATTGGTCTTCTGTCCAAAGAGAAGCCAATTGATGTAAAATATGGAATAGGTAATTCTTTTACATATCTGTGTGGTATAAAGATAAATATATTTTTTTAAATGCATGTTTATTTTTAGAAAATTTAAAACATTATAAAAAAATTTGAAACATTTTTGCATTTAAAATTCTATAAGAAAGAGATAAAATACATATTTATTTTTAGGAAATGTAAAATAAAACATTTTTGTCTTTAAAATTATATAAGAGCTAAAATACACTAAATTAATATTAACCCCCTAACTGCCGCGGGCATATATATGTGCCTTGTTCAGCAGATGCTTTAACCTTTCGCACACCAAAAAATTTCCTTCAGTACGCACAGAAAAATTGAATGAAAAAGGATTTATAGGTTAGTCTGAACCTTCTTTATTTATAGTAGATGGCAGCCTAACACAAACCAGTCCATATATTTTAGCCATGTTTAGTTTTTAATGACCCTCATTTTTCAAACAAATCTTCCAGATTTTTTTAGGATATAAAAGGAATTATTTGAAAAGAAATTTGTATGTTATTTTCTTGGCTGCATGTGAATCTCTTTATTCTATATTAGTTAAAAATTTTTATCTTGAAATCTTGCCTAAAATCGAACAGCGAACATCAGCTGTGCCCAGAATTGGCTCAGTGAGAGACTAGAATAATACCAAAAACTGTATTTTTGTTTCTCTGATGCTTACCGGGCAGTTCATTCACAATGGAAAAGTAGGTCTGCATCTTTGTTTCATTTCCTTTTTTTCCTCTCTTTTTTTTTTCGGGGGGGGGGGGGTTTGTTATCAACTAAGAAATTGTTGGGGTGATTTTCTGAAGTTCAGGAGTAATTTTATCAGTTAGCTGTTTGGTTTTTCATTAGAGCAGTTCTCTTTCACTTTCGTTCAAAGAAGTTTTGTTAGTGCTACGTTTTGATAGCTTTTGAGTTGTGATTTTATTTTATAGTTTATAATTTCTAATTGTAGCCATAATATTAGGTTTTTTTTATTATTAGTATTTCCAATTATTTTCCATATGGATCGGAAAGGGCTGACCATTTCTGAAGCACTGAAAGTTCTACACGAATTGCCTTCAGGTAGTGAATCTGATACAGATCCCGTTACATATGCAAAACATGCAATGTTGGGTTGTGCTTTTTCAAAGGTAGTGTAACTTTCTTTGAAAAGTACCACCATTTATATGAAATGTAAATAATGTAACTATCATATACTCAAGTTACTTTTTTTTCATTTATACGCATGTAATCATCATATAACCAAGAAGAGATTTTTTAGGGGAGTGTAGAGTAGCAGGCCTTTCCATGGCACACCCTGGGTAATTCTAAATCTGCTACTGTATTCAGAATCTAGTGTTTTTTAATCATAGGCAAAATCTCGTACTCAGTTTGCGTATCCCAGCAATGCTCGTTTCAGCACTCTTTTTGAAGCTGTGTTCATTCAGTGTGCCCGCTTCAGGCACACCCACAGAATTAAAACGATAGGTACTATCTTCACAAAATTTTACCTGTGTACGCTTCCAGCCCTGATTAGACTGCTTACCGTTGTTTTAGTCCAGAGGGGCTTTGTCTCTGAATTACTATTATTTTTATTTCGCGTTGGTTCACTATAAATGTCCGTTTCATTTTTCAAACTATTGCCGCCAAATGTTAGAGTCCTGCATTATATTTTAAGAAATTAAATAAGGAAAAATCTGCATAAATGTATGTATATTTCTCGCATTGTGATAAAACAACGGTACCCAGAGCCATCGAATTTTGAATGACGTAAACCTCCTCAAAGGAAGCTCAAAGGAATTTGTTTTATTATCGATTTCATATTTTCGAAAACGTTAACGAATTTTTGATTAACAAACTGAAGGATTTCAAAGCGAATAATGACAACGTTGTATAGAAAAAACATTTTTATCTCCAGCGTGCGAGTCTCTGTATCGTAAATTCTAAAAATATGCTCATTTAAAAACTATTTTGCGGTATTGCTGCTGAACTGAATTTTATGATTTAAGTGCAAAGAACATGATATTTAATAAATAAGTGTAACACACAAAATGGTACAAAAACGCACCTTTGGACGTAATTTAAAATCTGAAACCTTTCAGATTTTCTTTTTTATTTATTCTCTCCCCCTCCCTTTTTTAATGTGTGTCAAAATTCCAACTTTAAAAGGTAGCGTGCTGGAAAGGGTTAATTGCCCCAGGCATATATATATATGCCCTTCTGAAATACTATCATTTGCTTTTTGCTACTAAAAGTTAAATTATTCGCAATGCTTTGGAATGCAACACCACAATGACCTTAACATAGTATGCGAAGGGAGATACTATTTTGGAGAAAGAGACATTTCTGTAACGTTGAAAGCAATGACTGCACGGTTATTGCTTGTGTTTCTGTTTGAGTAAAACATATTTTTTTATTCTGTGTCTTCCATTTTCGTTTACTGTTTGTAGTAGGTGTTATTTTTACGAATATGTCTGACAGTGAAATAGATGATTATTTTCCGTCCTCTTCAGAATCGGACACGTCAGAATATGATATTACGTCAGATAAACAGGATTGCAATTATTTAACAAACTTGCCTAAGACACCCAACCAATTCAGAAGAAATATATGTTTTTTTTTTTAGGTATACTAATTTTACAAGGAATAACATTGAAACCTGATATTGCACTTTACAGGTCTGAAACTAAATTGATTGAAATTCCATTTTGGGATCTTTTTTTATTATACAAACACCATTTTTACTATACTTGTATCTTTTTTATTACACTTTTACTTTAAATGTTAAATTTTGTGTATTTTTTTTTTTTTAATTTTATTCTTTATTTTGTCAAAGTAAACAGTTTCTGCACTTATTTCTCCCCTAATACATCACATAATTATGTGCGCCTGTGTAAAAAAAGAGTTGCTTTCGGGAGTGAATCTTGTACGTTTTCCGCGGCAGTTAAGTAATGTAGTGGACTTTCTACAGAAAGCACAGATTAAAAACAATTAAATGAATAACTTGTAAAATAAAATTTGAATGCTTTGCAATGGGATTATTAATTTACTTAATACCTTTTAAGCAAACTGCTTAAATGATGGGTGTTCATACTATAATGGGAGAATAAATTTTATAATTTACTGTTAGCACGTTTTGTGCGGTCTGTCTAACATACACAACTATGTTGCTTAGCAGTAATATGAATAATAGTAATATACGATGTAATATGAAAACTTCATAAATGCAGTGTTAACAACTAATGTGTTGAGGGATATGTAGATGTCTCAGCACATGAGATATTTATACAAGTTGATTACAAATAAGTTGACTAAGTTAAAAATATGTTCTAATAAAAATATACCAATCCATACATTATATGAAAAATTTTTTCCCTAATGGTTAAAAGTGGTGATTTTAAAATTGTGATTAAAAGTGCCTTAAAAGTGATTTTAAATAGGTACTAATACCTGCCCTGCTTTTAAATGGCAATCCGTGAAACGGGTACAAGTACCCGTCCCGCTTATAAGTGGCAATCTGTGAAACGAGTACAAATACCTGCTCCCGCTCATAATGAGTTAAGAGTTTAATTACTATTTCTACATGTTAATTTGTTCAAAAATACAGTTATCAAAGGATAAATATTTTTAATATACAGGCTGTATAAAGTTTTATTCTAATTTCCAGTAATATAAAATTATTGTCAGTTCATCTGCCTATATTATAACTGTTCCCTAGACAAACAACGTCCCACGAGGGAAGAGGAAACGATGATGAAAACATCCATGCAGTTCTGCATTTTAAAGAAATCATCAGTGACTAAGCAAAATAATGCCAGTATACAAGATATGCATACAATAATCGAAATGACCAGAACATTTAAGTACTTAAAACCAGTTTTCCTGCAGCGTAATGGGCTGAGCAGTTAATACTGCCATATTATATATTAAATATAACTGGCAATCATCTGTAAAAAGCATGAATCTGTATGAGATATGGATAAGGTTACATAAAAAGTTGCTGAAAAGCTTTTATTCCCAAATTTGAAGAGCCTAATGTTTATGAAGAAGGTATCAACTGTAAACAAAGAGCATTCGGGAAAGAAGCTTCAAAGATCTTTTTTTTTTTTTTTTTTTTTTTTCCCCAGGGAAAAATGAAATATTGTACTTCAGAAAAAAATTCCCAAAAGATGCTAAAGCTCTATCACAAGATAAAGAACTCCACTAGTTCTGTTTGAAAAAGTCAAGGCTAGACTTATTGCTAAGGTGTTTCCTCAATGCACTGAAGTTGGTTATGATCAGTGTGTAATTTAATGACAAATTTATTAAATGTCTGCTCAAATTTTAATATTGCATCTAATAAGAAAACTCTTACTCAATTTCAAGGAAGGCAGATACTTTTGTGGAGGGGGGGGGGTAGTATAGAAGTTACCTAATAAGGAAAAGAAAAATTCTGAACATAACTGTTCCTGTTTGCTAGATCTGTGTAAATGTGTAGTATAATTATACTCACGACAATTATCCAGAATGATTTTTTAATCCATTAAAAATAGCTTTTATATTTCCATGCTTATGTATCACATTAAAAAATTTTGGCAGTGAATTGTTGCAGCAGTGTTATGCCACAACTGCTGCCCTGCTGGAAAGAATGCTGTGTGAAACCAATTATCTCTTTAATAAAGATTAACTTACTAGAGGTGCATGCATAGATTGTGAAAGTGTAAGCTTCTATTCTTTTGCTTATGGCAGAAATCCTCATTGCAGTGAGCAGCAACATTCACCTTTACTGTACAATATGCATATGTATTCTCTGCATAGCATGAGGATAAAAACTTATTTTTCACTTGGACTTGCTACTTCTTTCTCACGTTTTTTTTTTTTTTTTTTTTTTTTTTTTTTTCTTGTTTGGGACCGATGTGTGGTGTCGAATTGTGTGAATATATAGCCCCTTGCAAGATGTGATTTTTTTTTTTAATGTTAAATAAAGTTATTTTTAACTGTTAACTGAAGTTTTGTGATTTTTAAGCCTTTCTGATGATCTTCTGATGAGGTGTAATGGTGATAAAATTTTGTCATATGCTTATCGAATGATGTAGAATATTCTTCTGTATTGTAAAATAAAATATTTTTGCAAGCAGATCCTTCTGTTTGGAATACCATCTGTGTTTTGCCCTACCGCGAGCCACGAGCAGAGTTGTCACTAGACATTTCGCCACCTGGTGCAATATGCATGGGTTGCAAATCATGTTGTCCAATACCTGCCTAAATTCCTAAAATTTTCCCGCTACCAGGTGCAGCTGCACAAGTTGCACTAGCTTTGGTGCCAGCCTTGGCCATGAGAACTCATTTTTTGAATTTTCTCAGTGAAATAGGAAGGTGATTTCATTTCTGTAAAAGAGCATTGCTACTATTTGGACACACAGCAAACTATTGTACATATTAGCTGCGGTGGACTGCTGAGCAACATGCATTTATGGTAATTTTTTTTAATAAAGGAAAGAGATTATTCAATCATTTTATCCATCATTTTATCCATATTCTGCACAATGTTGCTTTTTTTTTTTTTTTTTTTTTTTTTTTTTTTTTTTTTTTTTTTTTTTTTTTTAGAATATGAAAAATTACAAACATAAAATTTCGGATCAACCAATCTCGCTTTGAAAAGAAAAATATCATGTCTTGTGCACACTGAAAGAGTGAAACAGGCAGTATCAAGATACTGTCATTGCTTAACCCCTTGGGTACGGATTTATTTGAGAAAATATTTGCATGTGGAACGGATATAATTTTGTGATATTTTTCAAAGCAAGTAGGTAAATGCATTGTTTTCATTTGCATTGTTTGCACTGCCACATAGTCTCTTTCCTAATATTATGCTTATAACAAACATGGTACCTTTTTCCAGGGTGTTCCTTTTACTTAGTCGACAGAATGATCTCAGGAAAGTGTGCCTGATTTTTCGCTGCCAAACGAAATGGTGTATCACTACTTGACGGACGTCCACGACATTTATAATTTGGCAATGACAATTGCTCCAGCAATTCTTTGGCAATAGCTAAACGAAAGGAAGTAATGTCTGCCTTGGATGTGCAGTTGATTTTAGAATATAAAACATGAGCATTATAAAAGGCCAAATCTATTAGATTAAAAAAAAAAAAAAAAAAAAATTCTTATAACCGTTTACACATTTTCTCATAAAAAAAAAATTTCTTATAACCCTTTACACATTTTCTCATAACTGGGAAGCATGCTAGCAATTGGTCTTGTTTATCAACACCTCCCATACCTTTATTATACTCAAGCACAGATGCTAGTTTTATAATATTTTCGCTATCGCCACCTTCATTTTTTCTCCTTTTGCCTGTGTTTATCAAATCAGCATTTAAATGTTTCGTGCTAAGTATGTGAATCATCTGCTCCTAGAGAAAACAAGTGAATGACGTCTTTCAGATGTCAAATGTACCTGAGAGTTTAATTTTTGGTTTGACGTCTTGGACACGTCATCCGCTCCTAGGGGGGAAAAGTGAATGACGTGTCTCAGATGTCAAATGTACCCAAGGGGTTAAGCAGAAAATTCATTTTAAAAAAGCTGAGTAAAGAAATGATGTTGTATATATGTTTTTTTTAAATAAATGAGTATAGTAAAGGCCCAACTATCAGGCATTCAAACAAACAAAAAAAAAAAAAAAAAAAAAAAAATTCCTTCCAAAAATTAAATGGGAAATTTGTTAGCCAGCTAAAAGCACGTACAGGACTCTTGAAATCCTGCTGATAACTTCTAAAATGTGAATAAAATTACATTGCTGTCTTTTAGAAGGTACACCTTCCCCCATCATTGTACCATCTTATAGTTCCAAGAATTCATACTTATTGGGAAATTATCATCAAATTTGATACCCCATGTAATGGAAAATCCCATTAAAAGCTGTTTGTTACTATGGCACAGGGGCATATGAAGAATTCCAATGTTCAGACTAGACTTTTAGTTTGTTGTGGTCTCTGCATTTGCCAGTGTGTTTAATGTTGGGGATCATTAGAGTAACAGGCTTTCTCAGTTTTGTTAAATGTATTCTGGATAGCAGTCTTACAGTTGTTTAAAAAATATGGTATGTTACATTTTTTTCCATAGACCATCGACAAACAAAAACTGTTGCCAAATAGTATGATTTAGTACCAATAATGTTGTCACAACACAATCATAATATCTTCACTTTAGTTTTATGTAAATGGATTAATTCTTGATAAGCCAGTTTAGTTTTCATAAAGAAAATATAAATTAACTGTTATTTATTTGTTTCCCTTCACAGTTTTTGAAAAATTTTTACAATTTGAGATCCTTCTTCCACGGAACAACATGAGTATTTTCAAAGTTATAGGATAATGCCATCAAGAAATATGTGTTTTAATGAGAATGATATGTGACGTTTTGAAAACAGATAAACAAATGGCAGTGCAATGGGAAAATTATGATACACAATTTATTTTTTTCATATACTATATCTGTGACTTAAATTTTAGATTTTAATTAAAGAAAATGTAAAATATCTTTTTCCTTTAAGTTTCTACCAGAATAATTGGCTCATGTTTCTCGGCACCTCTGCTTTGGAAGTAAAGCTACCTATAGTTTTATATAGTTTACTTTTAAAATAGTTTTACTTTAAAAAATGTTATCAGTGCAGCATGTGTGCTTGAACAAGCTCTTTGTTCAGTAGTTCTATTTTCTAGTCAGGCAGTTTGTTTTCTTAATCTGGTATGATTCTGATTACTTGAACTCGGATAAGTCAAACTCAGTGTCTGTACGTGTATATTAACTTTTCTTTGTGAGTTGATATTTAATCACTTGAAATCTTTTGCTTTCTTTTTCAAGTTTTCACTTAATTTGACTTCAAAAAAAAAAATCCTGCAACTTCAATTATATTCAGACATTTGCTATATTTAACACTATAATTATCAGTAATTAATATCATCTTTTGCCAGGGTCAGCACTAGTCATTTGCCACCAATACCACTTTTTGTTTCTCTCTCGCCATTCCTAAATTCTGCTGCCTGTTGTTGCACTAGTTGCACCAGCTGTGGCGCCAGCTTTGTCTAGTGCTGCTACTATGAAAGAAAATCATTCATGTTGTATGCAAGATAGAAATGATAAGCTAAATTTAATTTATTTCTTCCATTTTGTAAGTGGTATCAGTAATCATAGAAAAAAGAAACATGATTCTAATTAAAACTGAGTTTTGAACTTACAGGTATTCCTCTGCTTCAGTTAACTGTCTGATGGTGTATTTATTTATCTCTTGCCTTTTGTTCCTTATTACACAGCATCTGTTTACATGTGAAAAAACTCCTGTGAGTTCTTGGTTTCACACCAGTGGCATTGAATCTTTATCTCATGATTTATGTTCTTGCAACTAAATGTCAGTGCATGGTCTGGACTGGTTAAATAGAAGCAACATTATGTATAATTCCAAGTATATTTATTAGTAAACTGATATTCTAGAGTCTTGTATTTTTTCAGGTATTGAAGAACATGACAATGAAGGAAGAGTAATAACTGCTGAATATAAGGATTTTTACCTTGTCACAACATGTAAGTTTATTCTTTTATCTCTGTTATTAAATAATGAAGAATCTGTGCATATTTATGTTCCTTGCACTGTGGAAAAATATCTAGAGCCACCAAATTTTGATCAATTTGATTTTTGTCTGAGCATGTGCACTTTTTGAATTTTTTATCTATTTCATATTTTGTACTAATTTAGTGAATTTTTGGTTAACAGACTCAGCAGTTTAACAATGAGCAATAGCAACACTACTTGAAATATAACATTTTAATCTCTGGTATGCAAGACTTTAGCCATTCAACAAAATGTTAAACATTTATCTTTCAATTTTAATCAACAAAATTGGTTATTTGAAAGCAAAATTTAATCTGTCAATTGTGTATTAACAAGCTAAGGGATTTAAAAGCTATAAAAGCAGTCTTTAAGAATATTTTGTACTTTGTAATCTGGTTTAAATTATGTGTCTAATTAAAAATATGAAATTCTTTTTCTGAAATTATGCTAGCTGGACTAATTAAAAACATAAATCTGAAAATACATGTTACTCTTTCTTGTAATTTAATATATCCCCTCATCTTTAAGAAAATTCAACTTAATGTGACATTTTGTGCTTGCTTTTTTTATGCTGTTCTTGTTTTCTACTCTGGCAAAACCAATTAGCATCCAAAACCAATCCATTTAACAAATTTCAATTATATGTGACAAAATGTCAAAACTTCAATTTCTGTAGCCTCTATTATCTCCATTGGCTATCATTTTAAGTAGCTGTATTGCATAGGTTGCATGTTAAGAGGTTATCACATATGCCTATAGTCCCTGCTAGACGGGACTTTTCTGATAAACGAGATTTTAGTAACACTGGTTTAAATGGGAGGATTCCTAGAGAAAAGAGCCTGCTGGAAGCGAAGTCCCGCCTAGCTGCGGAAATAATGTTGCAGCTAAGCGGGATTTTTTCAAACCTCATCGAAAATGTTTTGGGGTCCCGGGTAGAGACGAAATAATCAGACGAAAGTTCTGCTTCTGAAGGATTACGTGATTCCAATTTGAGCGATAATCTATTACTGTTTGGCGCTCAAGGCTTTGTAGTAAGTGAGAATGGTAACCTAGCTACGTGTGTTTCCCTGAATTGTGCGGGTTCTGAGAATTGTCTCTTTCGACGTCAAGTCCCACGTAGCCGAAACACAATGTGATTGGGACCTTAAGAATGAAATCTTATTCTGATTGTTGAGATTTTGCTGGGTTTTGTAATTTTTTTGTGTGTGTTTTTGGATATTTAAATACTCCTATTGCTCTGATTTTATTTTGTAACTGAAATGTTGCTAATCCGAACAATTTTAAAAATGGCTGAATTTAATAAAAATAATATTCTTTGGCTTTTCTTTAGATTAAGAATGTGGTAATGGTTACTTTGTTTTAAACATTTAATTTCTGATCTAATTTTGTGTAGTTCTGTCTGTTTAAAATAGAGAACACAGTAGCTTGATCAGTATTATCTTAATCTTCTGCAGACATTTGAAGAACTTTTATGAATGAAATTTTTTTAAACTAATGATAAATTAGTGGATATTTGTATTTATTTTTATTTTGTATGAATGTGAGGTACATTGCTAAGTTTATCCACTCCTTAGTATTTACATTAATTTTACTTTCATCATATTTAAATATACTTTGTTAAAGAAAAGCTTTCCTTTTCCTACTCTAAATTTACTCAGTATAAAAATATTTTAAAAAAAGTGCAAAAGGAAATTGGCCAAAGAACATAAAATTTAAAATATCTAATTAGATATTAATATATTTTTCATTTGTTTCACATTATATTATTGAGTAACCTTTATCACATATCATAAAGTGAATTTAAATCAATTTTGAATTCTTTAGAAATGGCATCACTATGCAGTGAGAAAACCAACCATAAATTTTCAGGTTTTTGTATTTTAAGGATGGAAGATGTGGTAACTCAAGTCTCAAAAACAGAGTTCTTCAACTTTTAAACTGAGTAGTAATAAAGAAAAAGAAAATCACCATTAAGGTTTTTTTTTTTTTTAAATATTAAGGTATATTAAGAACTTGCATTTCATATGAAAATGAAGCAGGCATAACACATACCCGCTAAAAGAACTTTGGACTCTTAAACCAATAAGTATAGTCTGTCATCTTAAAATATCTCTTTTTAATCAGTTCTACAACTGACTGTGTAAAGGTTAAATTGCAGTATTTTTTATTTATTTTATGTTTTCTGTATTTTGTACATTTATTATGCTTTTGGTTTATATTTTAACACGCATACAAAATGGAGATATTCAACCTCCATCAGTTTTTCGGGGGCATCAAAATAAGTAGTAAATTTTAAATAATGATTGTCTAAAAGTACCTCCAACATTATTTGAATGATACTGGTTGATCACTTTTAGGTGCCAGTAGCATTGAAAAGATTGAATTAGCAAGTGCTCACCTGCTCCAAAAACATACATTTGAAGTTCATTTCAGTTCACTTGCTGGTTTAAAATGCTAACTAAAATCATGAAAACCACCCTGTTGGCACCTGAATGTCTGCTATACAAAAACTTTCTCCTCTACCTACATTGCCTAGCAACGAATCTTGTAACATATCGTTATAAACGTGAATATCATTTGTTTTTGTAATTATTTTTATTAGCTTGTTCGATGAAAAATTTGTTGCTTGTACTTTGAATGGCTGCTGATTGAGCAGTTAATTTTCGAATAGAATAACAGATGTATTTAAAAGAAAATTAGTTTTGTTATTTCGTAGCTACAGTCCAAAACACCCCCTTAATTTTAAGTAAATGTTTCTTTACTCATTATAATATCTTTTCTTTAAAGATGTTCCCAATGCAGGAAGAGGTCTTGTACGTCTAGATTACAGACAGAAATGGGATAAAGATTTCCGAGCATATCTAAAGAAATTAGATTCAAAGAAACCTGTCATTTTATGTGGAGATCTGAATGTTGCACATGAAGAAATTGGTGAGTACTTGCAATCCTATTATGTATTTAAAATGCTATTAGTCTATAATATAAAATAGCTGCCAACTCGTCTGGTTTTTTAGTTTTTAGCCTTTTTAAGGAAAACATTTTTCAGCAATAATGGAAATATTGAAGTGAAATTTAAATTAGGCCAAGCAGGAATATAGTCTGAAAAGTCATTTAAAAATGGCTGAATTTAATAAAAATAGTATTCTTTGGCTTTTCTTTAGATTAAGAATGTGGTAATGGTTACTTTGATCATTTAATTTCTGATGAATTAATTTCTAATGAACATTTAATTTCTGATCTAATTTTGTGTAGTTCTGTCTGTTTCAAATAGAGAACACAGTAGTTTGATCAGTATTATCTTAATCTTCTGCAGACATTTGAAGAACTTTTATGAATGAAATTTTTTTAAACTAATGATAATGCAAATGATTTAAATTTTGGCACCAATGAGACAAGGTTGAGCACTCAGCTGGGAGAGTTTAAAAGCATGATTGCTCACTCATTTGGGCTATTTAAGTGAATCTGTCCACTTGGATGGATGATATTGTGATTATAGATGTCTCTGATACATAACTGGAGGCAGCACAGGCAGACTTTGAAAAAGCACATGTATAGTAGTTCTCGGAGAAATACGTTGGTTGAACAGGCATATCGGCCACCACCTCGGTTGTAACAACATGATAGTTGCTTTGTGTGTGTGACAAGGGATAGTCTACTATCGTGGAGGGTTAGAACATCCCAGGAACTCTGAGCATGCGGATTGGTCAATTATAAGAGCAAGCACGTCTGCACCAGCAACGCCGTTAGCATCGATTCAATGCTATTTACTACCTTCCAGGCTCCACTAAGTGGAGTGTCTGTTCTTAAGGAAAGAGAATGCTGAACCTTTTAGGTTAAGGTTGCATCAAACATAGTTGGTAGAAGTCCATTTAAGTATAACTTGGTCAAATAAATTTCTTCATTAGATCCTAAACTCATTATGTCTAATAAATTTTTATATGAGAAGAGCATGGAGGGGTTACTGCTTATACTGTACAAAAGTGTATGGATAAATTTCACAGTTGCAGATAAAGCAAAAGTTCAGTGTAATTAATTGTTATTCAGAAGTAAGAGTGTTTGAAAAGATGCTTTCATTAACTATGCTGCAATGTGACTTGATCTTTTTATAAGGACATTATTAATAATTCAGATTTTGAAGAACTTTGAAGTGTTGTAAAACTAGTTGTAATTTTATCGCATGACAGTGCCACAGTAGAGTAATTTCTCTAATAATGATATTTTGCTCAAAAAACTTCAGCAGAATTCTTCAACAGCAGTACACACTGTTTATGATGCCATAAAAGTAAATGAAGGTGTGATGAGTATTAATAAAACTCCTGATGTGTTACAGTATGCCAGATCTGCTCGGGTTGCATATCAAGTACTAAGACAAGCTATGTTATAGTTAAGATAAAAAAGTAAAGAAAAATTATCAAACAAAAGGAAAGCATAAGCATAGATTAAAATTTTGGAGTAAAAAAAATTACCAGAGATGTTTATTCAATTGACTTACAAATTGCAGAGTTGAAACAACAAATCTAGTTTTGTCTTAATTTCATGACCATTACCATCAATGGTAATGGTCATGTAATTAAGATTGATGGTACACCATTGATGGTAATTCTTCACCATTACCATCAATGGTGTAATTAGCTTTTTTTTCTATTAATCTTTTGTTTAAATATTTTAAATGTATTTTTATCTAAAATTCTAATCAAAAGTTACATTTAATTTGTATTGTATATGCTTTTTTGACCAAGCAGAGTTTTTTCTAGCGTAAGCCTTGATTATGCAGGGCCATTCCTTGTGAAATCCCGCAAGGGGAAAGGAGTAAGGCCCATCTGTTCACGTGTTTTGCCACGAAAGCAGTACACTTGGAGGTTGTACAGAAGCCTTTTTAGTAGCATTAAAAACGTTCGTAGCTCGTAGAGCCAAACCACAAGAGATGTTTTCTGATCAAGGGACTAACTTTATTGATGCAAATTGTGAATTAAAAAGCATTATGGTATCCATTTTATCATCAGAAAAGTTTAAAAACCAGTTAGCACAAGAAAACATTGTTTAGAAATTCAATACTCCCTCTGCCCCACATTTCAGGGATCTTTGAGAGAATGGCATTAAGCAAATGAAAAATCACTTAAAACGTACAATAGGAGCTCAACTGCTCACATCTGAAAATTTCTCACCTTGATAACTTAAATTGAAGCTTGCAGACCTATAGTGACGATTTCCAATGATCCCAATGACTTAAAAGTACTTTAACACCTGGTCTCTTTTTTATTGGAACCGCGCTAACAACCATTCCTGAACCAAATGTGATTGATTGATTGTAAGGTAACGACTGTAGAACGATGGAAACTGATTCAGCAACTTTTTCAGCACTTTTGGAAATGAAGGTCATCCGACTATCTCTCCCAATTGCAAGCACGTGCAAAATGGCAAAAGAACAAACCAAACTGAAATACCAATGACTTGGTGCTGGTAAAAGATGATAACTTACCACCTTTAAGGTGGCGTCTAGGTAAAGTAATTAATGTTTACCCAGGATCTGATGGAAAAGTGTGAATAGTTTTTAAGTCTACTTAAAAACTATCAATGGTGTAATTAAACGTCCTATCAACAGACTTTCACCATTACCATTTTGCCATCGTGAAAATTAATGACTAAAAATTTTATTCCTATTTCGTATAAATCATTGTATTTCAGTTTCATTTTAGTTTTGTGTCCAAGTATAGTAAATGTCTTAAGAATTTTCTCTTTCAGCTTATAGTGATTTTGAAATTCATATTTTAACTTGTCATATAATATTGTTGAAAATCTTGTATTGAATATTGTATTAAAATAATTCTAAATTTGAAACTTGTGATGAACAGTTGTTCATCACGGGCCAGTATGTTATGAAGTGAGATACTATAGGTGGCGCTGACCCACAAAAAGAGTTAGTTAGACCTTGTAACTCATCGTGTGAAGACATGTCTTGAAACGTCAATAAGGAGTGCAATCTTGTAACACCATTCTTTTAATCTTCCATCCATTTATTGTGTTAGTGTAGTGTATTGTGTATTATCATCGTAATAAATGTTGTGTGTGAACTTCGCTTAATCCTTGAAATGTTAATGACCACAAACAGCGTCTTGCAACAACACCTCTGGATACTTGGAGCTTTCATGATCGCTCATCTACAATATGTTTTTATTCATGTAAAATTAAATTTTAAGTTATACTTTTAATTAATTATATATATATATATTTTAAATGTATTTCAGGGTCAGTGTATGCAAATATTTCAGATGCATTAACAGTTGCTTGTGATCTTATATACTGTTTTCGTGTAATTAAAAAGGGAATTTACTTGGATTTAATTTTGAGATACAATTTATTGTTGAAGAGAATGTTTGTTTAGTATGACCAAGTTTTCTTTGTTTGGCAAAAATTTAATTTGAATGCTACTGTGAACAAACACGTATTATAGTTACAATAATGCTTCAGAGATTCAAAAGTATTTTTTTAAAACAAAGTCATATGTAATTAGCAAATTTTTGTGTTTTCAAGTGGTACCATAATTAATTTACCTTCGCACAGCCAACATGCACTACGCAGCACCCGTGAAAATCGGTCTCCTGTTTGAGTAGCAACCCTATTACATTTAATGCTGTTTTAATTAAAAATAACTAATTTGTTATTCAGATAAGCTTAGGACTGGCACCAGAGCTGATATGGATGACAAATTTTTTAGAATTTAAAGAAGCACTGAACAGCAAAATTTAAGGAATGGCAAAAATTTTAGAATTTAAAACCCGCAGAGACTGCACCAGGCAGCAGAATGTCTAGTGCTGGCCCTAGATAAGCCTTAATCCTTTCCGGATGGCACCGCAGTCTGCCTTGTCGCTATGAGACAAAGTGCTGAACTTCCATGATGTCTCCATAGGATGATGAGTGCTCACTCTCTAAGCATAATTTTGCTAAAATATTCAGCAAAAATATATTTTTATTCCAATTTACTCAGTTTTTCCAAATACTAAACAGAATGCATTTACCTGTATTCTTGGTGAACTATAGAATTAAATATGTGTAGTGTTTGCAGTTGTAATCATATATAGAGGCCATGAAAAAGAAATTTTAAAGCAAACTTTCAGCATTTGTTAAATGACAATTAAAATATTTAATATACAGCAAGAAACCTACACAAGCACATGCATATATGTATTTACTGCGAAATTTAAAAATCAGCCTTCTCTGGGATATATTCTGAAGCATGGATCCATGCAGAGTTCTATGTTACATTCTTTGCACTCAAAGTAAGATGTTTTTCCCAAAGCTCGCTTCTTCTGCATAGTTTGGGAGCAAACAATTTATCTTCTCATTTTCTCTTTCTTCCCATAGGAATTAGAAATGGAAAGTACCTTTCTAAAAGATGAAATTGCATCAGTGCAGCTAATGCCCGAAATTCACATTTTCTTCTTGACATGATCCTCTCCATAATTTGTTAGATTATTTTTAATTGAAACTGAAGTAATGGTCTGTTTGTACCATTTTTTACATCATATAAAGTATGAGCGTTGTAGCTCATAATGTCGAGGAGTCCAAAAAATAATAGTTTCTTATACCATTTGAAAGATTTTCTGTAAGAGGGATAGTAAACAGAAAATGGATAGATAAGATGGATAGTGACTGTATCTCTAATATCCACTCCTCCCATATTTTTATTCTACTGCAATATACAGTTTATTTTCTCAATAATTTCTCCCATTTTGTAATTTTGTTTACTGCTAAAGCCACTGACATCATTGCTACTCAAATCTTGTAATAAAACTGTATAGTCAGGTTTTGATAAATATAGCTTTCATTTTAACATCTTTAAAGCATTGAAAAAAATAAGACTTCATTCATGCAAAAGAAAAAAAAAAACCCTACTTTTTTATATGAAAAGAAGAAACTAATTAAAAATGACATTAATGGGAGCTATTTCTTCCTCAGAAAGCAACTGAAAAGAAACATACTTGCATAAAGACCCAGCATGCTTTTTTACATTATTGAATCCCACTATCTACCCTTCGGAATCAAATGAAACAATTCAAGAGTTCAGGCAATGTATTCCCCTTTATCTTAGTACCTTGGACATAGGGTACCAAGTGTCAGAATTAAAAAAATACAGTACAAAGTCCATAATCTGGACATCCATTATCCAGAATGATCTATAATCCAAACCTCAAGGCCACCCCTTTTTTTTTAAAATTTTTTTTATGCTTTACGTATTCACGTAATGCGTTTATGCATGTGTATATAATGTATAATGGATGGTATAAGCTAGGCTAAAATTATCTTTACTGATTCTAAGGCATTTCATTTAATGTTAAAGATTACGCTGTTCCTTAATCTTCTAATTGGATCTAGCTTATTATTTTTTGCAGACTGTTAGAGAATTTCATAAAAATTGAGCTTGAACTTTCGATTATGTCAGAAAGAGTTTCCAATTCTGGAGTTGCCAAAGGATCTACAAAGCGAAAGCATGTTTTGATGTTCATCAAACAAAAAGTGGAATTGCTGCAAAAAAATGGATAAAGGCATATCTGTCTCAAAAAAACACCAGGAGTGTGACATTGGAAAGTCAACTGTATATGACATAAAGGAAAAGGAACTTTTTAAAATTTTTTGTAGATTCCGACACCTTGCAATGAATAACAGAAAAGTTTGTTATGCTAAAAGTGATGATTGAATGGGTCAGACACGTCGCAGCGAGGGCGTGCCATTAACGAGTCCAATGCTAAAGGCTCAAGCCAAAATATTTCATGAAGAAATGAACTTAAACACTGAGTACACATATTCGACAGGTTGGTTAACCAAATTTAAAAATCGCTGTGGTATAATTTCGGGTGAAAAAGATTCAGCTGATACTGAAGCTGCTGAACAATTTGCAGATGAATTCATTGAATTCATTACTAGTGAACAATTATCTCCAGAACAAATGTACAACGCTGATGAAACTGGTCTTTTCTGTCAACATGTACCGCAAAATACCTTGGCAAATTCTACAGAAGAATAGAAAACTGAACTGAATAAAAAACAAAAAAGACTCAAACTGGTGTCAAAGATTCCAAAGCAAGACTAATAGTTTTAGTGTGCACAAATGCTGCAAGAACGCACAAGTGCAAACTTTTCGTAATCGGAAAACATGCGCGAGATCGAGCATTTAAAGGAGTAACGATTTTCCCCGTTATATATCGCCCAAATAAAACAGCATGTATGATGCAAGCGTTGATGAATGATTGGTTTGAAAATCATTTTATACCCGAGGCTCAGCTACATTTGAATTCGGTTGGTTTACCTGATGACTCAAAAATAGTCCTGATTCCTGACAACTGTTCAGCGCACTTCACTTAAAGTTTTAGTGAAAGATAATGCATCCGTATTATTCTTCCCTCTAAATTGTACGTCTATCATTCAGCATATGGATATGGGAATAATGCATGCGCTGAAATGCAAATATAAAGTAGCATTTTTAAAATCTATGTTAAATTTCTTGAACAATGGCAAGACTTTTTGAAATTTTTTAGCATAAAATCTGCTGTGTGGAGCTTTGCAAGATCATGTGAGGATGTCTCTCCAGATATGTTTAAAAATGCTTAGCATAATTTATGGCCAGCTACGATATTTCATGGTGAGGATGATGAAAATGATAGCCATGAATTTGAAGATTTTCAGACATCGTAAACTGAAGGTGAAACTTTCCAGTTATTGGATTTTGTAAAGAAATGTGGAGAAGCGGTAATAAATGAAGACGATATAACAGAAGTTTTTCATTGCAGCGACAGTGCGCCTATCATGAATCAATTAATGGACGGTGAAATCTGTAGTTCTAGTCCAGAAAATACCGCTTCCAATAGTGAAGAAGGTGACAGAGAGGTTATTGACAAGTTAGGCGATATTCTCGACACAGCAATCACTGGACTTGAACAGTGAAACTTTGTAACTGAACAAGGAATTATGTCTCTTTATAGAATTAAAGAGAAAGTATTAGCACAAAAAACTAAGCAACTTGAACAACTTGCATTGAAAGAAATGTTTAATAAAGTAAACAAATAAATATTAAGCTCTTTTTTTTTTTTTTTTTTTTTGTAAATTTTGATACTCTTTAGATCATATTACTCTTCATTTTATAAATTACGGTTTCATATTTTTAATTGTATAATTTCTGTATGTCATCTTACCAGATTTAAATTGATGATCTATAAACCGGAATAAACCCCTATTCCGGAATCGCCCGATCAAAGTCCCGATGAGTTCGAATTATGGACTTTGTACTGTATTTATATTTTGCTCAATGTGATTGTTACATATATGTTACAGCTGCCTAGCTAGGTACTAATCCTCTGAGACGCAGCTGAGCAGTAAAGTCGCTGAACACTGGTAGTCCAGTATAAGGTCTGAATCCTGTGAACAACCTAACTGCATGGTCGTTTTCATGGTTTTTTCCATGTGTAATGTATGTACAAACCAGTTTCTCCATAGAAATTACTTTATAAAGGCAGATAGCCCTTGAAGCTTTGCCATAATCACATAAACCAAACCTATGAGAGGCAGGCGTCACACCTGCCATAGATGAACAAAATACTACCTCGGCATATACATCACACCCATCCAGAAAAAGTATAAGTAAGTCCAGTTAAGTATATGTGGGAATTTATTTATTTGGGACTTGGATAAGCATGTGCAAGTATAATAAATAACTAAAGTAATACAACTCAGGCTTAACTTCCTCGGTGCCCAATAAAGGCAAGACAAAATTTAGCAAAACAACAATGTACAGCAAAATCTGTGGTATGGTTTTGAATCCAGAAAATATCACTATTAATAGTGAAGAAAGTGACAAAGAGGTTGTTGAGTGGGGGGGGGATGTATTGACAATCTAGTTTGAATTCAAAACATTGCAGTTGCAGGCAGTTGACTTGAACAATAGAATTTTGTAACTGAACAAGAAATTATGGCTTTCTCTAAATTTAAAGAGAAAGTATTAGCATAAAAAATGAAGGAACTTAAACAACTTGCATTGAAAAACATGTTTAATAAAAGCAAATAAATATTGAACTCTTTCCCTCCCCTCCCCCTTTTTTGTAAATGCCCTTGAAATCATAAATACTTTTATTTCATAAACCACTAATTCATATTTTTAATTTTATAATTTCTACATGTTACCTTACTAGATTTAAATTGATGATCTAATATCCAAAAAAAATCCAAATGCAGAATCGTCAAAGTCCCAACGAGTTGGGATCTCAGACTTCGCATACATTTCTCAAAATTTTAATAAAATTTTTTATTCCAGTCTGTTTTAAAAGCTGTAAGTATTCTTTCTAGTATGAATTCTAAATAAATTATTTTTTTTTAAATTTCATATTCAGATATTGCTAGACCAAAATCAAATAAAAGGAATGCTGGCTTTACAGTTGAAGAAAGAGAAGGGTTCTCTGCTTTGTTAAAGGAAGGCTTTGTTGACACTTTTAGGCATCTGTATCCTGATACCAAGGATGCCTATACTTTCTGGACATATATGATGAATGCACGAGGGAAAAATATTGGATGGTGAGATTTTTTTCTGTACTTTGAATTTTATACATAGCTATGAATTTTTCACTAAATCTGAGATTTAAATGAAGCAGACTATATATTATATTATTAAAGGAGGCTTCTTGGATATGAGGATAATGTATTGTTACGAATTTTTTCTCTAGTTAGATGTTTTTTGTAGAATTATAATTAAAATTGTTGCCTTTCCCCAAGCAATGCAGCATGAGACAAATTTTGAGGGAAAACTATGTCAGAAAAGTAAAAATACAGAAGCGTGTGCATTTAATAAATGGGTGTCTCTTTAATTAGTATTGAAATTAAATAAATGTAATAGATCAGCATTTTAACTGTAACTGTAATTTCATCCTTTTATTGCTTTCCAGAAATCTCGAGAAGCAGAAAATGCTAGAACTATATCACGTGACCAATTGAAAACTATTTAAAGCTGGAAAAAGATATCTCAACTCAGTTGCTTTGCTTAGTTACTGTGAGTTATAGTTTTGCGTGAACCAAGATAAATCAGTTATCTATATCTTTATATAATGCTTTGGCATTGCTTAGTATCTTAATGTTTTTAGTATTTTAAAGTATAACTACTGATTAGATTGTGCGATATTTTGAACACTTTTACAAATATATCTAAGGAAAATTCCAGCATTTTTTTAAATAAGAATATATTTTATTAATTTTTTATCGGACTTGTGAATTCAATCTAAAGAACCTGTATGCATGTGATATATTAAATGATTTATTGATTGTGTACTGAAATCACTTATAGCATTAAATGCTCTATAAATTATGTGTTAGTTGTACATAAGTATATAAATACTTTAATTGCTAAATTATATATAGTAAAACCTTGCAAGTATTAAATACAGTGTGTTTTCTCTTATGCATGAAGGTAAAATAAGTCATATCATCAAAAACAGGCAAATAATTGAAAACTGAATTTTTTCCTCTACCCATGCAAACCAGCAGTATCTGCATATTTATTTTATTCTAATTATTTCCAGAATTTTTCATTTGTCAGCAATGGAGAGAACATAAAATCTTTTTTAAGCTTCGAAGCACTATTAGTGTCGCTGTTCTTATGCACAAGAACCATTACTGTGCTAAGTAAAAGCTTTCAAACATGAAGTATTACAATTTAGACGAGATCGCAAGAAAAATGTTGGAAGCAAAATGGCGCAGTAAATTGAAGGGGAAAAAAATTGTGGATGTTGAAATAAAAATTATTCATGTCGACCATGGGTAATAGTATACAGAGAGATGACTTTTAACTTCAGAATGTATATAAGGTTCTTCAGATCTAATTGGTTACATCATTTTGAAATGCATATGTCGGTAGGTGTTCATGATTGCAGTTTTTACAAAGACAGTTAGGAGCTTGGTGGTTAAATGTTGGAAGATCAAACAAGAACCATTACTGTGCTAAGTAAAAGCTTTCTAACATGAAGTGTTACAATTCAGAGAGATCGCAAGAAAAATGTTGGAAGCAAAATGGCGTTAATTTTCATTAAGTTTTAAATTCATTAAGTTTGTGCAAAATGTGAATAATTGAAAAAAATCTGAATTTCGGGCCTCAAGGTGTTTGGTGGAGAACTAAATGTGTTCAAAATTTGGTGGTTCTAGGTAACAGCATTTTCCATAGTGTGAGGAACACGCGTGCAAATTCATCATTGTTTAATAATAAAGTTTCCCCCACCCCAGTGACAAGGTACTTTACATATACAAGAACATATGAAATACATAAACAAAAAATACAGTAGTGAAAGTCAATCCATCCATAGTCTCGCAAACCAATAATGCTCAGTCTTAGATTTTCTACGAATTGCAGTGCAGGTGAAAGCTTGCTGATAGGGCGTTTAAGTACATCATTCACTTTTTTATGTCTTCAACTCAAACTTTCCCATTAGCTCCTGGGTATTTAATTACATATTAACTACATAAGTGCCACCTTAACACATTGAGCGCGGCGCTGGTCCCTGGGGACCGGCAGTGAACTTTCCGTGTGGCCAAAGTTAGTTCCTGGGGACCGGTACTGGAATTTTCGTTAGGCTAGCGTCGGTCCGCTGGACCGACAGTATTAAAGTTAAAAATTAAATATAGTCTCAATGAAATGTGATCGAATTTAGTTTTAATGAAATGTATTGAAACATTCTAAACAAAAATAGGGCTTAGTTCGCTGCCAGCTGAACGGAAAGGACAGCAAATTCGACGCCTCGCTCAACGTGATAAAGATGGTTATCTTTCTTAAGTACCAAGTCATCAATGTTTAAGTTTGGTTTGTTTTTTGTCATTTTGCATATCCTTGCAATTGAGAAAGATAGGCTGATGTCCCGGATTCCAAAAGTGCTGAAATGGAAGTTGTTAAATCAGTTTCTCGCATTCAGCATGCATTACCTTATCATCGATTACATTTAGTTCAGGAATGGTTGTCAGTGCAGTTCCAGTAAAAAAGTGACCAGGCTTCAAAGCTTAAGTCATTGGGATCATTGGAGATTGTCACTATATGTCAGGAATTCAAGCAAGCTTTAGCTTCAGTTATCAAGGTGAGAAATTTTTCAAACCTGCACTCCAATTGTTCGTTTGAAGTGATTTGTCATTTGCTTAATACCATTCTCTAATAGATCCCTGAAAGGAGGGCAGAGGGAGTCTAGAATTTCCAAACAATGCTTTCTTGTGCCAATGGCATGGTTTTGGAACTTCTCAGATAATAAAATTGATGCTATATCTCTTTTTAATTCACTATTTGTACCTACAAAGTTAATCCCTTGATCAGAAAACATCTCCTATGGTTTGTCCCAACAGGCCACAAACCTTCTTAATGGTGCTTAAAAAGGCTTCTCAAGTGAGATCACTCACAACCTCTAAGTGTATTGCTTTAGCGGCAAAGCATAGAAACAGGCATATATAGCACTTGACTGGTCTTACTCATCTCCCTTTGTGGGGTTTCACAAGGGAATAGCCCTGCACAATCAAAGCCTAATGCTGCTTAGAGAAAACTCTGCTTGGTGCAATTAGAGATGCCAAAGATCAGCCATTATTTGGGATGCAGTATTTGTACAATCTCTGAAGTATTTTATGCAGTTTTTAAGAACTTTACATACACCTCTGTAGTTAATTATCCAATATATAGCCAAAATTGTAAGAGACGTTCCATCATGAAATGAGCTTCATGAAAACACAGAACTATTAATTCAGTCACATGATGTTTCTGAAGCAGAATTACCTGATGCTTTTGTTTTCAGCTATTCTTGCATTTTCTAGCCTACCTCCAATTTGAAGAATATTTTTTTCATCCAAAAAGAGATTCAAGGAGATAATTCTGTTGTTAGAGCTGATGTTTTTCCTTGCTCTTCTTAATGCCGAGATTTCGACTTTAAATTCACTTTTCTGGACTAGTGCACAATAGTATCAAGCTCTATTAAGTTCAGGAATAATTAAAGCTTCTTCAACTTTTAATGTTGAAGAATTTGTATTTTTCACAAATCTAAGACACCATGCCACTACACTTTTGAGTTTATTCCAGGATGAATATTTATTAAGAAGGTCAAATTCATTTTGATTATTGGATGCAATGCACACTACAGTTTTCTCACTGCTCTTCCAGAGAATATTCTTTAACCCTTTGGCTACATTTGATGTATCAGTATGTCATGCATTTGTTTGGGCAAAGACGCACATGTCATTCTGATACATCATCGCATCATTTGTTGCATTTGTTTGGGCAAAGACACATGTTGCTCTGATATGTCAACATCCAATTAGGAAGGATACTACCTAGCAGTGCAGAGTACCACTGTATTTACCAACCTCTTTTGAAAAGTATCACATGCTTCAAAATTATTAATAATTTGCTATTTATTATAACCAGTCTATTTGTTTAAAAGTATTTTGTAATACTAACTGCCTAAAGTTATTTCAGTATTATGTAGAAGTATATATAATGAATAATATGAAATAAATTAATTCTTGCATAAAATCTGTTCTTACTTGCCCACAAAATTAAATACGCTCCGAGTGCAAAAATATTTTCGAATAAATGTGTACCCAAAGGGTCAAGTTCAAGGTCTAAAATAGGCTCAACCCTTTGATTACTGAAGTTACCTTTTGAGAGTCACTAAAGGAATAAATATTGCATTCCTTGATGTTAAAGAGTGTTTTCAGATAATTAGCTATCCTAGCAGCAACAGTAGCTGCCATCAGTTCCAAGCACGGAAGTGTAAGCTTCTTTAGGAAAGCTACTCTGCTTTTAGATAGTGCAAAGGATGTATTCAAAATAGTGGGATTTTGAAGATATGCTGTACTACCATATCCTTTGATACTGGCATCAGCAAAAACAATTAGAATCATATTTTTTGCATTAATTGCTGAACCACACAAAAAAGTACCTTCTAGGAATATTAATCTTAACAAGATCCTCAATTTCCTTCCTTCTTAGTTCATCAGGTACCTCAGAATTCCAATCACAACCAGATTCCCATAATTCTTGAATCGTAAACTTAGCTCTAATTACATATACAGAAATTAGTCCGATAGGATCATAAATTGTGGCCACAGTTTGCAAAATAAGTCTCTCTGTTATTTTCTGTCCATGAAGTGATTCCCTGGATTGTGTTAATCTAAATTGTCTTGATCTGCATCCCACTTCAAGTCTAGAATTTTTTAGGAGTTTTTATTTAAATTATTTTCCTCAATATCTGTTTCATTTTTAATCCACAATTCTCTCAAAACTCTAGAATTCTCTTCATTTTACAAAGATATATTTTGCATCATTAAGAATATCTACCACACTAGTCGACAGATAAAAAGGCTGTATCATCATTCTCAGCCAAATGCAGGAGGTCATCTACATACAACATACAGGAAATTATCTAGCACTTCTACAACATCACTATGTTCCTCTTTATACACTCATGTCCATAAATTAAGGATAATTCGGAGTCACACGGAAATCGAACTCTAAAATAAATATATCACATGTAAAATCACTACACACATCTTCAAGAATCATATGCAAATTTCAGAAAGTAACCAGATGACACTGATGGTACGTCACGATGACGAGAGTGTAAGAAAGTGATATATAAGGAATACAGGCAAAGAAGTAAAATTGTTCACAGGCGCTTTATAAGCATTTCAGTGCAATGACCGAAAAGTTATGACACAAAGGATGCATTTGGATGATTTTTTACGTGGTAGAATTATCGGCCGTCTGGAATGTGGGCGTACCCAACTGGAAGTATCAGAAGAACTTGGAATTGCTCAGAGTGTCATCTCCAAGCTTTGGCAACGATTACAAAAGGATCGTAATGTGAGTAGACGTTACAGCACAGGTCGCCCAGAGTTACAATGCCGAATGAGGACCGGTATTTGGCAGTTACTGCCAAAAAAAACAGGCAGAGCATAGCCTCAGACCTGTCTCTTCAGCCACTGGTACGACATTTTCAAGGCAGACCGTGTACAGACGCTTAGGGCAGATTGGTCTATATGCTCGTAGACCTGTCAGATGCATTCCACTTACTGCAACTCACTCTCGCCTGTGGTTAGCCAGGAGTAGAGAGCATGCATTGTGGACACCGCAACAGTGGGCTTGTGTGATGTTTTCTGACGAGTCCAGGTTTAGCTTGCAGTCTGATTCTCGCCGGACTTTCATATGGAGAGCTCCAGGTACCTGTTACCATCAAGAAAACATCACTGAGCGACACTGTTACGGTGGTGCAGGGGTGCTCGTTTGGGGTGGAATTATTCTGGGTTCCAGAACTGATCTGCATGTTCAAATTGGAACTATGAATCTATCGGGACGTCATTCTGGAACAACATGTACGTTTGTTTCGGGGCACCATGGGCGCACAATTTGTGTTTATGGATGACAACACCCGTCCTCACCGTGCAAACATCGTAAGCGAATGCCTTCAATTGGAGGATATCGCCCGTATGTACTGAACAGCATTCTCACTGGACTTGAATCCAGTAGAGCACGTGTGGGACATGTTTGGCCGACGAGTTGCAGCCCATCAACCTCCTCCTACATGTCTACCGGAACTTCGGAGAGCATTGCTTTTTGAGTGGTGTAATATTCCCCAAGATCAGATCGATAATCGATAATTTGATACTCAGCATGCCTAGGCATTGTACGGACTGTATTGCGTCGTCTGGGAGACATACAATGTATTAACAATCATACCAGCCATGTAATATTGGTTTTTTAAAAATAGGTTTTTTTTTTTTTTTTTTTGTAATTTGCTCCAGGGAGAAAAAATCGCTAATTTTTTTAATAATATCAAACATATAGCATCTTTTTTTGCTCTTTACCTTTTGTTTAATAAATAAGCTTTACAAATAAGTCAAATTTGTTTTGCTTCTAACTCTTCCTTTGCCTGATTTTGCATTATCCTTAATTTATGGACATAAGTGTATTTCTTTATATCATATTTAATAGTTACCGCAAGCGTTAAAAGTGATTGACAATTTTTAAATCATGACATTTTGTATATTGGAAATGGCGGTTTTTTATCATTACCGAACAAAATCAATTAGACGATATGCACAGCAGTAATTGTCTTGTCAAGGTGAATTACAGGACTATACAAAACAGCTTATCTGTTCTTTTTTTTTTTTTTCCCCATTTTTCTGTTGTCAAATAAACTTTTGACTTTTCTGTTCTTTTTATAGGCAAATTTAATTATTTTGAACAGTGGCTCAATTTGGAACCTAAATCAATTAAGACTCGAGAAGTCATTCGCTTTTGTTTATATTGAGGAATGATGAACAAGTTTGTAATAATATGGATTTTTTATTCAATTGCTTAGTAGGCAAGAAAATTTTGTTTCATTCGCACCCGTCTTAGCTTTATAATTCTCTACTTCAGGTTTGTTTTTAGATAAACAAAAAAGTTTAATATGGGATGATTTTTTGCAAATTTCACAATCTTCTATACACGTTCTACAGTAAACTGCTCTGTGTTTTTTAAAGCATTGGTAACACAATTTGAATTTTTTTAAGTGTGTTTGTTTCTGATTATCAGTGTATTTTATACATCCAAGAGAATCACGTTCTTTATAAGTATTACAAAAAACCACAAAGTTTCTTAACAGAAGTATTAAATGTAGAAGGTGATCATTTATTTTTATAATTTTTGAACCTCTGTTTTGGATTAGTTTCCATATATTTATTTCTTTTTGAACTATTAATCAACATGGTGACTTCTCTGCATTCAATTTCCATTTTAATGAATTCTATTAATTCACTTACTTTAATATTTTTCTTAGATGATCTGTTCTCATGAAATTCAAGAGTTAAATCTTCAAGTAACAACTTAAGAATTTTTGGGTTCAATAACAGGCCATATGAACCACTAGTAACATCCACATTGTTTAAATTTACATAGATTTGTAACTGTACATAACAGATTTGTAACTGAACGAGAGTTTCTTAAATCAAAAACTTTAGAACTTTTAACTGGTTCTAACTGTTAGAGCATTTGCATAAATTTTGATATAACAACATCTTTACGACCAAACCTTTCTTCTAAACTTTTAATAAGTGTATCATAATTTTCTAGCCAGCTACACAATTATATATGGAACCAGATAATAAGCCATTCGGTTATGCAAGTTTATATATTTTGGATAAGCCTGGATTGGAGTGACTTTCATTAAAATATGAATTTAAAAACATCAAGCCATTTAATGGGATCACCAGCGAATTTTCTAAATCCAATTTAGGTAAATTTATTGAAGCAGCACTTGCAACAGCATTGTTGTCATTCCAGATTGCTGCTAATATCAATGCTTTCAACAACTTTATCACTATTAATTTTCTTTATTTTTGTAACAATCTTAGCTTTACATTATGATTATAACTTTTTGGGGGGGTCGTACTCTTTTCATATGCAAGTAGCTCATTATCATATTGTTTTTTATAAGTTATTAGAACATCAATCTTTGAGTCAAGAGATTTAAGTTTCTTGTGATATTAAATTGAGACCACATGTGATGAGCTTAAATTTTCCAAATATTCTTCATTTAATTCCGCGAAAAGTAATTTCTCAAGTTTATTTAGAAATGTGGTAACTTTGCTACATGCAATACAATGTTTCTTTTTTGCTTTTCCTAGATCATCTGTCATGTTTTGTTTCAAAGATGATAGCTAAAAAATAAAATAATTCAAAATAAAATCATACCGACCAAATTATAGTTTAAAATCCTTAATCTCTTTCTTGTAACATAATTGTATAGTATTTACTCATTCACTTCTCATCCATAATAATGAGCTCTTTCAGAAAAGAAGCTTCTTTATTTCTTTTCAGCAAAAAAGCATATTCTCTCTGTAAAGTATGGGCTACCCATACATTATAGTAGCTTACATATCTAAGCTTCTTCAAATGATCAAAAACTACACTTTTTGAAATATTTAGTCTGTCTGATAGTTCCTGAACTGCATAATGTAGATTTTTAACAATCACTTCTTTTAATAGGTCCTTGTTTACTGAGGATTAATCAATCGCCTTTGAACTTTGTCATCAGAAGCAACATTTTGTATTTGTGTAGCACAAATTTTATAAGCTATTAGAAGATTAGATAGATTTTTGTTAAATGTGTATATATTTTTATAGTGCTAGGAGTTTACTTTTTTGGCTTACAATGTTTTCTTTCCTCCCATTTAACAGAACACAGATTATGAGCTGAATTATGCACAGAATATGTTATAATATTAAGCAATTATTCAAATTTCTGCTTTTTCTAATACAGCTGGATTTTTCATGAAAACATAAAGATATGAGGTGGAGATCAGTATATCTTCATCATATAAGACGTGTATAATAGTGTGCCAAAACAAATTGTGTCTGTATTTGTTGACTTTGTTAGATATGTGTTATGAAAACGTATTAATGTTGCAAATATTGGATAAAATTAATATATTTCTTTTAACAGGAGATTGGATTACTTTGTCATCTCCGAGAAGTTAACAGATTCTTTGTGTGATAGTGTGATCCGAAAAGATGTATTTGGCAGTGATCATTGTCCAGTAGCTCTATTCTTAGCCATTTAAATTTGAACCAATGTATTACAGCATTTTTCATCATCTCATTTTTAATATTTTCACTACATATTGTGGTACTGAACTGTGATAGTTTCAATTATGTGTCAAATAAAAATTTTAGATCAAGTGCATGTTTATGTTGTGCATCGATAACATGTAAGTCAATTACTCTCCAAAGTTCCTGTTATAATCAAAGCAGTTGAAGATATTTTAATGTATTAATTTTGAATTTTAAGAAATAAAAATTATTCATTAACTTATGGTGTTAAAAATGGAATTTCTTGAATTGGATTGTATTTTCCATGATGTAAAGTGTACTCTGTTCATTATTTTTACAGTTTACTGTAACAGTTATTTTGATTTTGATAAGTAATCAGTTTGAAGTGTATGTTTATGTATGCATGTAAGCAGATGAGAGGGTAAAATAATTAGAATTTGAAAAACATATTACATTTTTCAGTCAATATGTATAGATAACCCTGAAAATGTTTTATTTCTGGTAACACACATTGAAGTGTAGTGACATCATGCTATTATGTTGTAGGCACAAGCCTTGTGTTATATGGCAATAAATATAACAACATTTAATTGTGTTAATATGTCAACACAAAAATGAAATTAATGTTATAGTACTTCCTAGCTGTAAAATTTAGATATGTTTATTGCCACAGAAAAACTGCTGATGTCTGCAGCTTTCATTTCATAAGTTTTATGTTTTGCATCTGTTTTTTATTAGTTAAGTGAGATTCATAATGGACACAGCTGGGTGACAAACAGCAAAGCTGGTGACAACATGACAGTGTCATCTGGTTAAAACATAGGAAAAGATGAACAAATTATATGGTATGACTGAGGTGGATAAGTAAGTTATATATTTGGAAATTCCCACATCTCTTGCCATAGTATGAGTCAAGTTCAATCTTGTATCTTCACTTGACTGTTTTGTTGCATATGGATCTCCTATGAACTGAGTACAGGTCAAAAGTACCCACATATTCATTTCTTCATGAAAATGCTTGAAAAATTTCATCTAGAGCAGTCCCTTGTTTTATGGCATGGTAAAATGTATCAAATTTTGTATGTTATGAGACCAGAATAAATAGCAGTTGGCAAAATGTGTCTTTCCAGATGAATCTTTATTAACAAAATCAAGAGACTGCTATTCTGAGAAACAGATGGTTGCCAAGTTTTAATTGTATTGCTTGACGGATATCATACTATCAGTGTTGAATGGTGTATAGCTGTTCATTTAGCTGTGGTTCTGTGAAAAGTTCAGAAAGATCATTGCATTATTACAACTATATGCACAAAGAAATATTTTTCTATCTTTAACAACATCAATAGGTGAATCATCTGGTGTACAGCCCAGTCTTACCCATCCTGACTTTTTAATGTCTTAAAATCAAGACATACTTTTGCAGAATGTTCATTTGCTTACATCCATTGCAACATTAAGTGCTTTGGTTCGATACATGGGTGTTGCCTTCTAACATTTGGAACTACTGCTTTCAGAAATGGCACGATTGAATTTAAAAGAATCTCAACTGCAGTGGAGCATATTTTTAAAAGGTATGTGCATGCATAGAGTTTACTCTTCCCCCCCCCTTTTTTTTTCTAAGAATTTTGTGATACTCAAAGAATAAGTATAAACAGAAGTAAAAAATGTATGAACGAAAGCAAATATAAGCAGTGTTCTTGTAAGAAAAATGGAAGTAAATGTATAAAACAATGCTGCTTTGTTTTAATTGGGTAGCCTTGAACTGAGGAGTAAGTGATAATTTTTGGTTAACAGAGTGCCAGTTGATATATGTACAGTGCGCAAAAAAAAAAAAAAAATGAGACGGTTCTATATCTCCCGTTCTACTGGGCCGATTGACAAAATTCAACTTGCGTTTTTCATGTCTCGAAAGCGCGACTTAGGATATGTATTACTTTTATATATAGCATTGTTCTAACATAGGTATTTTGACACAAAATCGGACTTTTCTGAATTAACATACCAATTTTTTTCTATATTTTGACTCTACGACTAGGATTATGCCTAGATATTAAATTTTGTAAAAGTTGGTGCGAAATTTAGGGAGAAATTCAAAACTTTATCTTGGCACCATTTTTTTCAGTTTGCACCAAGAATAATTCACTTAGCAAACTTTTTAACATATGGCAACCAATTTTCCTTTTCCTTCCATTATGCCGCAACGAAAAAAATGGCACCTCGTTCCTATCTTTTTACATTGTGCAGGAGCAGAAAAAAAGTCACATCCTTCCTACTTACAAATAATTTTAGCAAAATGTCTAAACCACATTTGATGTTTTATCGCTTTCAACAAATATGCCAAATTTCAAAACGCGCCAATGTATAAATTCACGTATATCTTCGGAAATTTTGAATAAAAAAACTAATTTTTTGCAGGTATGCTTAGAAATACGTCTACTTTAAGATGATGGTAAAAATTTTATAGATTACAATTCAAAAATTTTTTTTGAAAAATTTCTAATAATTATTTTAAAATGCAAATTTTGAAAATAAATCATGAAAAAGGTGTGAATTTTGTTTGGAATGAACCTGAATTTCGAAATGTGAAAGGAAGAATCAAATAAAACTAATAAAAAGAGATTAATAAGTATATGCCAAACTCAATTAACATTGAGGAGCTAATTTTTTAAAAACCACTCGTATAATTTTTTTACAAAACTGGTAGTTTGGCGTAATTTGAGTCATAGAATCAAAATATGGAAAAAAAAAAATTGGTATGTTATTTCAGAAAAGTCCAATTTTGTGTTAAAATACCTATATTAGAACAATATAAATCTAATACATATCCTAAGTCGCACTTTCAAGACATGAAAAACGCAAGTTGAATTTAGTCAATCAGCCCAGTAGAACGGGAGATATAGAACTGTCCTTTCCCCCTGCACAGTGTACCTCAAAGTATCAAATGTATCCATTTCATCTCAGAAATAGTTATGCAGTGTCATTATAAATAAGTGGGAAAAATGAATGTTAAGCCAATAATTTTTTCCATTGACATTTTCAGTTGCTTTTTTGTAGAAGTGCGCTCCTAAATTAAAAAATTGCTATAAATTACTTGATCTGGCAATTGCTAAATTATCAATTTCTTCCAAGGTAGAGATATAAATCCTGAAAGACTTTGTTCAGAAAATCCTTTATGTTTTACTATTACTGGAGCTGCAACTGCAAAAAAGCTGAATAAAAATTATGTTGCAAAAAGAAATAATTACTCAGTGAATGTTAGTTTATAAAACTTTATGGATTCCTTTATTTTCCTTTTATTTACTTTTGGTGCTAGAGCTTTGCAGAAGCTCTAGCACCAAAATTTGCAGAAAATATATTGCAGAAGCGCCATCAGAAATGCATCACTATACAGCTGTTAATGGGAATAATTGCATATGTTTTTATTTATGAATTTGCTTTTGTATTTATTTTAGATTTAATACAATAAACCTTTTTTATAAAGGTATGTATACTATTAGGGTTGCCTTCCTATCTCTAGTTAAATTTTGCACCAGTATTTCCATCTGGTGCTGAGTGATGCCATATTAACCAGAAGCTCCATAAAAATTTGAAAGGCTTGCAGCAAGAAGGGCCCAGCTCCACATTTTAAATTTTTGGAAAAGTTTTTAAAAAAATTCATTTTTTAAATTATGTTTTAAATGAATGAATCACATAACCTATCAAAGTAATAGAAATCTTATTGCATGTATTCAAGAAAGCAGAATTTAACAAAATGCTACAGAATCATCAAGAGGTGTAATAAATGGATGAACTGCAATCAAAAGTAAAGTGCAAGTTTTTTTTTTAAAGTCCATGCATTTTAAGTCCATTCTGCATGTATTCAAGAAAGCAGAATTTAACAAAATGCTACAGAATCATTAAGAGGTGTAATAAATGGATGAACTGCAATCAAAAGTAGAGTGCAAGTTCAAAGGGGCTATTTCCCTGACATGTACAGTCTGAAAGCTTTCAGATTGTACATTACACCCAAAGAGGCTTTTTTAATATTTAGTGTAAAGGGGCTTTGTCAATGAAGGACCATTGTTTTCGATTTGCAGTTTTGCACTGAAAACTTTAAAAGGCTGTATCATTTTTCAAATCGTTGCCACCAAATACTGTCGCCTGTATTATATTTGAAGAAATTAAATAACGAAGAATCTGCATAACTGTAGTATGTATGTTTCTCACATTGTGATAAAACAACAGTACCTAGAGCCATCCAATTTTGAATGATGTAATCCTACTACGAATATAGCATCTGAAAGCTCAAATTTGCAATTTCTTTTATTATCGATTTCATATTTTGTAAAACTTTAACAAATTTTTATTAAGAAACTCAACGATTTAAAAGCCACAGTGGCAACACTCTACAGGGAGGGAACTTTTATCTCCAGCATGCGGAACTGTGCAGCGGAAATTCTAAAGATATGCTCATTTTCAAATTATTTTGCGACATTGCTGTTGAACTGAATTTTATGGTTTAAGTGCAAAGAACATGATATTTTATAAATAAAGATAACACACAAAACGTTAAAAAAATGTCCCTTTGGATGTAATTTAAAACCTGAAACCTTTCATATTTATTTATTTTGCTTTGTTTTGTTTTAAGGATAATAAAAAGTGTTCTTTTAGCCCTAGATTTGAAGCGGGTAATAAATTGTTTTAAACTACGTCAAGCTTCCCCAGCAACAGTTAAAACCACTGAAAGAAAGAATACTGATAGTTTGACAAGTTATGTGATTCATTGTTTTCCTGATATGTAATAAATGTAAATAAAAGCTGCTTTTGTAAAAAAGCTTAAGATGAAGGAGTGCCTATAAATAAAGCTAAAGATGAATGACTGTTGAAAGTCCTTCATATAGTATATACTTCTAGATGGGTATTGCTTAAATGCTTTATACCTAAATAATGAAACATATAAATTAAGGTTGAAATTTTGTTGAGTCAACAATAAAAACTGAAATTTATAGGATAACAAAATTTATTTAATGTGAAGATTAAAAACGTGGACAAATGCAAAAATTAAATCTGTATGTGTTCTTGAAAGGGTGATGTGATCTAAAATATGCATCTCTGAGTTCTTTGAATTCTGCTGATATATCTTGGTTATTAGAATCATAGAAATAACTGTGTGGTTTATATCTGTTTGAGGACTCAGGAGGAAGTATAAAATCATTAAGAAATTGTGCACTATCCAGTGGTGTAATTTTCAGTTCCTCCATCAATACTGTATCTGATGTCTCATTAGATTTTTCATTTGTTTCATTTTCTTTGATGTTGTTGAAATCTCCTTGCTGGAAAATATTATTTTCTGGAAGTTCTGTAGTTCTTTGAGTTGCTATATTGTTTGTTGGTTGAATCTCATTCAGTGCTAAGATTTGATGAAGAGAAACATTTTGTGGCAAAGTGATCTGTTTTTCCTTCTTAGTGCTTACATATTGTAGCCTGTCTCTTCCCTTAATTAGAGTGCTTTCTGTGTGTATTTTTTCTTGTATTTTTGAACCACAAGTTAATGATTGATTTACTACTTCTTTATGCTGTTGTAGTTTTGCTACTTTTGATTTGATTTCACATTTTCTGTTCTCATTATCTTCTACACATTGTCTTAAGGACATAGTGGCATTAGTCTTCTCTGTTGCACTTTTTTGTATGTATCTTCTTTGTTTCCTCTCATAGCTATGATCATTTTCATTGTCTTTGATTTTCTGGGTATGCTTATTGATGGGTGGTCTACCCTAAGAAAAGGAAAAATAATTAATATTTTGTATATAAAAAAAAGATTATATACATTTAGTGAATATTAATAACCTCTTACATATATAATTTTCTCAGAAATTATAATTGCATGTATATTTTAGTAGTTTTTACAATTACAGTAGCAAGTAATACATCATAATATTTGTAAAACTGCAAGTTGTGCTTAAATAACTTGCACTGTTTTAGATGTTAGTCAAGTCCAAATAGTACTTAAGTAAAAGTGTGCGATTTAAAAAATTGGCATTTAAAAAAAAGTATTGTCTTTGCATTTAAAAGACATAATTTCTAGGCAGATAGATTATAGGATTTTTATTTAAATATGCAAGTATTTAAGGACTAGTAATACGCAGAAGTTTGTGAGAAAAGCAGCTCTATTTGCAATAGTTTGGGTACTCTAACTAAAGAAATTTGTGTAACCTTGATTGCTTGCTAGTAAAATAGTCTTGCAATTGTTACTAAGTGTCAAACTACACCTTCTTATTTAGGTATGTATATTAGTGATGTATCATCAAACTTTAATGAAAGTATCTGGGGGACATTTCAAATAACTGGAAGTGCATGTTAATGATGCTTATGATTTGGTAAACTCTTAGGAATATTTGTAAACATGTATATACAAGGTTTGTCTAAAAATATCCAACTTTGGAATTTTCCTGTGCATAGTGGAAAAAGACACCTTAATGGGCATGCTTGAATTTGGTCTGTGCATGCATGTGTGCCAGTCACCGCTTGCTTCCCACCGAGTGAGTTGCTGATATACATATTCATCAGTTCATTTACTTCTCTCAAGGTAACTAATCTTGAGTTTCTGAATACCATAATAAATGGAGATTAGTCAGGGGTGTATGAGTCCACCCCAGAAATAAAACTGCAGTCGTCTCAGTGGAAGCACTTTAGCCAGTGCCAGTCCTTGGCAATTCTGGCATCTGGCGATGAAATTCTCAGTACAGGCTGGATCTAACTGTTGCTGCATGGTTGGTGTGTGGGCAAGTTCACTGCAGCTTTGCAGGTACCATCTGTCCATTCTTCCATCCTGACAGAGTGGACATGTGGCACTGTCTGCCGGACCAAAGCTGTGCAATTTGGCTCAGAGGTAGTCTGCCCAATGCACAACCTGAATTCTGCCATGGTGAGTGGTCTGGGTAGAATTTTTGGAATTGGACCTTTTGCAAGTAAGCTGTCCCATTTCTTTCTTTGGCCCACTGCTCATGAGCTCTTGATTTTGCTTTTAACTGAGGCTTCATTAATGTGCTTGGCCGATATTAGGAAGGTTGGCATGTCTATTTGCCAGAGGGTTGTTTCCTTCTTAGCTAATTCATTCCTGTGGATACCAGCATGATATTGAGTCTGTCGTTGGTGGATGATCCAACCAATTGGTGATAAGTTTTGTGAGGATTTCGTGTTCATTGTGGGTCCTATTGCAGTTAATGGGTGCATTGCTTACAAGAGCTGTGATGGCTATTGTGAATCAATTAGGAACACCACATGCAAATGTTTATTTGATCCTGCTGTTTTCTTACTTCTTCAGTCTTGGCCTGGATCTGTCAATACAGACATGTAGCCATTCTTCTTCCGAGTTCCTCATGTAGATTATTTCAAGAGCCAGTTTCTAAGTTCTTCAGAGATTGCCATTTTTTTTTGGGTGCTGTTTGCTATAGAAGGGATATGTGTTTCACAGGTAACACTATGAAAACAGCTTGATGATGCTTGAGAGACTCTGGTGTGCCCATGTTAAACTTCTACTTCATTTTTTTAATCGTTCAGCATTTAGTATAGGAGTCACTTGAGTCTTGAGTCTGGCACTAACTGGTCTGTAGCTGTTCCAGTGTATATGATCAATGCGTCTTGACCCCAAAAATTTAAGAGCGAGCTTATTCTTGTTTCGAGAGGTCTGGTGTTACTGGAGTTGAAAGAACACCACCGGTTGTAAGCTTCAAGGTGTTATTCTGAAACCTTGTCAAGCTTTTTAAGGATGGGATTGCTGGCCAGGGAGATCGCTGCATGCATAGTCCATAGTTGGTCTGACTATGTTTTATATGCAGTTGTGAGAACCTGTTGTGTCCAGCCCTACTTTATCTCAGTGAGTCGTTTGGGAACAGGGTTCATAGCGGTCCTTACAAGTGCTTATAAGTCCTTATATTTGAAAATAAAATATAAAGGCCCTTATAGGTGCTGCTTACTTTTTCTTTAAAGCCCTTATTTTTTGTTTTCAGTGCTTATTTTTTGCTTTTAGTCCTTTTTTTTAATCGTTTGTTTTTAATGAACTCGCATTTTTTCCCCGTACTAAAGCCGAAACTAAATAAACAACTTTTCTTCCTTATATGCAATGTCAGATGGTGAATCATACTCCCAAAAATTGCTTTCCCCCCCTTCCTCTGCATTAACGTAAACCTATGGTGCGCGCGAGAGTACAGACAGGTGCACGTTGTTCTATTGGCCAAAGAATTGCGAAAACGTAGAAAATTCCGGTACATTCGGTATTCTTTTCCTCCCACCCAAATACTACACATGTTTGAATTTCTATCAAGATTTTAATAATTTGCATTCTCATTCCGCGTGGTCAGTTCATATTCGTGTTTATTATGATCGTTATGCTTATATTATGAGCATATGTATGAATATTTATAATAATATAGTTGCAGTAACTGCTGAAGTATAGATAAACTTCCAAAAATGGGTGTGTTTTTACACAGATTAGCTTTCTAAGGAATAATATTCGGAATGGCTTAAATAAAAGGAAAGTAATCGAATAGTCAAAATAATTTCATTTTCTTTGCCAATACATTATACAGTACGGAGGTTGGGAGGTTCTCCGCAAAACCTCTAATATTGAAGCAGCGGACTTTTTTTGTCACTGTCCAATCTGGATTGAATAGGACGAAAAGTTTTTGCGGTCTACCCAACCCAAGCGAAGATTGATTCTATTCCGGAAATTTAATATAGTCTGTTGAAAATTAGAATCAGAAACATCCCAGATTAGTAAGTCTCTTTCTTTTCCTTTATTTAGTTCTTTTTTGTCCCAATACCGGCAGGTGTTGATTCCGATGCGTAATATCACATATGGAAGAACTACGCCGCACGTATTGCGCAATAACGTTTTTGGTATTTTGCATTAATTAATTAATTTTGATGTTCAGTCTGAGATTTGCTTATGAACACTTAAAAGAGTTTTACTGTGCTTCTAAGCAAAATATTTCTCAGTTCCGTTGTTTTTTATATGATGCACATATCAAAATGTCAAAATCATTTATTTAGCCTAAATTTAAATCTAAAGAACGGCTACAATCTCTCCCCACTCCTCTTTTTCCAGTTACTATCCGGAATATTCGGGAATTTCCGAGTATGCGGGTTAGTTAAGCTTTTACTGTTAAAGGATGACTGAATGAAGCAATTTCCCGTCTTCTGATTTCAGAAATATGCCTCTTTTTTACTTAAATTACTTTGCTTGGGATATATGTTAAGGGAAAACTGTTATGCAATGAAAATTTAGAAAATGTTCAGAATTTTGATTTAAGTTAAATTATTTAAATATTAATGAGTGGAAAAATAAATTGTATTTATTATTAGGTGCCAAACGAATACAATTAATATGGCTTATTATTATTTATTTTCTATATTTTCAACTGAAATATCATCATTAAATTTTGTAATATAGTTTAGTTCTGCATAGTTTTTTTTTCTCTCATTGTAAAGTAATTCTGTAAATTGAATTGTCATTTAAAATTTAAAAAAAAAAAAAAGTTAATTGTTTTCCATTGTTGAGGTAATGCTCGTTCTCTTAATAAATATTGCATTGCTCATATTTTAAATTGCAAGACTAATTTTTCTTTTAAGGTTATGCAGTTGTGTATAATGTAATTAGGCAGGTGCTTATTTTTTCCTTAAAAACACTTGAAAAGTGCTTATAAGTGCTTATTTTTTTACTAAAATGTGGCTATGAACCCTGGGGAAGGTTTAATCTGTTCTGGCACTCAGCAATATCTCCAATGTAGTTATTCCACGAAAGTTTTGTTTCCAGCCTAACTCCTAAGTATTTGGGAAGCAAGATGCCATCTAGATTTGCTGCTTTCTAAGCCAGCTAGAAAGCAGCAAATCTAGATGGCTTTTTAACTAAATTTTTTTAACTAAAATGTGGCTATGAACCCTGGGGAAGGTTTAATCTGTTCTGGCACTTGGCAATATCTCCAATATAGTTATTCCATGAAAGTTTTGTTTCCAGCCTAACTCCGAAGTATTTGGGAAGCAAGATGCCATCTAGATTTGCTGCTTTCTAAGCCAGCTAGATTTTCAGCAGTTTGGTTGATAGAATAAAAACTTAGTATACTATTGTTTCGGGTCTTACCGTCATTTTATTGTAATCTGCCTATTCTGCGATTTGTTTAAGAGTAATGTTGTCAAGCTGGGAGATATTTCTATCGGTAGCCCACAGAATAACATCATCAAAAAGGTACAAGACACCAGATGTCTTCTCACTTGCTATCCTTATATCTCTAGCATGACTCTGAGGATGGCCCGCTGTGGAAGGCATTGTCTTAGTTACTTATATTGTGATGTTGAATTTGAAATTTTATTTGGATGAGGCATTATACTAGGAAATTTTTTATCCATTTCAGCATGTTTTCTGTCGCTCTGTGTTCTCTCAGCTTACACAAAAGGAGTTCTCTCCAGATTTTATTATAGGTCGCTTTGAAATCAATCAGGACAGCCAAAGTGGACTGTTTACAATGGAATTCTTCCTCAACTGTCTGTGTGAGCTTGACGACTTGGTTAACTATTGAATGATGTTGGTGGAAACGCACCTGCTTGTTGCTAATCTCCTGCTTGTCCCTTGTCTCTAAGAAGTTTTGTAGCCTCTGCTCAACTATTTTTTCTGCTATTTTTTAGCATGTGCTGATGAGCTAAACAGGCCTGTAGCTGCTGACATTATTTTGTGATTTGTTTTTCTTATAGATTTGGATTATTTCAGCCTTCTTCCATTGGTGCGGAATCTATTTCTGCCAAGTTAGGTTAATTAGTTTCAAGCAACTGTCTCTGCCTGTATGGCCTTAGAAATTCCAGGTTCCTGTATTCTGTAGGTTCTTAATAAATTCCAGGAATACTATGTCAGAACCAGCCAACAGCCTTGTTCTTCATAGAGGTGATGGTAATGTCAATTTCCTCTATAATGAAAGGATCATCAGTTGACAAAGATTGCAAAGTTGCTGGATGAGTTTTTGTATTTCTCCTCAGGATTTTCCTTCAATCCTCCATGCTGAATTTCAGATAGCTAACAGAGGCATATTATAGTAGCTAACTTCAGTTGGGCTGATCAGTGTTTTGCTTTTAAAGACCATAGGCTCCAGTGTATGGCTTTTTCTGTCATTGCTTAAACTTGAGATAAATTTATGGGCTTCAGTGCCATCTTTTCTAAAGTCAGTACTTTCAATAAACTTTCAGTAGGTTTCTCTCTTTGACTCAGTGATGGCCCTAATAAGGCTAACTTGCCTTTTTCTAAGTTTGATGCAGACAATCAGCTCGAGATAGATTTATGTTCTTATATGCCATCTCTTCTAAAGTCAATATTTTCGATAAACTTTCAGTAGGTTTCTCTCTTTGACTTTGTAATGCCTCTATTAAGAGTAACTTGCCTTTTTCTAAGTTCGATGCAGGCCATCCGTTCGTTCAATTTTTCTGCTCACTTTCTTACTGTGTTTCTTGCATTTCTAAGGCCATTTAGTCTTGTGTTCCAGAACAGTTTGTACTTCTTTACAAAGCTCCTAGGCATGCACTTTTGGGCAGCTTTAATAATCCTTTTTGTAATTTGGGGACTTGAGATGCAGTGGAAGCATCTCAAGTCCCCAAAGCCAAAAAAAAAAAAAATTATTAGGTCTTATAAGCAGAAATTTCTATTGTTTTTTCTGCTCTTAACCACTTGCGCTAAAAAGACGTGCCACGCACGTCGAGATGCTTTTGTCTCAAACCGTGCGCCAAAATGAAAATAACATGGTGCACATGTCATCTAACAGCAAGATTGTTTATTTCTTGAGTTACAGCTCTGGATTGCACTCGCAGACGCGGAGCGGTGTAAATGAGACACATTACCGCTTGTTATATTGTAGCGCATGGCACCGCAACTGTGAAGTTTAGTTGTAGCGCAAGTGGTTAAATAAACGATGTGTAGCTTTTCAGCCCTTTTGAATCACATCATTTGACCGGCACTTTGTTCAGCCATTGCTATGAGACTTTTTATTATAATTCAGGTGTAACAACTTCATATCAAATATATTTCCACTTTTTAAAAACCTGTGTATTTTGTTTAATAATAAGCAAAAATTTCCATTGATTTTGCTGCTCTTCCCTAATGTATATGAAGTGCTTAACTACTACTCCCATTTGAAGATGTATACATTTGATAAAGTTGTAAAGATTACTGAGGTTTAACTAAAGAATTACTAACAAGTGAACTTATAATTACAATATAATAACATGCTGAACAAGTATTAATTTAGAAGTAAAACAACAAAAATCAGTGTTATATTTCAAATTTTGCAGGACTAGTTTCGATGATTTTACTGAACAATAATCCTCGGCTGCAAAAGTGCAAATGAACGAGATAAGATATAGTGATTAGATAAAATAAGATAAGAAAGACTGGATAGGAGATAAGCTACTGCCACCCTCTGTTGATGAAATGAGAACTAGAACATAATTTCCTTAAAGGCTGAAGGCAAAGATGGTTTGGAATTAGGGTTGTTAATTAGAAAAGAAAGATTTTTTTTAATGTAAAATGCCTCTATAAAATCTAATTCACCAGTTGAAGATGTTTTTTGAATAATTTTGGCTCCAAAAAAATTGAAAGTGTGATTTTTGGACCAACACTGCTAGGCCACATAAGACTTCTGTGTTTCCTTTTTTCTAACATATGCTTCATGTTCCTTAATGTGAAATTTAAGGCTCTTTTAGTTTGACCAATATAAATTAAACCACACTGACAAGGAATCCTGTAAATACCCCCAGGAATTCATATGCGGAATGGGGTCCTTGAGTACGGAACTCTGAATTTTATTGATGGGAGAATAAACGACCCGAAAGTTAAACTTCTGTAAAATACATGCAATTTTATAGCTAATTGATAGAAAGAAGGGAATGACAACAGAATTCTTATAATCTCCTAAAACAAGAGTGTCCCTTTTGATGTGCTGAGAGGAGAATTTTTTAACCACTTGATTTATGATGTTGGGTTCAAAGCCCCTGTCAATAGCTGCTGCTTTTAAATAATTTAGTTCTTCATCAAGAGACAGTTTGGAAGAGCAAATGTGAAGTGCACAGAAAACATAGGAATAAAATGAAGATAACTTTGGTTTAGTCGGATGACATGATTTGAAGTGTGGTGAAGAGAGAATTCTAAAATATAATTTTAACTTCTCACAAACCTCGATTCCAAAGATTTTGGCTCCTATCAAAAAAGCTTTCAAGTTCAGTAAAATTTCAGATACACAGAGAGAAATAATTAAGCATCTTATCGCTCATAATGTGAAATTCAACTACAGTCAAAAGTCGTTAATTCGGACACCCATAATCCGGAATGATCTATAATCCGGACCTCAAAGCTACAAACTTTCTACGTGACGCATGCACGTAAGACCTTTACTACTGCTAATTTGCGTGTGCGCGTGCACAAAATACGTTTACGAATGCGCGTTTAATGTATAACGGACGGGATAAGCTAAGCTAAAATTATCTAATTATCTATTTCAGTTAGTGTTGCAGATTGCGTTGTTCCTTAATTTTCGAATTGGATCCGGCTTATTATTTTTTGCAGACTGTTAGAGCAATTTTATAAAAGTAAGCTTGAACTTTCGATTATGTCAAATAGAATTTCTGATATATATTTACTAATATGTAAAAGATCTACAAAGCGAAAGTACATTTCGAAGTTCATTAAACAAAATGTGGAATTGCTGCAAAAAATGGATAAAGGCATATCCTTTGTTTATCTAAACTTTGTTTATCTTTAACGCCGCGAGGGGCACGCAATGAATTGGAAGTTGATCTGTCATCACTATCCTTATCTTCAGGGCAGATTTTTTTATTTTGTTTGGCTTATAATTCCTTACTAAATGTAGTATTTCATCTCGATGTACTCTGTCTTTGATATGATTTAAATCAAATTCCTCGTCATTATAATTCACTTCCGATAGCGAAGAAAGTGACAGAGGTTATTGAAAACGAAAAAATTTCGATTGACAAATTAGTCAGTAGACACAGCAATTATAGAACTTGAACAGCGGAACTTTGTAACTGAACAAGAAATTATGTCTGTTTATAGAATTAAAGAGAATGTATTATCACGTAAAAAACGAAGCAACTTAAACAACTTACATTGAAAGAAATGTTTAATAAAGTAAACAAATAAATATTAAGCTTTTTTTTGTAAATTTTGATACTCTTTAGATCATAATTGTTCTTTATTTCATAAATTATGGTTTCATATTTTTAATTTTATAATTTCTGCATGCCATCTTACCAGATTTAAACTGATGATCTATAATCCGGAATCGCCGAAGTCCCGACGAGTCCGGATTAACGACTTTTGACTGTATAAGCCTTTGAAAACAAATCTAAACGCGAAATTCATTCTAACCCTGATATTATCATTTCAAATGTTGATAAAGGTGGCCAGATAGTCGTCATGAATAAAACCAATTAAATCGATGGTGTCACTAAACTCTTAAACGAAGGACCATATAATCCAATCCCTAAAGATCTTTCACCTTCGGACCTCTCAAAAATAAAAACTGCGATCAAATCTTCGCAAATCATTTCAAGCAACTTAAAACATTCGCTTATCCCATCTGTTGCGAATTGTGCCAGATTATATGCTCTTCCCAAAATTCATAAAAGTGGTATTCCTTTCCGCCCTATTGTATCAAATTTAGGTACTGCCTCGTATCCATTAGCTAAATATTTAGTTTCTAGATTTTGAACTCTATTAGATAATAACATGTACACCATAAAAAATTCAATAGCGTCTGTAAAAAAAGTTAAAAGCATTTCTCCTAGAAATTTACTAATGGTTTCTTTTGATGTAAAGTCATTATTCACCAATTTTCAAGTGGAGGGTGCATTAAGATCTCTAGAAACCAGACTTCGTGAATTTCATTTCCCTTGCATCGAAATTTATGAGCTGATTTCTCTCGCTCAACTCTGTATGAAACAAACTCTTTTTTTTTTCCAAAATAAATATTGGAAGCAAACTGAGGGATTAGTCATGGGAAGCCCCCCCCCCACTCCCATCTTGGCTGATATGTACATGCATTATGAATCAAAATTATTTTAAACTTTAAACTTCCCGGTATGGTTCTGCTACGTAGACGATACTTTACCCTGTTTGGTGATAAAGATGATTTAAATAAAGTTCTTTCAACAATGAATTCCATTGATCCTGCTATATAGTTCTTTTTTGAACTTGAGACATGCTATTCCCTTCCGTTGACATTCTGGTCACACGTAACACATCCAACTTCAGTACTATGGTTTACCTTCTACCACACTTCAAAACATGTCATCCGACTAAACAAAAGTTAGCTTCATTTTATTCCTATGTTTCTGTGCACTTCTAGTTTGCTCTTCCAAACTGTCTCTTGATGAAGAACTGAATTATTTAAAAGCAGCAGCTATTGACAGAGGCTTTTCACCCGACATTATTAATCAAGCAGTTAAAAAATTCTCATCTCAGCACACCAAAAGGCACACTCTTGTTTTAGGAAATTATAAGAATTCTATTGTCATTCCCATTTTTCCATCAATTAGCTATAAAATTGCACGTATTTTACAGAAATTTAACTTTTGAGTCTTTTATTCTCCCATCAATAAAATTCCGAGTTGCGTACTCAAGGACCCCATTCCGGATATGAATTCCTGGGGTATTTACAGGATTCCTTGTCATTGTGGTTTAATTTACATTGGTGAAATTAAGAGAGCCTTAAAATTTCACATTAAGAAACATGATGTATATGTTAGAATTCCTATAGGATTTCTTATATTAAGAATGATTACCTTCATTTTAGTGGATGATTTCCACTACTTTTGTGTGTTCGCAAGATGCTTTGGAAAAGGCTAGGTCCCACACAAACGGAACTTCATTTACACACTTATTCAATATTAATTGCAGTTGTAAATACACTGCTGGCCATTAAAATTGCAGCACCAGGAAGGAATAATCTGATGAGTGTCAAAATCACATGAAAGGAAGAAGAGGTTGGGATATGCCCATGATTAGTATTTCTACATAAAAGAAAAGTTATGCAGTAAATTTCTCATTTGGAAAGCACTTTGTAAGGTTGTAGTTTGCTCAGAATATTGTGTTATGTTTCGAATAATAAGAAGAAATGCTTACCAGCAAGTGTAGGAATGCGATAGTTGCAGGATCATTGCCTATCGCAATTGTGGATTATTGTTCCGTGATATTGCCATCGCACTAGTCAACATCCAGTCACTGTTATGCGAATAGGGAATCAGTGGCTTTCTGAGGTTCATATTGAACTGCATTCAGGATCTCAATGCCCGAGAGCACAGATATAGTATGAGGTCAGCCCTACAAAACCGTACAACCACATCACAGACCATTAGTCAGGAAATGGGCATGTTTGCAACATGCCTAATATCTGCTTATATGTTGCGTCAACGTTTGCAGCCGCGTGGACTGTCAACATGACGACAATTACTTCGGCTTCCCTTGACAATGCAGCATAGAGGGAGGCGGTGACTCTGATGCGCCAAAATGGCAAAGCTGGATACAAGAGTGGCACAAGTTGGTCTTTTCAGACGAGTCCCGGTTCTTTGTGCAGTATTCTGATGACCGTATACGTGTCTGGAGGCTCCGAGGAGACCGCACATCGCCTACTTGCATTCAATATTGGCGTAGGGGCCCTGTACCTGGTATAATGTTTTGAGCAGTGATTGGATGCATGACTCGCACATCTCTAGTTTGGATCAATGATAATTTGAATGCAGATTGGTAATTTTTTTTATACCTTACAACCAGTGGTTGTGCCTTATCTTCTAGGCCTGCCAAATAATGCCATCTTCTAACAAGATAATGCAAGACCACGTGTTGCATATAGTTCTTTTTTGAACTTGAGACATGCTATTCTGACCTTCCTCGATCACAGGGTATTTGATTGCTGCACGGTCTCCAGATCTTCATTCATTGAAAACGTCTGGTCATGGGTTGTTGAGAGACTGGCCTGCTATCCTACCCGAGCTAGTACGGTTGATAAAGTGTGGTATAGACTTAAAGCAGCATGGAATAATTTGCGCTTTTAAGTATAGTTTTGTGTTTGCTTTTCTTCATGTTGTTGCAATTTTAATGGCCAGCAATGTGTATATCATAATTTCAAATAAAAGTTCTAAATGTATACCATATTTTTAAACAGAAGGAGTATTTCATTACTATTTGTATTTCTTTTATACTTCCTGCATTAAAAAAGTGCCTTTTTTGGGGGGGGAGCCAAATAGCATATGTTGCAGTCTTTGTGCTTTCAGCAAAAAATTATTTCTGTTAAACAAGAAGTTTGTTGGTTTTTAGAGCAGTCATTTTTCAAGTTTAAAATATCTAATAAGGAAAATAATTAGTAGCTGTTTTTGTTCTTTTATGTTTCAATTAAAAAAATAGTGTATAAAATGGTTTTTCATACTTTTTTTGTTGGGGTCTGTTTCTGCTGCTAAAAATAAATTATTTTAATTTGTCTTTTCATTTTTATAATATGTAGTCATCCTTTTTTATTTCTCCACAAAAAGAGTTATCTAAAGTTCTATGAGCTTGCGCTTTCCGGTACCTAATTTTTTTTTACATTATGTTCATTATCTTAGTCAGGCTGTATATTGATGTTGATGCATCAAGAGAAAATTAATTGCATATTGTGGATAATGAAGTTTAAATACATTAGTAAGTATTTTGGAAGATATCTGCAAATAAGAAACATCATTCTTTAGAAAGGAATGTCCAAGCCACATGCAGCTCATTATTAATTAACACATTAAGCAAACATCATTATGGACGAAGAAGCAAGCAACAAAGCACTTAACTTCTGCTCAAAGTGATTATCTTCTGTTAGTTATATTGTTTGTGTTTGTATATTGAAATATATTGCTTGGCAAGATGAGGATATTAAGATTACCGTTTCCAACATTTCTTGTCTTCAAGTTATAACAGATACCTACAGTATTTCCAAATGTTTAAAAAGTGGTGTTAGTTTAAATTACTTAAATGTCCCCCCCTCGCTAGCCATTGTTAATGTTAGGCAGTAATCTTCTTTTAATGTGAACCATGGAAGCAAAAGGTTAGACACCTTTGCTCTGAAACACTAAGAACTGATTTTTTTTTTAATAAGAATAACTGCCTAGCCATAAATCTCTGAAAACCTCTTTGAACATCAGTTTTTTTGCCCAGAAGGGCTATTAATTCCATTTTGGCATTTTGCTTTGAAAACTTTAAAAGGCTATATCCCTTTTCAAAGTGTTGCCAACAAATATTATTGCTCTGTGTATTATTTAATATCTCCATAAATGTAAGCATGTTTCTCGCATTGTGATAACACAATGGTAACTAGAGCCGTCAAATTTAGAATACCACAATCCTTCACCCTAATATGGGCATCTGGAAGCCCTAATTTGGAATTTGATTTATTAGCTGTTTCATATTTTATAAAACTTTCAATGAATTTTTTATTAAAAAAAACTCAGCGATTTCAAAGCGAGCAATGGCAACACTGTACGGAGGGGGGGGGGAACTATTTTTATCTCCATTGCGAGAATGTGTATTGAAAATTCTAAAAATATGCTCTTTTTAAATTATTTTGTGATATTGCTACTGAATTGAATTTTATGGTTTAAGTGTGAAGAACATGATATTTAATAAATGAAGGTAGCACATGAACTGTTTAAAAAAAAAAAAAAACTTCTTTGGGCATAATATAAAATCTGAAAACTTTTCGATTTTTTTTCCCCCTGTATGTTTATGTCTCAAATTGTGTGCCAGATCAATGACCTTCAACACCTAAAGTAATGTTCATTGTGATGTTGCATCAAATATGTTTCATGCTGACTTATTGACTCAGTCTTTATCATGCCAACAACTGTACCAACATTAAAAATAATGAAACAAAAAATTTTGACACTTTTTGTATTAACACAAACCAGAAAGGCTATAATGAAAATTATATGTAATACAATTTTGTTCTTTTTAATATCAATAATCTACATGACTTTAATTCAGAGATGAAGTATAAATTATATCTCGTTTATTTGGCTGAATGATTTAAGTAAGAAAAAAGATAGGACAACTCGGGGTCTCCAACCTTTGGCTGATGGGCATATGATAACCCACAATTCTATCTTTGGCACCTGCCAGCCACAGTCACAGTATGACTACGAGACAAAAATATTACTGTAATTCTAATGTAAAAATCAGCCCTAAAAAGGTATGATTAGAAATCGCATATAAGTTTGTGTACCTACTTGGTTGTTATCACCTTCACTCAGTCCTGTTTCATGGTTTCATCTACACAGAGTATTACGATTATAGTGCTTACTTTAACAAGCCCTATTCGTTGCTGGACGTCTGCACAAACATTGAATCATCCATCCTGCCCTGTGGTTGTCAGTCATCAGTTCAGTTGAAATAAGGTGATAAAAGTTCGCAATAGTGACTATCAAATTGCACTATTTCTAGCAAGTTTTAAAATTACGCTAATTATTTCATATATTTTGTGGTGTGTTTGTCAACATGAGTGGTGTCCCAAAGGTATCTAAGAGAGAGAAAAATCTCCAACAACGAATAGGAGGAAAAGCTGTTATTAACAAACATTAGCAAAAAGCAATTTGTTTATCATGCAGTGGTTTAGCAGCAGTACCAAACAATTTAATGTCATCATAAAAACATGTATAAGAATTCTAATAATAAATACCCACTAATATCTGCTTTACATAAATGTAAAGTTCAATCATTGAAATCTTCTCTAAATGCTTAAGCGTAAAGCAATCTTTTTACTTTCAGAAATTAAGCAAAGAATCACACAGAAACATTCTTCAAAGTAAATTACATTCTTTAATTGTATAAAAAAAGTATATTTAGATGAACCACTGTGAGCAAAGCTATGCTGACTGTGTCACTTTATTTCATGAATTTAAAAACAAAAATAAAATAATCTCAGCTATAAATGATGTGCTTCTATCACAAAATACAGTGTCGTGATGAGTGGATGATATGGTGAACAACATCTACAATGCAAATGAGATCTGGTTTGGAAAAATGTGCATAATTTTCCCTATAAATTAATAAATCCACTGGATGTTACTGATTCGCATAACCTTCTTAATGCTCATGAGAATGGTGTTTTATGCCTACTCCATGAAAGAAACTACTGATTATGATGATTTAGCCAATATAGACTCGAGGTCATGACATATATGATGACAGTTAAAAATTATATTTTTATAGAGAATGTACCAGTAAAAAAAAAAAATCATTGCAATCACTACTGACAGTGTGCTGGCTATGATCTGGAATAATACTGGGCTCTGTAAGTAGGATGACACATTTTCCAAAGTTCATTCATACCACTGCATTTTGTTTAGGAAAATCTAGCTGCAAAAAAGTTCAGTCTCAATCATTGTAATGACTGTTATTGTACACATTGTAAATCTTATCCCAGGATGGTCTTTGAATAATAAACTTTTCAAAGGTTTGCTTGATGAACTAGATAGTTAGTATGGTGATATAATTTACCATTTAGAAGTATGGGGATTAAGTGGAGGAAAAGTTTTAATAAGCTTTGTTGGAATGCTGTCGACAAAATTTTTCTCACCCAAAAGCATTTATGACCGAACATTGGATGACATGAAGTGGCTTACTGACTTGGCATTTTTAACCGATACCACGTTGCAAGGAAAAGGAAAATACATATCAGAAATGGTGAGCTCAAATATCTGCTTTTACTGGCTTACGTCAATTTGCAGAGAAACAACTTATTGGAGAAAGACTATCAACATTTTCCATCATTTACGCTCATTCTAGACCTGGGATTTATTCCAGAGTATGATCCATCTAAGCATGTTGAAAAACTTTCTGTTACTTAGCTCAGAATGTAAAAGATTCCAAGACATGTTTTATTGGAACCCATCCTGTTGATCAAACAAAATTCTTTCTGGGAATAAGACATAACAAAAGTGACTTCTTGAGTGGAAAATTTTTTATTTTATTAACAAATTGGATGCTGAAATTTCTTACTAATAAAACCCGTAAAAGGACAGATAATGAAAGTGATGAAGTTTTTAAACTAATGGACTGTATTAAATACAAAATCATGCTGAAGTACGTACTAACAATGAAAGAAATTTTGGGTCACCATTCGTCTATGAGCAGGCTTTTTCCTAACTTAAATAATAAAAAGCAAGTACAGAACTATGTTGACTCCAGAGCCATGTGTGCTGCCATGCTGTGTTTCAGAATATATGCCAAATTTTTAATAATTTGTCAGAGGATATTAATAGTCAAATCCCATTAATAACAAGTTAATGACTTAATAAGATATTTGCAATTTAACAATTACATTTTCTTGTATTAATAATTAGTTTATTAGTATATTTTCTAATTTTAATTCTTTATTAAATTAGTTTGATATATTTGCATTTTTTGATAGGTTTTTCTTCAGTTTTTTGTAGGTTTGTATTAATTTTCCTTATTATTTAAAATCATCCAGGGATGAAAATAACATTTGCATGAAATTATTATCTTCAAATTTAGGAAAATAGCGCATTTACTTAAAATTTGGTAAAATTGTATATTTTCACAAAATTGTTATTTTTCAAAAATAAAACTTCTGATGCCTGCGAGGCACAGCAGAAAATTAAAAGTAGCCCTTAAGGCAAAACCGGTTGGATACCACTGATTTAGATAGCCTGAATAATAGATATTAACATCAATAATATAAATATCCTGTATAATGGAAAATTATCTCAAGTTTCATTGTGCTTTGTATTTGATTTGAAATTCTGAGAAATTAAATACCTTTCTTCCTCTTTTTCTAGATTCACTTTTCTCATGCCTGCTGTTATCAGCTTCTTTAATGTACTTAATTGGCATACTCCACTTCTTGAGAGTTCGCAAACCAGGTCTTCTTTTTTTCTAAAAATTGAGGGAGAAAATATACAAATATAATTGAAATTTTATAATTATTATTAATTTTATCATCTGAAATATGATTGCATAAAATATATTCGAAGAGATAGGGGAAAATTTATAATTTTTTTACTGGAATTTTCAAACAATAAATACAAAAATAACAATTTTTTCTTATATGAATTAATCCCCCCCCCAAAAAAAAGAGAACTATGAACCATGCTTAATAAGCTGTTGTTCAATGCATATTAGATTATCTTTGAAAAATATTTGTTGTTTGTTTTTATTAAATGTAATTTTTCTTGACAATTTATGGCATAGCATACTCTTTTTAGAATGCATGCAGTCCCAGTGAATATTTCCATATACTGAAATATTTCATTTGCATATTGCAAAGGCAGCCTGTTTGTTATATAAATACTTGAATGAAATTTACATATCATACAGGTATCTTCCTGAACATAAGTTCTCATCATATATTTAACTATTGATGTACTGATAATCATTTTTACTTATTCTGTTGTGTTCTACCTAGATCTGTACTTGTGTGTCACTGTAAATCCAATTTCTTAAATGCACAAATTGTCTAAACAGTCATAGATGCCAATGCCCATTTTTAAAAATTTTCAAAATGTCTAAGAAGTTTTTATCATTACTTTTTTAATAACCACACAGTTGTTACATTTACAGGAGCTTTCACAGCGTATAACAAACTTTTTATTTAAATAACCTGTCAGTTGGTGGGCCTAGTGAAATTGTGCATGCATGCAAAGGGACCCAAAGGAAACTGATTTATGGTCTCTGTTTAGTTTTGAAAAATATTTTGGGTTTCACCAAAATGTATCAATTTTCAACCAGAGCATGTTTTTTAGTCAAAATCTTTTTTATCTCTGTGACCAGAGATCTGTCGAAACATTCAGGAAGTGGTCTTTTGCCTTTAAAAATAGGCTAAAACCATCTTCAAGTATGTTAAGAGCATTCATTGCGAAATTTGAATGAATAGGTTTAGTGGCTATTGATATAGTGGGCATGAAGACCAAACAAAAGACAAAAAGGATATTCAAAAACATCACTGCTGGCAAAACAGTTATAGAGAAACAGTTGTCAATATCAACTTGACTCGGGATTTTTCAGCCCAGATACTATTGAAAATGACTGGAGTATGCCAACATCATGTGTGAAATAAATAACTCTAGTTACAATTCTGCCAACGTTATTTTTTCCAATGAGAAAATAATATTGGCTAGTTGGATGGCTATATCAGTCATAAAAATTTTCAAATGTGGAGCAGCAAGAAGCCAGAACTTGTCATTTTCGAGCCTCTTCATCCACAGGAGTGGTTTGTGTGCTGATGGCATTTTGGGTCTATATTTTTGTCCAGATAGTAAGTTCTGAATGCTACCTCAAATTATTGAGTTTAATTCCTGATGTCTAACCCAACCACTGAATCCAAGACACATGGTTTTAGCAGAATTGAACTCCTCACCATTTATCAGGAGGTGTCCTGGACTATTACACTATGACAAACATGTGATTGCAAGAGGCTTCCTGAATTGCTCTGGCAATGGACATTGTCCCCCCCCCCATATCCCTGACTTATCACTCCTGGACTTCTTTTTATGGGGTTATGTTAAAAATCAAGTCTACAGAGATTGACCAAAAAACATAGAAGAGCAAAAAACAGCAATAACAAATGTGATAAGACTGATTCGAGCAGATCAACTTAACCAGATTATTATGAATTTCAAGCAGACACTTTGTTTTGTTGTCTCCTCGGATGACAAACATTTTGAGAATCTCATATTTTAATTTCCTTTATATTCAAGTGCAAATCCTAAAAATTTGAAATAAAAATCTTTTTCTGTTAAAAAAAAAATATTCAATGTTTTTTTTTTTTTTTTTTTTTTTTTTTTTTTGTGTGTGTGTGTGTGTGTTTGTTTGTTTGTTTGTTTTCTGTTAATTTGTGAAGCACACTGTACTTGTTTCAATATAATAAGTCTTAATTTAGCTTGGAATATAAAACTTTTAAATAAAATTTATTTCTTTTGAATCCAGCTATGAATATATTAAGTAAACCATTAAAATTGTTATGCTTTTTTTAACAGTTTTCATTAGTTATTACTACTGTGGTTGTCATGCTGTAAATAAATGTGCTTATTTTACAAGTATTCCTAAAATTTTATCAATCTGTTATTGGGATCAGATTCAGAAATGTATATGTGTGTCAGAACACGTGCATGCATCTCTGAATCAGATCCTGATAACAGAAAAGTATTATTTTATCTGTAATTTGTGATTTAAAATGGCAGTATTATCTGCCTGAAAAAGATTTCGCATCCTTTTTTATTCACTTTATGTTCCCAAGTCTGTAATGTTTTAGTTAAAACAGATGACAATTAGATATTTTCAAGATCAGTGAAGTTTCAGTTGAAATAACATTTTGAAATTAAAGGTAAAAAATTATATAATGGTGTTTTAATGCTAGTATCATTTTATATATTGCATGAGTATGAATGATGGTATTAGTATGATTTGAGATCTTTTATTCAAATCAAATTACTGAATTTTTAATATGCAGTTCTACCTCCAATATTTTTTGCAAACATTAACTGAAAGTTTTATTTACATGAGCTGGCATTTCTTCAAAGTCTTTCTCTAACATAGCTGTAATAATATTTTTCTGTTCATCAGTTGTGCCATGATAGATTATTCTCATATATGTTGTGTCACAGGAAGCTGAAACCAGAGAGTTAATCCATGAAGAATGATGACCAACTGTAATTATTCTATCGGATCATTCAGGGTAATAGTTGGAGAGTATTTTACAATTATTAGTGTATTTATATTCATTCAGGTAATCTTGAGTAACGTAAATTATAAATGGTTATTATCACTGCTTTTTAGGCTTTTTTCTTGACTGATACTCAATATTTGGTTTGTAAATAATTTAAGTGCATCGTTAGGATTTACATCCAAACATGGTGTTTTGTTTTTTTTATTATTATTATTATTATTATTTATTTATTTATTTATTTATCTATTTATCCAATGACGGGCACTTGCATCGACCATTCCTAAGGCTAAAAGTCATTTTATTGTGGATACACCTAGTAGGTGGCCACTGCTGCCTTCTATGAAGGGTCAGGTAGTTGCAACCATGCCTTCTCGAGGATTTGAACACAGCCTTTTCGGTACCACATTAGGCTCTCCTTACCACTATGCCATCCGAATGGCGATCCAAGAAATATAAACTATACAAAAACTCCTTGGTGAGAGGAGAATCTGAAGCATGATCTCCTGTAATAATAAAACGTTTAATGATATTGTTTGATATCATTGTCATTTATGTAAATAATATATCTACATTTAAAAATATTGGATCTTTTTTGAATAACTCTTTATGCATATTTTTAAGAAGTAATGCTTGTCTATGCTAACTAAAAGCAAAGGAATATTTTGTTGATTGAAATTCCCATGTTGTATCTAAATTTTAAAGCTATTTGCTCTCTTGTTAATGTATTAAAAAATATTGTTCTTCACTAGTGATTAGTAATTTTGTGTGCATATGTGTGCTGCTGCTGATGATGATAATGGTGATCTAAAAATCTGAAAGTTGTATGTTTTACTATAAAATGAATAGGCATTAGAGATCATGTTGCCTAATAAGCAATGAAAAATGTAGAATCCAAGTTATTTCTAATTTCATTAATTATCTGAAAATAGAAAAATTGTTTAAGAGGCATAGTGATAATGTTTTTTAGCATCAGGTTTTGAAATGAATGGGAAAACATAAGAACTTAGCTAACTCCTCCAAACTTAACATATCATAAACTAATCCCCTTTTTTTGTGTGTGTGTGTGTTTGTGTGTTGTGTGTGTTCTTACAGCAGTAAGTTTAAATGCATGTTAATTTTTTAATTAAGTAAATTAGTTTGTAGTTAATAAATAAATAAATAGTTATTGGTTCAGATACTGATTGAGGAGCAATAGGTTTTTATCTGATCAAATTAGAATTGCCTAGAGCATCTTCTTTTGTAAACACATGTAAAATTTTAAGCTGTTGATTTATAGTTTATTGATAGCAACAAAAGTTTTTAAAAAATACCATTACTAATTAAAAATTGATCAACTCATTAAAATATCTAAAAATTTCTCAGCAGAATTTTAGCAACTAGTATATTTTATATTAAAATCATTTTGAATTAGTCAAGGATTTCTACAGATTTATAACCATTTTAATAATTACTTTTTGTTATTATTTTCATATTATTTTGTTATTCTTATGTTCTGTTTATCTAGTGCTTAGTAATACCTGATATAAGATAAATTTATAATATGTAAAAATAAAATTGAGTTTTCCAGAATTTACGCAGCTATGTTATGAAAACAAGTTCCCAAGTCCTGCCAAAAATTCCTTGCTATTTAAATATTGTCCTCCGCATTAGAAAACCCTGCTATTCTTTAATTTAATTCGAGTTACTTGATTACTGTTTGCAAAAGAGCTCTGTTTCTTCTGTCTGTGGATAAAATTCGAAAAACAGTCAACATGCATCGTTGAGTTTTACTTTTTATAGATCAAAAACACATCATAAAAAAAAAGTATTTTTTAGTTCGTCCAGCTGTTTTTTAAATAACAATTTTTCGAAAAGAATCTGATTAGTTTAGATATGGTTAATCTCTACTCTTGTCCGCACGAGCTACTTGAATTCTAGGTATTACAATAAAAACAGCTTTTGGTTTGACTCCTGGTGGCAGCTGTAATCGAACGCTGCGCAGAGAAAAACTCCGCAGATGCATGCGAAAGATTTGGGTTGGTAAGGAATTAAAAATTTTAGCCATAAATAAGTATTTAAATAAAATAAATTTTAAATAGTTTAACAAGTGATAAAGAGCTTTTGCAATAAATATAATATGTCCATATTAATTTTAAAATAGTAATTACAGCTATAGCTATTCAATTTCTATACATCTCAATACCCGTTTTTAGATCATAAAATAACCTTCGAAATTTTATTCTTGTATGCCCAAATTCTGCAAGGGATGGCTGCCGACCTTATTGACTTAAAAAAGCCTTACAATAGGGGTGGAGAACCTTTTTATTCAATAAAGCTTGAAAATCACTAATATGACTGATAAAAATTACGTGATTCATCATTTTCTGTGTAATAGAAAGCATTTGTTTAATAATTTTTAAATATTGTCAAACCTATTTCAGAATCTATATAATGTATCATTTAATTATAGCCGAATGGCAGTAACGGAAATGTCTAATTTTATAAAATCTGACTTAGAAACGAGATTTTTTTTAAATATCGTTTTTTATATTAAAAAATAGAAATCCTGTACATATTAAAATTAAGGATTTGAATAATTTTTAATCTTTAAAAAAAACCTTAATTAACTTTGAAATAAACATACCGGTATACTTGGTGAAGACGAATTTCTCACAACATGACGCAGCAAGTCCTTTCTTCCTCGTATGAAGCAATCATTCTTAAATTCATGTTCATCTCTGCAATTACTTTTTACTTTCATTTCTTTCCTGAAACCATATAAATTTAATTGTCGCACAAAACTCGGAATTTTATTACTTTTGGAAAAGTCACCATCTTCAAGGTACTCTTTTTTAAATTTGGGAAAATTAATAATTATTGAATTCCCGGCACTATTCCAAGAAATGCTTCCAGTTTTGCATTCATTTACAGTACGCCACAGTTTATGTTGGAAACGTTCTCCTCGATTCGGCATTTTATTGTCGGATATTTGAGTTGAATAAATCAGGTCTTCAATTGACTAATGCGAAGCGAATGGAATTTCCCCACGACTGACGGCAAAAGAAAACGCAAGTTTTATTATAGGTTTAATAAAGAAATTATCGTTTGCAGGAACACCTTTACATCAGAAATGCAAACGACTTTAAATGCACGGCTGTCTGCTTAGCTTTTAAAATCGTCTGCTTTCTGTATTAAGTGTTGTTTAGTAAGAAATTATTTTTGTTAAAACTGGATTTCTTTTAAAGAAATTGTAGTATCTCATATAACAGATCAGATGTTTTTAGTTATTGAAAATAACAATGTAACTTTTATAAATGGATTAACTTGAAACATGGGTTTCTCTTGACGTGTACGTTTTCCAATCATTTTTATATATTAAAAATTTTTTCTAAAAATAAAATAATTAACAAAAAATTCATATTTTCTTTTTAAAGTGGAAAGTCGTGTCACAAAACATTTCGGAAAACAGAGCTATCTGCAATAAACAGACATGGAAATGTATGATATTTTTCTGCGTCGAAGAAACATCTAAAACATCGTCTCCGTGAATTCAGTTAAGTTTTTCTCGGAATTTATCATAGCGTGACATAGTTTTTTTTTTTTTTTTTTTAATAACAATCTTTCTTTCCTCATATTTTGTGGCTGCATGATGACTCTGTTTTGAGATAGTATTGATTAAATTCGCTAACTGCTAATGGAACTGTACAATGAATATCTTTTGTTTCTAACTCAGAATGCCATATTAATAACAGAAGGTGACATTTAGCGATAAAAAAAAACAATTATGTTTAAATGCGCAGATCTTGTACCTAATAGGAAATAAATGCAAAAGTATGATTCGAAGTAATTTTTGCCTGTTATTCTATCATCATTTAGTGTATAAAAACATATTTGCTGGAAATTTATTTCCTAATAAATGAATCTATAATCTAAATTGTTCCTTAACAATGCAAATTTGGATGCTTATCTTTTATTATTTTTTGAACTTGATTATATTACGAATACTCTTATGTTCCAAGAGTCAGTTACGATCCAAGAACTTTGCAGTTTAATTTTATTAGAGAAATAACATTCTGAATAAAGCGCATAATTTTTCTCAGGTACAGGTAGAAGTGGGCGGTTTACCAGAATTTCACCGATGGTCTTCCGGGTATTATCCTGCTGTACTAGTTTTGCAGTACACCCAAACTCTGCAAGGGATGGCTGCCGACCTTATTGACTTAAAAAAGCCTTACAACAGGGTGGAGAACCTTTTTGGGGCCGCGTGCCCAAAATTCACCCAATACCCATTTATTTATAGCAAAGTGTTAACACTCTAATTAAACCTGAAAATGGTAGTTTGGCTTAGCAAAACAACACACACTTGTCTTAGGGCTTAAAAAACAAAACAAGAGTTTTCAAAGATACAAAAAACTTTTTATTACAGGAAATAGATTGGTTTTGCGTAATTAATGAAATTTTTGCTGTTGTATACATATTGATAATTTGTCAAACCTTAGCGCATAATTCATTAATTTGAGCGCAACATATGCAGCATTCAGGTTACCTGTCAGTCTGTTTCTTGTGTCACATTTGATATAATTCAAAGCTGAAAACAGCTGTTCAAAAGCATAAGATGATCCAAACGAAGTAAGAATAGCACCTCCAATTGTTTTCATTGATTTAAACTTATTCCACGCTTTAAGGATTTCATTTTCAATAACTATCAATTGTGCTGTATTGCGTGATCTCTTTACACTCCATCTTCTCAAGTGTTGCATGCAGATCACAGAATTTTCTTTTTCACGTAGAGCTTTCTTGAAATTCCAATAGCTTCATTTCCAGATTTTCAAGGTCTAACTATTATAAGGACGAAAAATCAAGTTCTTCAAACTTAGATTTATCTGGAGAAGTAAAAAAACACATGCGGTTGCTTCCATCCTGACGGAACTGTAGAAAGTTGTCTCTTTAAAATTCTCCTTTGCAGCTGCTACGATGCTTGAGAATTCCTTGATTTCTTTATGACTTGAAGGACTGTGTGCAAATTGTGTAAAATAGAAAAACACAAAATTTAAAAATGAAGCATTAAATATAAATCGGTCATATATTAAAAAGAGGCAACATTATTAGCCAATGGTAAGAAATTGTATTTTCACGAATCAGCAATCTATGGCTGCAGATTCAAATATGAACGGGGAACAGCAGTAACCGTTAACCCGGATATCTCTTTGCTGAACTTCTAACTTTAGATTTCATATGCTCATTTTCGGCTTTATTTGGCTTATTTTGGATGAGCGCATGTGAATAAGCTTGGTTTCCCTACTAAGCTTTCGTGTTTTGCTATATTATCAAATTGCATGTTTTTACATTATATTTGTACATTCCGTTTAAGATATTAAATTAGAATTATTCATAAATTACCTCAAAATGCGTAGATTTGGAAACTGGAATCTATCTAACAATAAAAGTATTAAAACTCACCGGAACAGTGAAAGTATTAAAATAAATTTGAATTCGTTTAGCAAACATTAACTGCTTCAACATTGGCGTATTCTTTGCCTTGTAACAAGTAATATGATTGGCCCAAATAATTGAAACGTCATAAATTGGGTCAATAAATATGTATATCATTTCTCTGGCGATATATGAAAATTTGAAATCTAGGCTTAGGCCCTATGCCAGTGGTATTATTCGATAAGCAAGTAAGTGAAACATTCAAAAACACACTTATTACATAGTATCATTTTATTGTGATTATTGATTAAGGAAGTATATTTTAGTCGCTTGCCGGCTGATGAGGCTCTGTGTGCCGACTGTGGCATGCGTGCCATCACTGCCTTACAGCATTATTGTCATCCCTTCAGCAATCTTCTATTATCCGCTACTCCTTTCGAGGCGATCCGTGGGTCTGCTATCCCTCTTTCCTTACCACCAACCTCTCGAAAGACTCTCGGCTCATCTTATATTTTGTGTGTTCCCTTTCCGCACAGACACTGTACACTTACCATACCTTCTCTGGGATTCGAACCCAGTTCATCGATACAGCTGGCAGCGATACTAACTGCTTCCAGTACGTCCTGGATATTTCTGTAAAGTGGACAAAGAGCCACAAACTGTTGATGTCCCCTTTCAAAACAGAACTATTGCAAATAGGTAGAAAGGGTCAGCTGAAAAGAAATCCCATATTTAAGCTTTGCAGATCTAACTATTATAAGGACGAAAAATCAAGTTCTTCAAACTTAGATTTATCTGGAGAAGGAGATAAAAAATGTATCCACCCTTACCTTTTCGGATTACACAATCAACAATAGACTTTCTTGGATTTCTCACCTTAAGGTAGTGGAGCAGAAAATCACTATTCTTGCGAATACATTGCTTCAAATTACTACCCTGCGCTGAGGAGTTCTTCTATTAGAAGGTGTTGATCTTACGCCTTCAAATTCCGTGGGGGAAAATGAAGTGGAAATTGCGAAATGAAATAAAGTGAAGTTTATTGCATGGCAACTAGTCTGTCTCACCTCTACATTGCTGGAGGCTCAGAGAGAGCACAGAAAAAAGAAATGGGAGAAGTTAATGTATATTTTAAAGGGAGAAAGAAATGAATGGCCTTTCCAAAACTGCAGTTATTTGAAGAAACATAAGCATAATTTAATGTATGATCTTTTGCGAAAAAATTTCTGAAAGGTTTTATGTCTCTAAACTATATTTGTTAAGACGAATTTTATGATCAAATTTTTTTTTGTCTTAAAAGGTTATGCAACAATGTCATAAATCAAATCATTGATATATAGCATCGCGCACGCGTGTTTAATATTCCTATTGAATTTGAATTTAAAAAAAAAATTTTAGCAACTGAGGATTATATCAATAATTCTATTTATTCATGAATTATACCTATCACGTAACTACAGATATGATATGTATCGTAGATATCAATAAGCAGAAAACGTTGGAATGATGCATTAAAAACGATTTGCTAATGAGTAAAAATATAACAAATTTTAACAAAAGTAATAGAAAGGAAAATAAAAAAATATATATAACTATAGCTTAAATCATAAAAACATATCTTGCATATAAATGCACACACACACATATACATATACTATATTTGTAATGATTTTGAATTCTCAGTCGAAGCCTGGAACTATTAACACCTTTCCATAACAATCATGGCTACTGGTTAAGGTATACAAATGAAGGCAACAAAACTGAATTTCGACAAACACCAGTCTTTATTTTCACATATATCCAAATACGTTAGCAGACATTTATTCAATCATAATTTAATATGATAAATTTCTATATACATTGGCTTTTTAATCTTAAGACGTAGGCATCTGAGAAGCAAAGCGGCACGAGAATGACAGAGCAGTGGTTAGGGAAGGGAAGAATAATGTTACAGATTTTGTATTTAATTTGCTATTTTTAATAGAATTATAATTAAAATTGTTTTACTTCCCCATGCAATGCAGCACGAGACTTATTTTGAGAGAAAGCTACGCCGGAAAAGTAAAAATTCAGGAGCACGCGCATTTAATAAATAGATATCTCGTAATTCTACTCTTTCGCTTTCCAGAAGAGAGGTTTAATCGAACCGAGAAAATACAAGAAGCTTCTCGTGACTGATTAAAAAGCTTATAAAAGCCGAAGAAAAACAACTCAGTTCAGTTGTTTACTTAGCTGTTGTAATACTGAAATCGGATTAGCTTTCTCTGCGCTTTGAATTGTGTTCTATTTAACGTTTTAGTAGTTTAAAATATAACTGTGTGACATATTGATATTGTACGAACATCTGTGAGGAAAAATTCCAGCGTTTTGTTTTATTTCTTGTGATAAGAATAAATTTTATTAACTTTTCATAAGATTTGTGCATTCAATCAATTACCAACCCGTACGTACGAACAATTTTTGGTGTCAGAAGTGGGTTTTGAATGCCAATCACAAGAGCGATGGAAGAACAGTTAAGACAGCTTAGAATAGGCTTTGCTGTATTTAAAAAAGAAATTAATGTGGGCCAAGAGGAGATGAAAGCGGATCAAGAATCCGATAAGGAAGAGATGAACGTCTTTCAAGCTGGCCAAGAATCCGTTAAAGAAAGTTTGAAGAAGCCGTTAAAGCTGTTAAAGAGGAAATGAAAAGAGAAATTACTTAATAGAAAACAAGTTCGAGGCTATGGAAGGAAGAATGGATACAGTTGAAGACATGTTGGAGAAGTTCAAGAAAGAGTTTCTGCGGTGACGAAACAAATTGGAGAAAGAGTTTCTGCCGTCCAACAAAAAAATTATGAAAGGGTTTCTGCTGCTTTCGGCAAGGAAGTTGACACCTTAAACAAATGCAGAGCGATAGAAGGAAGCAATTCCGAGAGTTTTAAATTTGTATCCTTGTCTGCTCATCCGTCTCTGAAGCTATCCACATATGATAAGAAAACCTCCTGCCAAGTGTATAAAACACAGTTTTCTATAATGGCGGGAGCGAATGGATAGGATTCCCAAGCTAAGGTCATTTCGTCGCTTCTGTGAGAGCAGACACAGCGGATATCCTTCAGTTTCTTCCCGAAAACAAAAGACTAGATTCCGAAGCTCTGTCCATCGCGTTGAAGCTGCGCTTTGTGGAGAAGTGTTAAAAAGAATTACAGCAGGCTTCAATTAAAATCGTGTCAACAGAAGCCCACGGAAATACTCCAAAAGCTTGCCACGGATGTAGAAAGGCTATTTGATCTTGCTTTCTCAGACTGCTAGACAGAACGCCGTGAAATTCGAGGCAGCCCAGCAAGCAACTCGTACGGACCGCCACCCAATCAGAGCCGCTCAAGTCCAGGAGCCAGTGGATCAAGTCATTGTTCATCTAAACGATTTAACCAGACAACTTAATGCTTGAGAAGAAATATTAGTGACAAAAATCAACCCTAAAGTGCTGGAACTGCGATGCTGAAGGCCACATACGAAGAAACTGCAGAACACCCAGGGTACGGATGTTAAAAACACGCCTATCAAGAAGGAGGGAAACTAATTCGTGGCCATCTCACGGGGCGGAGGTTGCCAGATAATGAAAAGCCCCAGTTTAAAGCGTTTCAGATTTCCGCAGTGAGTGGCGGCAGTAATGAATTTTTCATCATGGCACACATCAGTGGAGTTCCTTGTAATGTAACTATCGATGCAGGAGCCAATGTTATCATTATTCGAAAAGATGCGGCTAAAGAACTGAAAACCATACTCATCTGGACGCCGCTTTGCGTTACCCTACAGACTGTGTCAGGCGGGAAGATCGACATCGACGGAGAAGTAAACATTAACATCACGTTTGAAAGTGCTCCTACCATCACACGGCATATGTGGCAGAGATTACAGACCCTTGCATATTCGGATTGGACTTTCTAAGGAAATACAATTTTTCCTTGGACTTTAAAAGTAACGAACTGTATTCCGCCTTTGATGACATAGCCCTATTCGGAATTAATGATGAAGGAGTGAAATCTATCCATGAAATTATAGCTCAAAACGATATCATGATACCCGTAAGAGCAGAGTTTTTACTTCCTGGATCCATCCTGGTACTTCAGAAACTGAAAGAAGCCAATCTGTTGAGTCCTGCTAAATGCAAATTATTCAGACAGGAAGTGACTTACCTCGTATATGTCATCTCTTCTGAAGGTGTGTGCTTGGATCCTGAGAAAATGTCAGCCGTTAAAGACTGGAAAGGTCCCGAAAATGTGTATCAGCTGAGAAGTTTCCTGGGACTTTGCACCTACTATAGGAGATTTGTGAAGGACTTTTCTTCCGTCGCAAAACCCCTTCACAAAATGACGGAAAGCAAACAAAAGTTCTTGTTGACAAAAAATTGTGAGGATGCACTTAACAGTTTGAAGCAAGCTTTAACATCGGCTCCAATCCTGACGTATTCTCTGCTTGACGAACCATTTATGTTCGACACGGATGCGAGCAATGAGGGGGCCCAAGAAACTAACGGCCAAGAACGTGTCATAGCCTACTGGAGCAAGTGCCTGTCAAAACCGGAGAGAAATTATTGTGTCACCAGGGCAGAATTGCTCTCCATAGTTAACCCTTTAACTGCTTAAGACGTGTTTAAACGTTTTTGGAATTTCTTTAAAAATGCTTAAGACGTCTTTACACGAATTTCAAATCGCACGAAAAATGCTTAAGACGTGTATACACGAAGCCCGAATTTCGCGAAGATTGCTTAAGACGTGTTTAGACGACGCGATCTGGTCTTCCTTCCCCTACCTTTCTGCAGGCGGCTGTCAGTTGACACAAAGCTCTTAATAGGGTGTGAAGTCTCTTTCAAAAGAGCACTTAAGGAAAAAGTCCTTAGAGTGAAGTATCTTTGTCAGACAGCGGGTATGTATTATCTGTGTGCCGACTAATAGTTTGCGAAAGAAGATAAATCGCTTTACAACTGTTTGCCTTGTGGTACTTTATTCAAATGAAAGTCAAACAGGATCCGACGTTGTTATAGTACATTGCCGAATTTTAGTAGAAACAAGAAAAAATAAGAATTGTAACGGAGGACGCCTTTATGCCTATATGTTATAGAATCAAATATTTTATTTTTGTATTAAAAAATGATTACAATTCAGGAAAAAATATAAAATGTTGCAACCAGCTTTCTTGTTTGCCTTCGTATTTCAAATGCGCGTTATTATAATGTTAAAACTGTGCTTTCAGCATGCCTGAGTTTTGTACTCGTATGTGTGGCTCTATCCTCCGTAGAAATGGCGAACTGACATATAAAAATTATATGAATGTTGAACGGAAGATATTCTACTCGAAACTTCAACTAAATGGAATAAATGAATACGCCGAAGGAATTTCTAGAAATATTTGTTTTAAAAATTTTATTATTAAGATTTTAAATACAAAATGTTTTGAAATCTAAAGAAAAAAATATGTAATCCTTGAAAAATTTTTGGAAAGAAATCTATCGATATAAAATCTCTTAAAATTAATGGAGTGTAAATTAATTAAAACAGTTAGTGTACGGAAGGGTTAGATATACTGCGCACAAAAAATTACAGTTAGAAGATCAATTATTTAAAGATATAAATTAATTACGTTAAAAGAATTTAAAATAAATTAACATCTGTCCAAATGTCAATACTAACAGCAATAGCACGAATGAAAGTTATTCTTTAAATTCCGAACTTAGTTCATCCGTCGGTACGCAATGATTGTGTCTTTGCGATTACTTTTCTTATAGATACTACAAAAGGCCGCCAACGAAGTAGCGGTAAAATCGTTGAATACTAATAGTTTGAAGCGGGTTCAAATCCTGATGAATGGATTGCCTGCATACCAGTTTTAGCGAATGTTTGTTGCGCATGTTTAATGTGAATATGAGACAATTTATTCAGCTTTTCATGATGACGTGCCTTGACTACGAGTCCTCGCTCGGGTTGTATTTGGTTTGGCTTGTTAGATTATTAAGCACGTGAAGGCGATCTGTCTAAGGGGAGGTATGCTTTCGTGACAGATTTTCTAAGGGAAACAATCTCGCACTACAAAAAGTTAAAACCATAAAAACGCCCATGCAATCAGCTTGTTCACGGGGGTTTGAATGCAGGTCAAATTACCAGTATGTTAAGAGAAGCGATTCCAAGAATGTTTAATTATTTTATTTAGTTTGTCATAAGCTAAATAAAATAATTAAACATTCTTGAAATCTCTTCACATTACTGAAATGGCAATAACTTCGAATTATACTATGCTACTACTTTTCCTCTAATATGAAATTTTGAACTTTTCCGTTATCGGACAGCCCACCAGGGACTGAGCGGAGTCTAACGGAACAACTGGTGGTTCTGTCCGGGGTTCGAATCCCGAGAAACGAGCTGGTTGCCAGGATGATATTCTTAGTTTTCCATATGTGTAACATGTATGCAAGCTAATTTCCGTTAGGCAGTCCTCGAACGAAGGCATCCTTCACCTTAGGCAAATAACCATCGAGTACTTTGCCATAATCAAATAAACCTTTATCCATAACATGCTTCAAATATTTTTATGTTGAAAAGTTCATGCGCCAAAGTTGGCCCCCGTTGAATGAAATATGTTGTTTATTTTTTCTTTGTTTTTTATAACAACAATGTTCTTGTTTTCAGAATCTGAATTATCAATAAAATTCCTTTAATAATATGCGATTCTATTTTGTTTTTTTGTTTAATGAAAAATTAATTTAAGCGACAAATCTCTTACATTTAGAAAAATTTTCGATTTTCGAAACGAGTTGCTGTCAAAAGAGCATCTTCTCGTTGCTGCATATATTTATTTAAAGCAAACTGCTTGGCGCGTGTGCTTTTATATTTGAAAAGATTCAGAGAATTTTCAACATGGAAATAAAGTTATTAATTTTACTGAATTTTGTGGATTCTTTGTGTTTTGAGGTAAAAGTCAAACCATCAGATATGTGATAACCTTAAAATAAGGGTATATATAATCAGGATTTTGCGGCCAGACATTCCCAGCGAAATAAATTACAAAAAATTATCTATGTAGAATTAATGTATATTCCGTTTAGTATTTTAATTTATCAGTGTTATTACACATCAGTTTTTCAGTGTAAGTTATATCGAGTTTTAGTTGTGTTCCATATAAGAATTTTATTTGGTTTATTAGGTTTTCAAATCTGTCAAACCCAATCAGTGGCCTCCTGGCTAAGATATCTGATTATTGCTATTTCGACTCGTATTCGAACCCAAACAAACGAACTGGTTAAATTTTGTGATTTCCTCTATGTGTAACATGAACATGAGTACGTTTTACTTAGAAAGTCGTCCATGGAGACATTCATTGCCTTCGGCTGATAGATCTCGTTTCCTTTGCCATATTCAAAAAATCTAAAAATTTTTCAAAAACACTAACAGATGCATATAACAAAATAATATTAAATAAATGCATATAAGAAAATAAATTAAGTAAATGCATATAAAAAAACTGAAGTAAATGTATATAACGAAAAAAAAAAAAAATGAGGTAAAAACAAATTGTCAATAATTTTTCAATACAGTAGTTTTCAAATTGCTTGTTTTCAAATTTTATTTCATTTTTATGTATGTACTAATATACAGTGTATGTGTGCGAAAGTGTGCTTGTTCGGCATATCCATATATATTAATTAAATAAATCTGATTTGAAAATGCATGCACTAACGCGCTATTCTCGTAATTTGAAAAACACTAAAGTATTGTCTGAGAAAAATATTTATAAAGAAAATTAAATTTCGTCTCCTTACTCGGTGCTGTGTAAAAAATTTAAATAAGCTTATTAATTTTTTCTTCTTTATTAAAAACAAATTAGTTTCTTTTCATCTATATATGAAAAATAACAAAATCTTGCTGTCAGAATGGAAATTCTTAAAAATATGAAATTCGTTTTTTTCGAACTAAAGTTTCTGAGAAATTTCTCTAGGTCAGCAGGTAGTAACAGGACCACTGACTGCTTTGTCCCGATGAAGTGGAAAACCCGATGAAATGGATGATTTTACCCCCAAAGGGTTTTCTTTAACAAAGCAGATGCGGTCCAAATGGCTTTTCTGAGAAGCGTTCGTATTTGAATAGCTTGAAGCTTGAAAGCTTGAGTTGGAAGATGTTCCCGAAGTCAGACAGCAATAAAACTTGTTATAGATATTTCTCTCTCTCTCTCTCTGTGAGTTCTTGAAATCTTGGAATGGGTGAAAGTTTATTTTGTTTTACATATATAAGGAAACTGCATGTAAAACAAAATAATTCAAGGCACCCATTGTATGTTAATCATTGTACGTCCCCTCAGCTCTTCGGTTGGGTATTAAGAAAAGAAATTCCTATACTGCTTTTGTATTACTTGTATAGTGAAAGATTTGAAAAAAATAGCTTCATATGAAAAGTTTTTCTCCGATGAACGAATACAGCTGAAACATGTTTCTGTCTTCAAGTATATCCACAAAACATGAAATAGTATTGTACTCTTTTGTATTCTATTGCATTTTTATATTACTTCCTGGTAAATTTTTTTATACTTAAATTTCTCTCTCTCTCTTTTCTTATAATACACAAGTACTCTTTCAAATATGGCTGACCTATGAACCTAAATTTTTATACTATAAAATTTTATATAAAAATTAGCCGTAATCATTAGACACAGCTTTGTGTATATTATATTCTTGAATACATGCCTGCAATTAATACTAAGAATACTATTGATAAAATTCGTGATATAATTAATAATGAAAATACTGTTTAAGCTAAAAACCGATTTGAATCTTTTTTTCATTATAGGGTAACATGAACCAAACAATTTTCGTTAGAAATATACAATTATGCTAACTTGACACATCAGATAGAAAATATTTTATCGTCATCATCGGCTATGATAAAAGATTTATACTCTTAAGATTTTGGATTATGATAAAGCACACAGGACCTATTTGTCTAAGGGAAAGGAAGTCTTCAGAGTAGATCGGTTTTTTTTTTTTTTTTTTTTTTTTTTTTTTTTTTTTTTTTTTTTTTGTGGGAAACAAACTGTTAATTCACAATCAATTGTACTTATGAAAAACCCCTAAGCCTCCCATGCAGCCGCTAGAATTTACCGGTGCTCAGCTATCTTACCGCTTGGAGACTAGTTGGCTTTCTGAACTTACGCAATATCTATCTGAATTTGAATATTTGCATAAAAAACGAGCAAAATAAAATGACACATTGTAAATAGTACATTTTACTGAAATCAAACTTTCTTTGAAAAAGGAAAATTAATTGTAAGGAATAAGATGGATGCATTTAATTAAACGGCGGGCAATAACAGCGCTGATCATATGTTCCGTATAGGAAATCATTTTCTTCGTGTTATCGTACAACGGAAAATATCCACAGATTATATTTTACAGTTTTTAAAAAGTCATGGGTTATCTGCTTTAAGAGAACACCTTCGTGGGCAATTTTCTAAATAAAATTGGCTTGAATTCACGTTACGCATCGAGAAAATCATAAATACCACAAGCAGCTAAACTGGTCGGTTGCCAACAACAAAATACCAAAATCCAGCAATCTTATTCACTCAACAATAGTGAACTTAAACTAATGTTTGTATATTATTAGTAGTCTTAAAATAACGAAAATATTTATTCTAATAAAAATTTTTGTTTGAATATCCTCCCTAGTAAGGTATTTCCTTTGGTTGGAGATTTGTCAACAATAAATGCTATGTTTAAACAAGACATTTATTTAGAGCATAATGCTTCAAAAATGTATGCTGGGATCCCTAGAAAAAAAATATCGCCGGAAAATATATCTCCGAAAAAATATTTAATTATTCATATTCTTATGATTAATTATTAAATAATTAATAACTTTTATAATTATGAAATGAAATGCTTATTTATACTTTACCAAATGTACAGCAACACTCTTTCTTTACAAAAATACCATATTGAATAAATTATATTGTAAGCTAATAAGTAACAACATTGCTTTGTTTAATTAAGATACAATAACAAGCCGAACAAACATTAAATTGGAAGTCAAACAACAAAAATCAGCGTTATATTTTCAAATTTTCACAATCTAATTTTCATTATATCTTATCTCGTTCATTTGCGCTTTTGCAGCTGAAGATGATGGTTCGGTAAAACCATCGAAACTAGTCCTGTGAAAATTTGAAAATATAACGCTGATTTTTGTTCTTTGACTTCCAAATTAATTGCTTTGTTTGTTATTAATATGTCTCATCCTTCCTATTTCAGATAAAATTTAATAGTGTTTCTCGGACAGGAAAGCAAGAATTTTTAATTTGAATCCATAAATTTATGATACACTGAAAACGGTTTCATGTTATAATTCCCTTTCTGAATATCCTGAATGTAATATGAAAAAGTAAAATGCAAATTTAATATTAATATTACCACCCTTAAAAACACCCAAATATTTCGTTTATTACTCTCTTAAAACTACGTAATAATTAAGGAAAAAAGAAATTATTTAAAATAATTATTAGTTGCCTGCAGTTGAAGAATATAGGAAAATGCAGAAGGTTTTAAAGATTTTTAATTAATGACAAAAATACAGAAAATCGGAAATAATACGAAATGTTTCAGCAATATCTCAGAAGGAATGAAAATTGCACCAGATATTTGTCAGAATATAATTTTAGTGATAGCAGTTTAATCAGTCTGCATTGAAATTCCGGTGATAATCAGTGACATACAGATTTAGGTTACTTAGGTTAAAAATGAGTAATAATTTAAAATTTAACCGGGTAAATTTTAAAACCAATTTATTTGAAAACTATCAGCTTCGCTGCGAGCCTTCGTCTGGCTTTTAAATGTACCGGAAAAATGGCTGAAGGGAACTCAACGTTAAATTTAAAAACTGCGTAGGATTTTACTCTGCAGAACAACTTCATAAAAAAAGTTATTACGTATAACAAAATTACAATGAAATAAGCAATGTCCCTTAATACAAATATTAATTATCCTAATAAATAAATTAACCAAATTCCCTTTGCAAAATCTTAAGAACTCAAATGGATAAAGGAGGTTAATAACTTTGTTTCCTAAAAAAATCAGTCAAAACTTTTCAATATCTTAAAAACAGGGAAATGAGCAATAAATAAAATAAAGGAATGCAAAAAACAAAAAGTTCTGAAAAGCAAAGTATAATTAATGATATTTTATCTTATGTTTTCAAGGGAAAAAATTACAATGAAATAAGCTATATCCCTTAATACAAATATTAATTATCCTAATTAAAAAATTAATCAACTTTCCGTAGAAGAACAAAAATCATGTAAAACTTTTCAATATCTTATAAAGAGTGAAATAAGCAAAAAAATGACATGAAAGCAACTCAAAAAACATAAAATTCCGCGCAGAATTTTACTCCACAGAACAACTTTATCAAAAAAAAAAAAATCAATAAAAATATATTATATTTATATAAAAATGACAATGAAATATGCCAATCTCTTAAAAACAGTGACATAAGAAATACGATGAAAAATTGTTGCCAAACCCATATTTCTAAAAGAATGAAACTATTCAAAATGATGCGATTTCATCAAAAATATATCAACAACAATAAGACAGGAAAATTGTTGCCCAAATCACATTTTTAAAGATGTGAGATGTGAGAAATGTACTCGGAAGCTTCATTTAAAAAATCTTTTAAAAATACAAAATATTATCATTTTTCCAAAATTCTTTTTGTAAAAGCATTCGCAAGGATAAAAGTTTAACGTGTCCAAAAATCAAAGAAAAATAATCTGTACATTTTTAAAAATAAACTTTTTTAGAAAAAATCCCATTGAAAAAGTGTTAAGCTCCCTTTGTTAAATAAATTCGTATTTAATCGATTTATTGAAACACGAAATTTATTTTAAGTTCGTAAAATAGCTAAGTGCCTACGTTTCATGACGATTTGAAAATGGAGTCTGTAGAGTAAAATCTCACTTTCCTATAGCCCATTATGTTTCAAAATGACACGATTTCGTTACAAAACATGAAATAAAAAAAAATTCGAATTCGAATTTCGAAAAATTCGCTTCGAAGTGCACTGGCTCTTGTGTAGATGTACCTATGTACCAAATTTCGTAGCCGTGGGTCTATTAGCTTACGCGCAGCGCGAACGAAAGGCGCGCACACACAGACAGACTCTTTCTTTTATTATATGTAGAGAAGATATGTAGAGATAAAATTGTTTAAGGGAAGGAAACTTTCAAGTTTCGCAGCTGTAGCCTGCGGCATTAAGACGATCATCACGGAGAGTCTAGCCTTTTGCAATTCTCTTGAGAGCTCACAGGTACTGAACAATATATAGCAATCAATCTCACTTAGCGGAATCATTGAAGTAAAATTCTGGGAGGGATGGGAAATAACAAAAGAACTGCTTGACAATTTTCAGAGGCTTAGGGTTATTTTCGCGACATTTTACGGGAAGTTCGGTCCAAAACTAGCGACAGTTTTAAAGAGATTCGCAGATAATCACTCGACAGGCTAAGGGTTAAATCCGTAGAACATTTTCATCATTATCTCTATGGCAGAAAATTCCCACTCCTCACAGATCACGCTTCGTTGAACGGGCTTTTAAATTTCAGGAATTCTGAAGGTCAAATTGCTAGGTGGATACAGAGGATCCAGGAATATGACATCGCTATCCGTCATCGGAAGGGATCATCACATGGAAACGCCGACGCCCTGTCTAGATTACCTTGTCCAGAAAACTGCCGATACTGTTCCAGAGTCGAAGCGAAATACGATCTGCTTAATCCCCAGTCGGACGCCATGGTAGAGAGGTTTAATCGAACCATCCTTAATAACCTCTCATTAGTGGTTCCAAAAACCAACAGCACTGGGACAAGAAGTTACCATTGTTTTTACTGGCTTACCGCAGTGCTGTCCACGAGACTACCGGCTATTCCCCATTTCAGATGCTCATCGGTCGTGACCTTCCTCTGCTCTGTGATCTCTTGTTTGGTCGCCCTACGGATGCACGTTCAGCGCCTGAGGAATACATCCAAGGTCTCCAGGCCCGGTTTGAAATGATGCACAATTTTGCACGAGAGTGAGTCAATTTGGCGACGGAGAAGATGAAGATCCGATACGACACAAGAGATACAGGACATCGATTCAAGGAAGGAGACAAGGTGTGGTTGTGGAATCCGACTCGACGGAAAGGACTCCTTGAGATGGTCCTTACACAGTACAGTCCTAAACAAGCTGAACGACGTCGTGCTTCAAATTCGTAAGTCATCGAACTGTAAGCCTAAAGTCGTTCATTACGACAGGTTAGCTGATATATTGATATTGTACGAATATCTGTAACGAAAAATACCATGATTTTGTTTTATTTCTTGTTGGGTGGCCCTGAAGTCACTTTACATTTTGAAAATTAAATAACTTTTTCTTAAATGACTGTATTTAATTAATTCTTTTTTATTACAAAGCTTAGAGTGTGTAAGTTAGTTCTGACTTAGTGACGAAAGATAATGTCTCTTAAATAGCCTCCATTCTCGTCTTGAGAAAGTCGAGCTCTTTCTAAGCTGTTCTCCATGACACTTCTTAACATCTGAGGTTGTAGGGAAAATGTTTGCCTTAAGTTCTTGAATAGTTCGGGGCTTATTTGCATACACTTTGTCTTTAAGATATCCCCAAAGCCAAAAGTCCGGAGCTGTCAAATCAGGAGAACGTGGAGGCCATTCAAAATAGGATTTAAGAGAGATTATCCGATCCTGAAACATTGCAGTTAACAACTGCATTGTGGCTCTAGCAGTATGTGCAGTTGCTCCATCTTGTTGCCACCAATACCCTGCCATGTTTACTACCTGAGGTTGAACAAAATTCGCTAGCATGTCTCGATATTTCTCAGCATTAATTTACTTATTAAAAGTAAAATTCAATTATCTTCACTCGTTCTGTTGTAAACTTATCCATGCCAAAAATTTCCAGGGATTATATTTTTTAATTCTGAAAAGAGAAAAAGAAATATATTAATAGAAAAAAAGTTATTTAATTTTCAAAATGTAAAGTGACTTCTGGGCCACCCTATATAAATGAACCTTGGCATTCTTCCGTGTCATTAGGGGCAACTGTAGATACGTGGGTGCCAACAGCATCGATGACATCAGGAAATAAAAACTTTTGATTTTTGATTGAATCCTAATTTGATTTTATTTTGTTCAAAACTATTTACTGTAAATTTTATCCATTTCGTGAAACTCCACAACAAATAGCATCTGTAACTTTTCAAATACACCAACTGATATATTTTAGGCTTAGCCCTGTCTGAAATTAAACCCTAGGTCGGGAACTCTCACAGTGGCGTTAAAGTCCCCTTGGGATGGTCCGTACACAGTTCTAAACAGGCTGATGGCCATAGTTCGTAGTGTAAATAATTGTAAGTAGTGTAAGACCATGTTCCTCTTTGTTTCGAAATGTGTATTTGATTTGGCTTGTATTTAGTATTTGATAGTATTTGAATTGTTTTAAGTTACTATTGCCGTTATTATTTATGTTGTTTGTTATTGTAATGTAATGTTTATTATTGGATTGATGCCTTAGTTATAAGTTTGGCTTCCTGTCCAGGGTGTTGGCGCCTGATCGTCTGTTATACGAAAACCTTCTCACCTACCGTAGTTGCCTAGCAACGAATGTTGTAACGCACCATGCGTCAATATACACTGAAGTGACAAACGTCGTGGGATACCTCCTAATATTTTGCCGGTCCTCCTTTTGCCCGGCGAAGTGCAGCAACTCGACGTGGCATGGACTCAACAAGTCGTTGGAAGTCCCCTGCAGGAATATTGAGCCATGCTGCCTGTATAGATGTCCATAATTGTGAAAGTGTTGACGGTGCAGGGTTTGGGGCACGAACTGACCTCTCGATGATGTCCCATAAATGTTCGATGGGATTCATGTCGGGCGATCTAGGTGGCCAGATCATTCGCTGGAATTGTCCAGAATGTTCTTCTAACCAATCGCGAACAATTGTGGCCCGGTGACATGACGCATTGTATCCAAAAAAATTTCATCGTTGTTTGAGTACGTGAAGTCCATGAATGGCTGTAAGTGATCTCCAAGTAGCTGAAGGTATCCATTTCCAGTCAATGATCGGTTCAGTTGCACCCGAGGACCGAGTCCATGCCATGTAAAAATAGCCCAGATCATTATGGAACCACCACCAGCTTGAACAGTGCCTTGTTGACAACTTGGGTCCATGGCTTCGTAGAGTCTGCGCCACACTCGAACCCTACCATCAGCTCTTACCAACTGAAATCGTGACTAATTTGACCAAGCCACGGTTTTCCATTCGTTTAGGGACCATACGATATGCTCACGAGCCCACGAGAGTCGCTGCAGGCGATGTCGTGCTGTCAGTAAAGGCACTCGAGTCGGTCTTCTGTTGGCATAGCCCAAGGAAGTGCTCCTACCATCACTTCAAAATTTTTGGATTACAATTAAACTTCGCCGCACTGTCCGAAAATTCACATTCAAAATTTCGCTGCACTGTCCTATCGGACACGTCCCTCGTACGTCCCACATTGATTTCTGCGGTTATTTGACGCAGTGTTGCTTGTCTGTGAACATTGACAACTCTACGCAGACATCGCTGGTCTCAGTCGTTAAGTGCGGGTGGTCGGCCACTGCGCTGTCCATGGTGGGATATTATGCCTGAAATTAGATACTCTTGGCACACTCTTGACACTGTAGATCTCGGAATGTTGAATTCCCTAACGATATCCGAAATGGAATGACCCATGCGTCTAGCTCCAACTACCATTACGCGTTCAAAGTCTGTTAATTCTCGTCGTGCAGCCATAATCACGTCAAAGCCTCTTCACATGAATAACTTGAACACAAATGAAAGCCTCTTCACATGAATAACTTGAACACAAATGAAAGCCTCTTCACATGAATAACTTGAACACAAATGAAAGCCTCTTCACATGAATAACTTGAACACAAATGAAAGCCTCTTCACATGAATAACTTGAACACAAATGAAAGCCTCTTCACATGAATAACTTGAACACAAATGAAAGCCCTGACAAAGCACTTCGCATTTATACATTTTCTACGCGATACTACTACCATCTGTATATTTGCATATTGCTATCCCATGACTTTTGTCACTTCAGTGTAGTTTAGTTACTGTAGTTCTTGTTATTAACTTGTTCGATGAATTTTGTTTTTGTTTGGATTTTTGAATGGCTGCTAATTGAGCAGTTATTTTTCGAATAAAATAAAAGATGAATTTAAAGGGAAATTAGTTTCCTTATTTCGAACTACAGTCCAAAACAGTGGTTCTATTAGCCGGAGAATTCTAGCAATATTCGAGCTAAATTTTTGATTGTGAAAAAACTGTTTATCGTTAGGAAAATGGCGTCATCAGATATTACGGTTCTTATTCGAAGAAGAGGTAATCTAAAGGCACAAATAACGCGATTAAAAGGCTTTGTGACTAATGATTACCCAAACTTCGATACTACAAAATTGGAATATAAGCTGGACAATGTTCAAATCATTTCAACTATACTGGAAGAACTTAAAAGTGAATTTTACGGCGTTTTAAAAGATGAAGAATGCGAAGAGCATGAAATCATCTTCTCGGAAATGGAGATTGATCTCCAAAAAATTGAGGTAAGTCTTAGATGTTTTTTAAAAGACCTGAACACTAAGCCCAGTAGCAAATATAATATTTCTAACAATAATGTTGTAGTATCAAATAAACAAAGTTCAATTAAACTGCCAGAGATTCCCTTGTCTAAATTCAACGGAAATTACCAAGAATGACTTCTCTTTAAAGCTCAATTTAAGTCAATAACAGATGATAACAAATATTTAACCGATTTACAAACGCTGTATTATTTACAATCAGCTCTTATTGGGAAGGCAATGGAAATTCAAACCACGGATGATACTTATGAACCTCTGTGGAAAACGGTTATAGCCAGATTTGAAAATAAACGGTTAATAGTTAATAGTCATGTTAATGAACTGTTATCGATTCCTAAAATACATCATGAATCGCCAAAAGAATTAAGAATTTCAATTGACAGAATGCACAAGCATCTACGAGCATTAAAATTAATGGGATTAGAAACTAATAAGTTAACCGAAATAATGTTAATCTATTCAATGCTAGAAAGTTTAGATAAAGAGACAAGACGTAAATTTGAGATGTCTTTAACCTCTACAGATCTGCCTGATTCGAGATCTTTTTTGGATTATTTAGAAAATCGGTGTCAGAACCTGGAGAATATGCAAGGAAGTCGGTTACTTGTTAACAAAATTAGATTTATTCCAAACCAAATTAAGAATCAGAATTTTGTTAGGAAATCAGGCTCATCATAATGTGTGCTTTGTAAAAATATTCATTCATTGTATAAATGTTCGTTATTTTTAGAAATGGAACCTATAGAAAGATTCAGTGTTGTAAAAATGCATAAACTATATCTAAACTGTTTAGATATGTCGCACAAATATATATACTGTTTTTGTAAAGGCAAACATATAATTTGCATTTGCATCGCAATCAAAACAGTTGTCGTACCAATGAACCAAATTCTCGAGTTTCGGAAGGCTTACTTAATCAACCTCAGGAGCCAGCAATACTTTCAGAGAAGGAATATCCGACAGATAAAGGAAGTTACGAAATCGCAGGATTTTTCGACTCGAAATGAGTACAGAAATAAAACTTTTCTCTTGGCAACTGCCATAGATTGGGTGTGGAACTCCCAGAATGCCTGCTATAGTAAAGGACGTTGTTTGTTAGACTCGTGCAGTCAAGGGAACTTTATAACTTCCGACTTTGCAAATAATTTGCAGTTGAGAAGGGAACTAATAAAGATACCTGTTAGTGGCTTGAGCGCAAATGTGACAAATGTTAAATTTAAAACTAAGGCACTTGTTACCAATGGAAATTCTTCCTTTTCAACGTACGCAGATTTTCCGGTAGTACCTAAAATAACAGACTTTCTACCTGCTACCAGAATAAATGTAGAAAATCTGAAAATACCCTGAGCGTATATACTTAGCGAATCCATATTTTGACAAGCCAGGAAGGATCGACCTCATATTGGGTGCTGAAAGTTTTTTCGAATTAGTGAAGGAGCAAAAGATTCGATTATCCAGTACTTTACTTTTCCACGATTCAATCTTCGGATTTATTGCTAGTGGATATGTTGAAACTGAAAATTCACATCAATATTGTGGCCTAATCTCCCAGTCGGAAATATGGAAGAATGTGTACATAAATTTTGCAAATCGAAGAAATAGCCAACAAACCCCTTAAAAGCGAAGAAGAGGAGTTTTACGAATTGCATTATCAGACGACACATAGGAGTAATTAGCGTGGGCGTTTCATAGCACAGATGCCTATTCGAGAAGAAGCACTTCTTCAATTAGGTGATTCAAGAAACATTACTAATAAACGTCTTAATCAGATGATTAAAAGGTTAAATAAAAACTCAGACCTAAAAAAGCTTTATACCGATTTTATCAGTGATTACGAAAGCTTAAATCACATGGAAAGGGTTGAAGAAGAAAATCCTCCACCCGTCACTTTCTACCTTCCTCACCATGAAATTTACAAACCTTAAAAATCATCTACGAAATTGCGCATTGTGTTTAATGCATTAGCTCCTACTACTACAGGATTGAGTCTGTACCACATTTTACTCTCAGTCGAGGTTAAAGAAGATGATTCATTTAATTGTTCGATTTCAAAAACATAAAACAGTACTGGTTGCAGACATTAAACAAATGTTTAGACAGATTTTAATCAATTCATCGCAAAGGAATCTTCTACTTATCTTATGGAAAATAGCATTAAGACGACTCACCTGGTATTTTCAGATTGAACACTGTTACGTATGGGACTAAACGTGCTCCATTTCTAGCTATAAAAAACTCTAAAACAGTTAGCTTTGGATGAACAGCAGAAATACCCTTTAGCTTCTGAAGTGATTCTTCCTGACGTCTATGTGGACGACATAGTCTCTGATATTAAGTCTGCTATTGAATTAAAGAATCAACTAATAAAGATATTCGAAAGCTGTGGAATGTCGTTACATAAATGGAACTCTAAGAGTGTATTAGACATTTTAGTATCTGATTCCACTGAATTTACGAAAACTCTGGCCGTAATTTGGCAACCAGAATCCGACATCTTTACTTTTAAAGTTGCTTTCCAAGGCAAGTCATCTTTTACGAAAAGAGATGTCGTTTCAGTCATTACTCAGTTGTATGATCCTATTGTTTTATCGGGCCATTCATTTGTAAAGCAAAAATATCCCTTCAGAAACTATGGTCTTTAAAATTGAACTGGGATGATGACTTACCTGAACCATTTGCCAGTGAATGGAATCGTTTCATTTCAAAGTTAAAGGAATTGGAAAATCTTAAGATAAGAAGATATGCACTGCATTCTACAGCCGATAAAAAAAGCTATCGTAGGTTTCTCCGATGCTTCAACATCTGCATATGGAGCAGTAGTCTACCTAAAAGTCATTCAAGATAATCCTTGTTTAGAGTTACTGGCAAGCAGATCTCGAATAGTCCCTTTAAGGACTCTATCTTTACCACGTTTAGAACTCTCAGTTTGTCTTCTACTTGCTAAGCTTGTTAAAAAGAGTTCTGATTTCACTAAATATAGACACTGAAAAGGTAACATTATATTCGTATTCGACAATCGCATTAGCATGGATAAACGCTACTTCACATCAACTCAAAACCTTTGTTGGGAATCATGTTGCGAAAATTCAGTGGTTATCAGAGAACTTCGAATGGAAACATATCCGTTCTGAGGAGAATCCTGCTGATTTGGTTTCTCGTGGAGTTGAGCCTAGCGAACTTTTATCTTCAGAATTATGGTTCAATGGACCTTCTAATCTTGGCATGAATGTTATAGAAAAGGCCAGTTTGGATGTTAAGGACTATGAACTTTACGAATGAAGAATTTTGGCTTTGTTTGGATTTTTGAATGGCTGCTAATTGAGCGGTTATTTTTCGAATAAAATAAAAGATGAATTTAAAGGGAAATTAGTTTCGTTATTTCAAACTACAGCCCAAAACACAGGGATTGTATTGCCCGGAACGTGTAGTCCTTGGAAAGGGAAATCTAATATATCTAAATCAGTGCAAAATATAACGACTTTTGTACTGATTTAGATATTTTTAAATAGAATTAATTAAAATTCTTTTATATTGCCGTGTACCACCACGAGACTTATTTGAAGAGAAAGCTATGCCGCAAAATTAAATGTACAGGAGCACGCGCGTTTAATAAATAGATATCTCGTAATTGTATTCTTTTAATATCGAGAAAATACGAGAAGTTTCTCGTGCATTTAAAAAGCTTGTAAAAAGCAGGAGGAAAACCTCTCATTTCTGTTGTTTAGCAGTTGTTTTATGAGTTCTTTAGAAAACTGTTGTTGTTTACTGTAGCGAATTCGTGGCGAAATCGGATTAGCTTTCTCTATTTTGAATTAGTTCTGTTGAACGTTTTGGTATATATATATATATATATATATATAACTGTATTATAAATATATTAACATATGCAATGTGAAAGAAATTGCCGTACATATTCCTATTTATACGCTTTTTAAATCTATCTCACCAGCTGCTGAGCGGTATAATCGCTGAACAGTGGTAATTAGATCCGAGGTTCGATTCCAGCGAACGGGCTGGCTGCATGGGCGTTTTCGTGGTTTTCCTGTGTGAAACGTGTATACGAGATAGTTTCTTTTAGAAAGTCTTCCACAAATGCAACCCTCACCTTACTCAGATAGCCCTTGTGACTTTGTCGCAATCACCAAGCACATTTTTGTCGTCAAAACCAAACACGTTTTTAATCTGAATAAAAAATACAGAAAACTGATGAAATATATATAAGCAGACTACATAAAATATCTGATAACTAATTATAAATCATGCATTAAAGTATTTACAAGAATTTAATTTTACTGAAAATTATACAGGAATTTAACTTGAATTACACTGGAGATTCTAAAAACTACTGGAAATAATTGACAGTCATTATCAGTACAATTAAAACTACTTTAAATACATATTTTGATGCAAAGTAATTTAATATGAATGTTGAATTTAGGATGTGCATAATTTGAATAGATGGTGCATATTGTTTAATGCATTTATTAATGTATTACATCTTATACACTAGAAATTAAAATAAAAGTAGAGAGGGAATACATTAAACGCTCTTAGACAAAAAAAAAAAAAAAAAAAAAACCGACGCACCGAGAAGATATAAAGCAAATTGGATACAAATTGATATGCATACAGCTTTCGACAGGAAATGCAAAATTTTACATTTTGGCTGCCAATGAATGATATCGCTATAGCGCATCTGATCTGCGCAACTGGTAGGATATTTAAGAGGTGAAATTAGGATTCCAGGTCATGTTTTCTTCACGAAATTCATTCCGCGTACTCTGGTAGACAGTAACTATGCCTCGCATACAAGTGCGCGAACGATATGCGCAGATGTCAGAATTTGAGACAGGTCGTGTAGTTGGATCAAAGAAGCCAGTTGGTCTTATCGGCAAATAGCTCGACATTTGAGCAGGAGCGATGCCACTATTAGACGATGTTGGCAGGAATGGGTGAACCATGGCCGTACACAGCGTCAAGAAGGAAGCGGTAGGCCTAGAGAAACGACAGAACGTGAAGACCGAGCAGTCGTCAGCCCCAGATGCATCATTATCATCGATTGTACGTACAACGAGCGCTTCAGTGACCGCAAGGACCATTCATAGACGGCTCACAGAAAGTGGGCTGAGGTCACGGCGCTCCTTGCACTGACTACCACTGACCTCTGTACAACGTCAAGCCTGTTTGCAGTGATGTTGGGCTCATTCGTACTGGAATGTCACTGACTGGAGTAGAATAGTCTTCAGTGATGAGTCCCGCTTTGAACTGAGCCCCGATGACCAGCGAAGGCGAGTCTGGCGACGCCCCGGACAGCGGTGTGATACCAACCTGACTGTCTACCGACAGACAGGCCGACAAACAGGAGTGATGGTCTGGGGTGCCATTTCATTTCATAATAGGACTCCTCTGGTTGTCATTCGTCGCAACCTTACAGCACAGCGGTACGTCGACGAAGTTCTAAGGCCCGTTGTGTTGCCCTTCATGTCATGCCACCCTGGGATTACATTTCAGAAAGTTAATGTTCCCCCACACTGCACATGTTTATACTGCTTCCCTTAGTGCTTGCCGTACATTACCTTGGCCAGCAAGGTCGCCAGATTTCTCTCCTATTGAGCACATTTGGAGCCCTCCAAGAAGCTCGGGACGTTGACGATCTAACGCGCGAGTTGGACAGAATTTAAAACGATATCCCTCAGGAGCTCATCCGCAACCTCTATCAATCGATGCCTAGCCGAATAACTGCTTGCATAAAGGCGGACAAACGCGTTACTGACATTTTCACTTTGTGAAGCTCTATCACTTCAATAAATCATCCAATTTTTCTCAAACAGTAATCATTTGTTTTTCTGTACATGTACATCACTTCTACCGATTTTCGTCCCATCCGGATAACGGCCCACCAGCGGCCAAGCGGTAAAGTCGCTGAACACTGGTAGTTCGGTCCGAGATTCGAATCCCGCGAACGGGCTGGCTGCATGGGCGTTTTCGTGGTTTTCCCCATGTTCCCTTAGAAAGTCCTCCACGAAGACATCCCTCCCCTTAGGCAGACAGCCCTAGTGTGCTTTGCCGTAATCTCAATAAACCAAACCAAAACCAACCCATCCGGATAACTCCTTCTTTGTGCGTCTTTTTTTTTTTTTTTTTTTTTTTTTTTTTTTTTTTTTTTTTCGTCTAAGAGTGTAATTTAAAACATAAAATTTATAAATTACTCATCAAAACATGAAATTAAGTACATTAATATAGATATTCGTTTAAAAATTACAATTTTAAATTAAAAGTATGCACTCTGGACTGTAGCTACGAAATAACGAAACTAATTTTTCTTTTAAATCCATCCTTTATTCTATTCGAAAATTAACCCCTCAATTAGCAGCCTTTCAAAAATCCAAGCAACAAATTTCTCATCGAACAAGCTAATAAAAATGCATTACAAAAACAAACGATATTGACGCGTGCGCGTTACAAGATTCGTTGCTAGGCGACTAAGTTAGAGGCGAAAGGTTTCGCATAGCAGACGACCAGCAGACGATCAGGCGCCAACATCCCGCCCGATGAAATACTAATTTCCTGGTAATCCTAATTTTCCGCCTGGTAAAATACTAATTTCAAAGCTAACGTAAATTATTTAAGAAATTTAAAGTTTAACACATATATCAGTTAGAAACAATTAAATGCAATAATATATCCATTAAACAAATAACAAACAAATTACTACATTTTACAATAAAATAGATATGCAGTATTAATACAAATAATTACAAGATAAATTCGCTACACCAATCGTTCATAGGTAGAATTGTTATGTCGCTAATTTCAATTACTAATATTGTTTTAAGTTATTATTATTCTAATATTTTTATTTGTATTCATGTGTATTTTAATCTGGAAAAAAAGTATTCTTAAGCTCTTAAGGTTTTATTTAATTCATTATTCTTGAGTGGGAATTGTAACAAAGGCGAGAGACGGTTGCGAGGACACACATCTGGTTTATGGCCTTTCCAACAATGAAGGTAGTAGGTTATGTATTGTCGCCTTTTAACTAATGCGTGTGAAACGGAAATCGTTTTTCCTGTCGCTTTGGCAGTTTTCTTACTTCAAGACAGTGGGAGGTGTACTAAGTTAAATAATTGGATTTTCGTAAAAGCTTAGTTTCACTTGTTAGTTGGGGGGTCTATTTTTTTCCTCACGTTATGAGTGCAGATGTTTTTCAGATTTCATTGTCAGATTTTCTGGTGTTTGATTCATCATGGGTGTGTCATTTTCTCAATTTAGATAACTTAAAATTCCGGGATTGGTAAGATTTAATTTTATGATTTTTTTGAAAGCCTATGAACTCACAGAGGCGGAGAAACCGAGTTTTCCTGGGTGCTTGCACCAGGCTAGACTTCTGGCTGATTGAGATTTCTGAGCGAAAAGGAAAGGAGAAGCAGAAAGTTTTGCGGGGCTTCCCCTTTGCGGGGCGAGCGATTTGTACAAGCGGGCTGCGGTGATGTTGTAGCGGAGTTTGATTTGAGTGAATTTTGAGCAGCCGCGATGTGAAAGAGAAAGAAAGATAGTGGGGCGCTTTGCTCTGCTGCGGGCTTCCTGTGCAAGAGGGACTGGGTACCGTTTTCTTTTCTGCGGGATATTTAAAAGTTTTGTGCGAGATGCAAGGAACATTTTCCTGCGTGATGTATGGAGAACTGTGTGAGAGCTGCAAAGAGCATTTTTACTGAGAGCTGATTGAGACGTATAGAGGAAAATCTACCAAGAAAATTTAGCATTTTCTCTCTTCACCTGAATCGCCGGTTAATCTCCAAGAGCCTTTTTCCGTAACATTCAGCATAAATGTTGCCTCGACGCTTCGATGATGCACGTGGTTGTGCTAAAAAAAAAACTGGTGTATATTCAGCTACCTGTTATTGAATTGAAAAAAGATCCTTCTAAATTGGACTATTGGTTCCCACCTAATGAACAGTAAAGAAAAATGGGCTTGGCTCATTTCCATGTGGATTGGACACTAAGGATCCGGCTAATCAGGAAAAACTGTTTTCCATCTGTGAGTGAAATTTTTTTTAAGTATATATTCTCTCTCTCTCTCTTTCTTAGTTTTCCCGAATGCAGAACAGTTAATAGTGATTTATCTACCAGTATATTGTTATTGCTTATATAAATTAAATATTAGTTAGAAAATTGAGAACTTATTTATAATTTCAAGTGAAAGCCAGTTTTGGGAGGATTAAAATTTGTTTCACCTACTGAATTTTGTGAGCTAGAAAAACGTTACTTTCTAATTAATAAGAACCTGTTATTTGGAGGATTAAATTTTGTTACACCTAATTAATTTGAAAAAAAAACAATGTTAATCTTAATTAATATAAGCTGTAATTTGATGTAGTATTATGTGTTATTTTGCTTAGAAAAAATGTGTATTGCTGATCAGTTATCCATTATTTAATTATATAATATATAGTCAAGAATTTAATAAATGTTTGTTTAAAATTTAATGGCATTTCTGTATTTATGCTGTGTATATTTTACTGTGGTCTGTCATGTTCCTCCATTTGTTTGAGCCGGGAGGCTTTTAAGAAACATGGAGTTTAATTGAATTTGGAGTTATTGATTTTCCCTTTACATAGGTTACTCACAACGCAAACCTACCTAAAGTTAAATTGTACTACCACTATACGAATGTTTATAAGAATAACGAAATGATATTTGATTATTATGAAATAGATTTTGAATGTATTTGTTATTTGATTTTTTTTTTTTTTTTTTTTTTTTGTTATTTTTGTCCGGCACCATCAGTCAAAGTCCAAAGTTAAAAGGTATTTAAACACCAAATAAGAATTTTCTATTTAACAGAATAGATAAGTTCGATATTCCACATTTTATCAGCCTTTTCAAATCGGCGTTGGCTTCGATAAAGTTGGTAGCGTTATCCGAATATATAGTTGAGCTAAGGCCGCGTCGAGCGAAAAATCTTTTTAATGTTGCAATTACAGCCTGCGATGTTAGATTTGTAACAAAATCGAGATGTATAGCTCGAGTAACTAAACATACAAAAATAACATATATCTAATTTAAGGTACCTCTTCGTTGATTTTTATATTTTATGTAAAAGGGTCCGCATAAATCAATTCCAGTTACGGTAAAAGGGGGACTCACAGAAACTCTTTCCTTCGGCAATGGTGCCACAAGTTGTTGGGCCATTTTAGATTTATTTTTAAAACAGATAATGCAGTTATGTATTATTTTACGAGCAGTGTTTTTGCCGTTTAGTGGCCAAAATTCCTGTCGAACACAATGCAGAAAAGTCTGAGCACCAACATGTAAAATTTTTAAATGGAAGTATCGCATAATTATACTAGTTAAGTTATGATCCCTAGGTAGCAGAATAGAATGCTTTTGGTCATAGGATAAAGATGATTTATTTAATCTGCCACCTACCCTAAGTATTCCATTTTCGTCGACGAAAGGATTTAAATTACTTAAGTGGCTATCCTTTATAATTTTACCTTATCTAAGAGCTTGAATTTCTTCCTTGAATACTATTCGCTGCACTAGCGTTACCTTTGCTAGCTTGGCATACGTAAATTCATCTCTAGTAATAGAAACTGATGACTTCTTACCTTGTCGACAGTTGGAAATAAACCTATAAATAAAACTAAGAAACGATTTAGTTTAACAAAACTATTACTTAAAGAGAATAGTTAATGAAATCAGCACTAGAAGTGATACTAAGAGAAATTTATGGAAATTTTTTCAATTCGCATTCGTAAAGTTCATAGTCCTTACCATCCAAACTAGCCTTTTCTATAACATTCATGTCAAGATTAGAAGGTCCATTGAACCATAATTCTGAAGATAAAAGTTCGCTAGGCTCAACTCCACGAGAAACCAAATCAGCAGGATTCACCCTAGAATGGATATGTTTCTATTCGAAGTTTTCTGATAACGACTGAATTTTCGCAGCGCGATTCCCAACAAAGGTTTTGAGTTGATGTGGAGTAGCGTTTATCCATGCTAATGCGATTGTCGAATACGAATATAATGTTACCTTTTCAGTGTCTATATTTAGTGAAATCAGAACTCTTTTTAACAAGCTTAGCAAGTAGAAGACAAACTGAGAGTTCTAAACGTGGTAAAGATAGAGTCCTTAAAGGGACTATTCGAGATATGCTTGCCAGTAACTCTAAACAAGGATTATCTTGAATGGCTTTTAGGTAGACTACTGCTCCATATGCAGATGTTGAAGCATCGGAGAAACCTACGATAGCTTTTTTATCGGCTGTAGAATGCAGTGCATATCTTCCTATCTTAAGATTTTCCAATTCCTTTAACTTTGAAATGAAAGGATTCCATTCACTGGCAAATGGTTCAGGTAAGTCATCATCCCAGTTCAATTTTAAAGACCATAGTTTCTGAAGGGATATTTTTGCTTTACAAATGAATGGCCGATAAAACAATAGGATCATACAACTGAGTAATGACTGAAACGACATCTCTTTTCGTAAAAGATGACTTGCCTTGGAAAGCAACTTTAAAAGTAAAGATGTCGGATTCTGGTTGCCTAATTACGGCCAGAGTTTTCGTAAATTCAGTGGAATCAGATACTAAAATGTCTAATACACTCTTAGAGTTCCATTTATGTAACGACATTCCACAGCTTTCGAATATCTTTATTAGTTGATTCTTTAATTCAATAGCAGACTTAATATCAGAGACTATGTCGTCCACATAGACGTCAGGAAGAATCACTTCAGAAGCTAAAGGGTATTTCTGCTGTTCATCCAAAGCTAACTGTTTTAGAGTTTTTTATAGCTAGAAATGGAGCACGTTTAGTCCCATACGTAACAGTGTTCAATCTGAAAATACTAGGTGAGTCGTCTTAATGCTATTTTCCATAAGATACGTAGAAGATTCCTTTGCGATGAATTGATTAAAATCTGTCTAAACATTTGTTTAATGTCTGCAACCAGTACTGTTTTATGTTTTCGAAATCGAACAATTAAATGAATCATCTTCTTTAACCTCGACTGAGAGTAAAATGTGGTACAGACTCAATCCTGTAGTAGTAGGAGCTAATGCATTAAACACAATGCGCAATTTCGTAGATGATTTTTAAGGTTTGTAAATTTCATGGTGAGGAAGGTAGAAAGTGACGGGTGGAGAATTTTCTTCTTCAACCCTTTCCATGTGATTTAAGCTTTCGTAATCACTGATAAAATCGGTATAAAGCTTTTTTAGGTCTGAGTTTTTATTTAGCTTTTTAATCATCTGATTAAGACGTTTATTAGTAATGTTTCTTGAATCACCTAATTGAAGAAGTGCTTCTTCTTGAATAGGCATCTGTGCTATGAAACGCCCACGCTAATTACTCCTATGTGTCGTCTGATAATGCAATTCGCAAAACTCCTCTTCTTTGCTTTTAAGGGGTTTATTGGCTATTTCTTCGATTTGCCAAAATTTATGTACACATTCTTCCAGATTTCCGACTGGGAGATTAGGCCACAATATTGATGTGAATTTTCAGTTTCAACATATCCACTAGCAATAAATCCGAAGATTGAATCGTGGAAAAGTAAAGTACTAGATAATCGAATCTTTCGCTCCTTCACTGATTCGAAAAAACTTTCAGCACCCAATATGAGGTCGATATTTCCTGGCTTGTCAAAATCTGGATCTGCTAAGTATATATGCTGAGGTATTTCCAGATTTTCTACATTTATTCTGGTAGCAGGTACAACGAGAAAGTCTTTTACTGAGTTGAAAGGAAAGTCATTATTACTAATAAGAACGTAATTTAATTTCCATTTAATATTCATCGTGTTTCCACTTAGAACATTAACAGGTATATTTACCGTAGTTAAGACCAAGCGAAGAAGTGAACTGCGAGGTCATAAAATGCGATTGAGATGCACTGTCCAGTATCGCTCTGCCGCTAATATAATCACTTCGAATCGGAGACCAAACTTTAACCATGGCTGTAGAAAGCAAAACTGTTTTGTTTGACATTTTATTTAAAGATGCAAAAGTCTTTACCACTTCAGTTAAGTTTGAGCTTTTTATTACATAAGGCGAACTAGGGTTCTCTTTGCTTTGCGTATTACGAGCATCTGCAGTCTCTGAAATGGGAAGATTTTCCGACTGCGAACTTCCCGAAATATCTTGATCTGGCGAAGTTTTTCACTGAAGGAATTTTTAGTTTCAGACCTACACAATAGATAATTGTGCTTTCCTTGGCATAAATGAAAAGAATATTTGGATTAGCATGATGCAAGCTTATGTCTATCACTTAAACAGTTTATACAAAGTGCATGTTTTTTAGCAATTATAAATCTTTGCAATGGAGTCATTTTTAAAAATAAAGAACAACTATATACCAAATGTGAAATTTTACACAATATGCAGAAATTGTTGTTTGACTTTAACAGGAAATTTCTGGTAATTTAGGAACTGGTAATTTCTGGTAATTAGAGTAAATTTAGGAACGGACTTTTTCGCCTGTGAACTTGAGGTTTATGTTAACAGTCAAGACTTTCTTCTCTTCAAAAACGATCTAACTTTTCGTGCAAAAACAGTTCGCGTTCTCTTCAGTGACAAGTGACAGTGTGTCAGAAGGGAACGCCGGAGGAAGCGTGATCTAGTGCCGCAAAATAGTGAAATTTCCCGGAAGAATATCCAAGTAGTGCCAGCAGAGTCAATCGAAGGCGTCTTCAAAATTGGTGAGTACTATTTTTGTAATTTTGGAGAGGTTATGCCAGTTATTCGAGAATAGGCTTATTTTGGATATAGTGCAGGAAATAGTTCCCTCTTAATTAGCATTTTTGGTACTATTCCGTTTTGAGGACCGTAAAAAAATTGCAGCGAAAATGTATGCGCAAAAGCGCCAAATCTAGCAAACGCGCCCATTTTTAAGAGCCGCCAAATTTAGCGTAAGCGCTGATTTCAGATTGCGTAAGTTTATATTGTTCGTCTTAAGAAAGACGCCATTGAAATAATAGTTTAATTTTTAAATCCTTTTTTGATTTTAAATTCCTTTTTGATATCCTATGGATTTAACAATTTGGGAATTGCCCACGACGAAAACTGTGCAATAGAATTTTGGGTAAAGGGCAGAATCACCCACTATTTGACGCGTTTTTAAGAACTGCACATACTCGGTATCCATGTACACATCGACCTATTTTCACTTAAAAAAACAATCCCAGAATTGCACAATAATGGCACTGCGCACACCCTTGACTTTATCTATGTACACATCGATCTATTTTCACTTAAAAAGTAAAAGAAAATTAACAAAAATCCAATTGTTTTTACCCTTTTAAAAAGCGGCAAACAAATAAGTGGACGATTCTGCCCTTTACCGAAAATTTTTTCAAAGAAAAGACATCATTCATTATAGAAAATTATGTTTGAAAAACCAACGAGATGAAACTATGCTTTAGCGATGCAGGCATCCATTCAGTTACGTTTAGCAATTTTTATATAAATTATAATAATGATCTGAAATAGTAATTTACTCTTATACTTCCATTCAGTGATGTTTACCCTTTTTTTATATAAATTATAATAATAAAAAACTATTATAGGAAATTAACCTTTTATTTAAATTAAAACAAAATTAATCTTAGATAGTTATTTACTATTATACTTCCTTTCTTGCGTTAGGGTTGCCGCAATTATTTTTGGCAGCGCTGGCATCAACAATAGTTTGGCGATTTTTTACGGGCCTCAAAACCGAATAGTACCGCATTTTTTTTATATACGCTTTGTTTGTAGGCATAGGTATTATCATTAAGTGTTGTAAGACAATTTGTGGCACAGCTTTAGTATAGCCCACCCGGAATTTTAAACAAAAAAAATATCACCAAGAGCGGCGATAAATGATATGATCTGGTAACCCAGTCAGTTACATTTATTCAATTTCAATACAAATTACCGACATATCCGTTTACTCAAAGTTTAATGCACGTGCCCTGTATTCTTACTTTTCCGGTATAGATTTCTGTTAAAATTTGTCTCACGCTGCGTTGCAGGAGGAAATACAACATTTTAAATTAGAATTCTACTAAAATTAATATCTAAATACACAATTCGTAACACTGTTATTGGCGATTGTTTAACGCTCAGATACCGTGAATACTATTTTGTATATATATTTTTGGCTACTTGAGGTGATATTTTTGCGTTTAGTTATTGCTTGCTCTAAAACTGCTGTTAGTGATGTTGTAATTAAATATCAGGAGATTATAAAGGAAAATTTAAGGTGGGAGTTTTCAAACAAGCGTAAAATTTTGGGAACAGATATTTTATGTATGAATTAACAATAGAGTATGAACTTTTTAGAGGATTTTTGATGGATTGTCGATTATTGAAGGATAACGTTTTCTGTGAAAAATGTAAGATACATGCTGGTTAGTTAGTCAGAAAAGTCATCGAATGGTAGTATTTGCAAGAAATGTAAGGCTGAGAAATCAATTAGGCTAGGATCTTGATTCGCCTGTAGTAAGCTCAATAAGCTCAATTTTTCTAGAAACATTTTTTTTTTTTTTTTTTTTACAACGCGAATTGATGGAGTTGCTTATGCGCGAATTTCTGCAATTCTACGATTTCTTTTAAGTGAAAGCAGATTTCTTAGTATATGAGCAATGCAGAGTTTATTCAATGTCTGATTTTTCAGTGAAAAGAGATCGCTATATACTTGGGCAAAGCCAATGCAGTGCGCAATGCCGAGGTTGTGCGCGGTGTTTAGTTTGTGCAATTCTAGGATGTTTTTTTTAAGTGAAAATAGATCAATGTGCACATGGGCAAAGCCAATGTAGTGCGCAATGCCGAGGTTGTGCGCGGTGCCTAGTTTGCTCAATTCTAGGATGTTGTTTTAAGTGAAAATAGATCGATGTGTACATGGGCAGAGCACTACAGACCAGGCTTCCGGCCTGAGGTATAACCAATCGGAATAGTACCTGACCTGTAGAAATTATCTACTATCTACTTCCGCCACTGCCAGGGCGAGCCCCGCAAACCAGCGGCATTTATTGAGTAAGTCAGAAGTTACCGATTCACAGTAATGGTTGTTACAATGGCATCTTTGCAGACGTTGTCTGCTACATGAAAAGATATAAGTACTGTACTGAGCTGAGTATTATTCATACGCGCGTGTAATTACAATTGGTCTGATTGTGTAATGTTCCATCGGCAGTAATTGGTTAAGAGCACCGCATGAAATTTAGTACATTGTGTTAGTGTCCGGACTTCACTACAAATCATTATTGGTGAACTTGGCTTAACCTATGCTGCGTATCTGTCCGTGTCACATACTAAGGACATACTGTACATGCATACATAGCATGAAGATATACATAGCATGAAGATTACATACATAGCATGAAGATTACATACATAGCATGAAGATTATACATAGCACTAAAAATTACACATAGCATTAAAAATATTGTAAAGAACGCTCCTGAACTCTCTACTAGAAAGATCTATGGTGCTCTCGACTAGAGATCACACTACGAGGACTATAATTCATTTTTAATTCATATTTTAAAGAACTGTGAATGGCAACGACTTAACTGAGAATCACGCATGCGTAAAGAGATGAGACTTCTGTTGAGACGCCTGTGAGAGAGTGCTGGGAAGCTCCGCCAGCGAGCTGAGGTGTGGAGACTTAATTTGTCCAGTGATGACGAGTGCTGTCTTCGTTAACGTCTCTGATCGTGTCATCAACTCGGATATATACTCAAGTTTTCTAAATGTATTAATTAAATGTTGTATCTGTGGTATGTGCTGTGAATAAAGTGATGCATTACCAGTACCAGTATTGATTCCGTTCCCACTGTAGCATCCACGACGTCACAGACGAAAAGAAATAAAAAATTGGAGGTTCCACCGAAATTTGTGTGACAAGAGACCAGGTATGTGTTCTCCACAATATTCAATTCCAGGCCTGAAGAGTATAATGTAGTTATTTATTACTTATTCGGGAAATCAATTCCCAAAGCAGAAGTAGCACATTAGTGCATAAGAGTTTTAAACACTCAATGTGTTTGTTTTATATATCTAACAAGATATTTTCCTTTTGTGGTATATTCGGGAAAACATTTTCCCATTAACACGTAGCACATCAGTGCATTTTATAGCACGTCAGTGCATAAGAGTTTTTGAAAACAATCAAAGTATTGCTTTTATATATTTAACGAGATATTTTTCTTTTGTATGATAATGGGGAAAATCCATTCCCGTAAATAAACAGCACATCAGTGTATTTATGTTTAACGTTTCGTTATAAATTGGTGTGATAGAATCTGAACTGTTTATTTTGTGTATATGTGAAAGCACATCAGTGCAATATTGCAATTTTCATTTCTAAGTCATTAGAAGAAAATTTATGTTAAATTCTTGTGAAAGAAATAAGTTGTTGAAGATATTAAAACCTTGTTACTTTGGTTTTCTCATGAAAGCACACCAGTGCTGTATTTTAATATGATATGTTTTTTCTGATAAGTAGAATGTTAAATTTTATCATTTCATTTTTAATTTTAAGGCTTTGAGCAGTAAAGAAAAGTTCTAATAGTGTTCTGATTTAAACCTGCGCCTATCGAATTTACGTAGTAATTGCGTTGGCCATGTGGTTGCCAGCGGAAGTAGCTGTCATGAAAACGATAGTTAATTAAAGGTGTTTATATTTATTGGCGCCACTCTGGGTTTGTTCTGTCTGGCTGTACTAAATGAAAAGAATTTGTTATTTTTTTTATGCGAAGTATTCAGTAAGGTTGTTTATTCGTTTTATGTTTGAATGGAAATAAATCCACAATGATTAATGCTTTTATTAACCTTTTATTTTTATTTGCCTAATTTTATAAGAAAGAAGAAAAGTTAATGTTTTTATATCTATGATATATTTTTATGTGTATTATTTGTGAATAACTATTTGAGTTATTTGTTTTGAACATATACTTTTGTGAAAATGGCATTTCTGGGGAAAGCTAAGAAAATGGATCTATTCCTTGTCGCTTCAGAACTTGGGAAAATAGCTTTAGAAGATATGAAAGTGATAGATTTAAAACAATTAATAACGAATAGTAAAAATTATGAGGAAGAATTTGTTAAAAATTTGTTAGAAAGTATTATGACTGATAGGATAGAAAAGGAAAACTTAGAGAAGCAAACAAGAGCGAAAGAATTACAGTTAGAACAGGAAGCTAGGGAGAGGGAATTTCAGATACTACAACAAAATAAAGAAATTGAAAAGCAACAGTTAGAACTAGAATGCCTTAAAGCAAAACAGAACACTGAATCTGCTAAACCTGAAGGTGAAACGGTATTTAATCAGAATTTTCAGAAACTTATGCCCAAGTTTAATTTAAACACTGATGATATCAGTTTATTCTTAGAACTTTTTGAGAGGCAAGCTAAAGTTATAAAATTGCCCACGGATCAATGGGTGTCATATCTCATTGGTGTCCTTCCGGTTGAGGTAAATAATATAATTGCTAGGGAGCCTGAAAAACAGGCTAGAGATTACCAACATATTAAAGAATTACTACTTAAAAGATTTAAGTTAAGTGCGGAGAAGTTTCGGCAACTTCTTGTTAAGACTAAAAAAAATCCGGACTCTACGTGGTACGATTTTTATCACGAAATTAAGACTTTTTAGATGGGTGGCTTAAGGGATTAAAAATCGAAACATTTGAGCAACTCAAGGATTTAATGTTGGTAGATCAGATTAAAAGGCGCACGCCTAATGAGTTTAAGGAACATTTTATAGATGAGTGGGCCACAATCACTGCACCAAAACAGTTGGTGGGTAAAATAGAGGAATTTGAAGATGCAAAAAAGACAATGGTTGGGAAAACGAAATTGGGTGAAATGAAAACGAAAATATCAGGTAGACAAATGGGTGTTTTTCAGTCCACTGGTAACGTTTTCAAAAATAGAAAAACCCTCAAGGCACACAATTTAAAAGGGATGACAATGCACGCAATGTTGGGAAAAAGTCGGACTCGAATTTTGATAGGAGAAAAAGACTCCAGTGTTATGAATGTGGATCTTTTGACCATTTACGTCATCAGTGCCCCAATTTAAAAACTCAAAAGGCAGATTTGTATCGGATAAGCGGGAGATCAGAGAAGAATCTGTTAGATCCCTATACATTAAATGGAAGAGTAAATGGTTTTGAAGTACCTATTTTAAGAGATACGGGAGCAACGGTAGATATTATTTGTCAGAAATATGTAGACAGAGAGAATGAAGGGAGAACACGTGTGGGTTCGACATTTGTTGGATGATCATATGACTTGTGTACTTGTTGCTGAAGTAGATATTGAATGCGATTTGGGTACAGTAACCACCAAAGCAGATAGGAGACCAGTTAGACCAAAGACGATATATATTAGGCAACCAGACAGCGGCTCTTCTCAGAGGAACTGAGAAAAAATTATTCGTCGTATGTCGGTAATGTAAATGCGGTCGTTACTCGATCTCAAGCACGACAATTTAAGGAAGCGGAAAATTTATGTGAGACGAATCAAAATTCTGAGCAGAATGAGTTAGAATTGGAAGAGGAGGACGATGCTCATGAGAGGTCTGAAAATAGAGAGATATTGCCTCCTGTCGACCTTTGTGTCCCCACAAGTCCTGCGATTCAAATAGACTCAAGTACTTTTATTGATGAACAACAAAAAAGTAAAGAACTTGCGCCTTTATTAGAACTACTAAAAAGCGGAAGTAAAACAAGTTATGGGATTAAAAATGGGGTTTTAGTAAAAAAGAAGGTAAATAAGTTAGGAGGAGAAGAACATTTAATTGTTGTCCCAGAAAACCTCAGAGAGCAAATAAATTAAAGCAATTTGTCATGAAGGAACCTCAGGTCACTTAGGAGTTCTGAAAACAAAAGACCGGTTATTAAGACATTTTTTCTGGCCAAATTGTCATAAAGACATTGAGGAATTCGTTAAAACATGCGACTCCTGTCAACGTGTAGAAAAAGCAAGTGACAAAAAGAAGGCACCGTTAGTAATAGTACCTGTGATATCGGAAGTCTTTAGTAAGGTTAATGTAGATGCTTGCGGGCCTATGCCTACATCTACTGAAGGTAATAAATATCTTATTACAGTTATGTGCTTAGCATCTAAATATCCTGACGCCGTCCCGGTACCGGATATAACGTCTAAATCTGTTGTAAGTGCACTCTTGCAGGTATTTAGTCGGATGGGCTTTCCAAGGGAGGTTCAAACTGATCAAGGGAAATCTTTTATGAGTCGCTTAACCGTTGAATTTTTGAAGAGTTTTGGTATTAAAATTTCCAGAAGTCCACCGAACTTCTGGAAAGGGTCTTAAAGGTACTGTGTATTGAAGCTGCCCCAAATTGAGAAATACAAGTACCTGCCGCTCTCTTTGCTCTGCGGACAGTAACGCATGATAGTACAGGATTTAGTCCAGCTGAATTAGTGTACGGGACCAACCTCAGAACACCTGTCGCATTATTGTATGAGAAATGGTTAGATCCTCAGGAAAAAGAAGATACCGTAATAGAATATGTTTTTGAATTAATCAATAGGTTAAAGAAATGTAGAGAATTAGCTACAGAGAAAATGGAAGAGGTGAGAGGCAAAAGGAAGAAATGGTATGACAAAAATGCCGTGAAAAGGGAATTCCAGCCAGGAGATTCTGTATTAGTATTAGCAGTCAATCAACCACATAAACTCGCTCCTCAATGGAAAGGGCCGGGAAAAATAGACAAAAGATTATCAGAAACAAATTATGTTGTTAGTTTTGAAGGGAATCAGGAAGGGAATAAAGTGTATCACATCAATATGTTAAAAGCTTATCATAAGAGACCTGAACTTTTGAATATGGTGCTCTTTGACAACGAGGAGATAATTGAACCCTCGGAATTAGAGGAGGATTTTCCTTATATGTTAGCTGACCCTAATGTGTTTGATTTTAATGAAATAATAGCAAAAGATAATCTTAAAGAAAGACTTAGTGATGAACAAATCCTGCAGTTGGGAATGTTGTTGGTAAAGTTTTCTGCTATATTTTCGAATATTCCAGGGAAAACAAATTTAGTCGAACATGATATCGAACTAGTCAGTGACAAACGCGTACAGCATAAGCCTTATAGAATGACAAATCGACAGAACGAAATTCTTAAAGTCGAGATTGAAAAAATGTTAAAATACAAGATTATTGAAACAGGACCCTCTGAGTATACTTCACCCATGACCCTTGTTGAAGCACCAGGTAGGGATCCTAGGCCGTGTATTGATTACAGAAAGTTAAACGAAATAACGCGTACTGAGTTCTATCCGATCCCCAATATAGAGCAACGTGTTGAAACTGTTTGTTCTTAAACTTAATATATTTCACAAACAATAATCAATCAACAAATGGACTGCATTCCTACACTTTTATTTCATTACACTAATTATAAATAATATGTCAGCGATGCGAAATAATTGATACAAAATAAGCGAGCCATTCTACATGGCTGTCACAAACACAATTCTATCAATCAATTATCTTGTTGCCACACATAAAGTTCAAAACTAAAGGAAGAAAAACAAAAAGGAATTTACGCTGTTTGCAACAATAAAATGAAGCAAACGATACTCACATAAACATCCTGGCCCTCGTTGAAATCCCTTGGGATTTCAACAGTTGGAGCATTTTGAAACTTCTTAGTCTATAATAAAAGATAAACATAAGAAAAATAATACAAAATATTATATGCGAAGCAGTTCATAGTTTTTAGTCTGAATAGGAAGAGGACACAATTTCACGACTGGTCATTTTATGACACCATGACCAGTTTTAATATTAGCAACTCTGACTCTTTGATCTGACCCCGGATGAACAGCAATTATTCTCCCTAACCTCCATTTAAGAGGCGAAAGGTTGTCTTCTTTGATGAGGACTTAAGTCATTGACTTCTAAATTGTTTTGACATTTTTGCCATTTAGGTCTTTGTTGAAGCTAAGACAGGTATTCTCGACTCCATCTTTTCCAGAAGTGCTGAAAAATAAACTGTCTCACATGCCATCTGTCAATGTGATTGAAGGAAATATAATTTAGGTCTGGTTCAGGTATGGCAGTTAAAGACGTTCCTATTAGGAAATGACCAGGTGTTAATGCAGTTAAATCATTTGGATCAGCCGATGTTGGACACAATGGCCTAGAGTTGAGACAAGCCTCAACCTGCGCTATCAAGGTCTGAAATTCCGGATAGGTCAGCACAGAATCACCAACAGTCCTTTTTAGATGTAATTTCATTAACTTTACGGCCGATTCCCATAGTCCACCAAAATGGGGAGATGATGGCGGGTTGAATATCCATTTTATTTCCTCTAAAGACAAAAATTTGTGAATTTCTTGATTTTGCTAACATTGCAAAAAACATTTTTTGATTTCTTTGTCTGCACCTTTAAAGTTAGTACCGCAGTCACTATAAATCTCAAATGGTTTCCCTCTTCTTGCAATAAATCGTTTCAATGCACTTAAAAAATGCCTTTGTTGACAAATCTTCTACCACTTCAAGATGTACTGCCTTAATTACAAAACACACAAATAAGCATATGTAATATTTAAATGATTTTTGTCCACGTCCTGCACGATGTTTAATCATGAACGGTCCAGAAAAATCTATTCCAGTTCGATGAAATGGTCGCGATTGTGTTACTCTAGATTCCGGTAGATCAGCCATTATTTGACTTGCAGTTTTAGCTCTAAGTTTGCAACACGTGATACAAGATTTTACTACTTTTCGGATAGCAGATCTAGCAGCTATGATCCAAAATTGCTGTCTAATTAAAGATAGAAGAAGTTCTGGTGCTGCATGCAGATATTTGACATGAAAGTGTCTAATTATGATTTCTGTCAGATTGTGTTTTGAAGGTAATAAGATTGGATGTTTTTCATTTTATGACAGTTGCGCATTTTTCAGTTTTCCCCCTACACGTAACACTTTCTTGTCATCAAAATTGGACACAAACTAATAAGGTTGCTGTTTGTAGGTAAGTCCTTACCCAACTCCAAACATTGAATTTCTTTAAAAAAGTGAAATCGCTGTATTATTCGGACAATACAGAAAGTTGCAGCTCGAATTTCATTACTAGATAAAAAAGACGTATTTCTTTCTAGATATGCTACTTTAGAATTCGATATTAATCTTAATATCCAAGCAAATATGCGTTGTAACTTTGGAAATTAAGATATATTTGATATAATAGCAAGTTCCTGTACAGGTTCGGAAACTACAAATGAGACTGTTTTACGTGCATCTGGTAATGCCTCTTCATCTATAAGAATATTTTTAGACAAGGCAATCTCACTGCACTTTAACCAAGAAGGACCATTCCACCACAATTGATGAGATAATAGTTCTGCAGGAAATAACCCACGTGAAGCACAATCAGCTGGATTTTCCTTTCCATCAACATGACTCCAGTTCTCAGGTGGTAAGATGGATTGTATTTCAAAAACTCTATTGGATACGAATACTTGCTAATTTTTAGGATCTGACCTTAGCCATGACAACACGATTTGTGAATCACTCCAAGCTTGCACTAAATCAAAATTTATAACTAATGCAGCTTTTACAGACTGAATCAAGCGTGCCAATAACACTGCTGCACACAATTCCAGTCTTGGAATCGTAATAGATTTTAATGGTGCTACACGAGTTTTAGCTGTTACGAGTTTAACATTAATGTCAGAGTTATTGCAAGTTTTGATATAAATAACTGCTGCATAACCTCTTTCAGACGCATCACAAAATCCGTGAAGTTCACATCGAAAATAATCAGGTAGCAGAATTTTCCTAGGTATATTGATAGAATTCAAAAGTTTAACTTTTCTACATAGATTTCTCCAATTTCGATCAATCTCTTCTGTTACAGGATCATCCCATGATAATTGTAATTTCCACAATTGCTGAAGGATCATTTTAGCGAGAATTACAAACGGAGCTATCCACCCAATCGATCGGATAGTTTTGCTACGAATGACAAAATAATTCTTTTAGTCGGAGCACTTTGATACTCTATTACACCGACATTACATTTGAATTCATCATTGTCCGGATGCCATTCCAATCCCAGAACTTTCAATGTTTTGTCTTCTATTACACGATGAATATTGTCACTATCTGTGTTTGTTAAGCCAGAGGTTTTTAACAATGACGGTTCACTTGTCGACCATTTGTGAAGCTCAAAGCCACCACTTTTTAGCAGATGTTGCAATTCGTCTATCAATGCAATACCTTCCGAACTATCTTTTACACCAGTTAACATATCATCAACATAAAAATCTCTTAAAACTATATTCTTTGCCTTTGGAAAGTTCAATCCTTCATCAATCGCTAACTGATTCAAAACTGGTTGCAAGATATGGAACAGCTGCAGTTCCATATGTAACTGTTTTCAAACGACAAACTTGTATTTGCTTATACGGGCTATCTCTCCATAATATTCTCTGAAAATCTCTATCTTTTTCATGAACCTTTATCTGCCTGTACATCATTTTAATATCAGCGGTTATTGCAATGTTATGAAGTCTAAATCTTAGTAAAATACAAATTAAGTCATCTTGTATTTTTGGGCCTATCATTAGCGTATCATTTAAAGAAACACCTGTGGTTGTTTTAGCGCTCGCATCGAAAGCAACTCTCAGTTTTGTTGTTAAGCTAGAGTCCTTCAAGACGAAGTGATGTGGGATATAATAGTGTTTATTCTCTAATTTATAATTTGTGTCTGGCACTAATTCTGCGTGTTCTAGTGAAAAGTACTCTTTCATAAACTGAATATACTTGTTGTAAATTTCTTTCATAGATAACTGGTTGTGACTTGTAAAATAATGGATCAGCTATTTGTAAATCACTGAAGTTATCGAAGATGATTGATGGCAAAGATACATAGGGAATGTTATCTGTCACCTTTTCCAGTACAAACGCTGATGTTGATACACGAATATCACTTTTAAAATGAGAAGTGAATACTAAATCGACTTCCTCATTACTTATAGTATTAAATTCTCCTAAACATGATACAGAAATGGAATTATCTTTCACTCGTAATCCTAATTTCTTCACACAATCCCTTGAAATAAATGATCTCTGAGATCCAGTGTCACATAAACATCTACACTTCACAAACTGTTGTTCAGAATTTTGAACTTTTATTAAAGCAGTACACAATAAAATGTGACTGGTTTGATTACCTTTTGCATTCGAATCATAATGAGAGGCACAAACTGTGGCTGAAACGTCCTTAGGACTCGTTAATTCATCTCTTTTAGGGATAGATTGCGTAGGCGGAGATATACTGTTTAACTGAGTTTTATTCTTTGAATTATTTACAATGTGCAAAATACTGTGATGCTTCTTAAAGCAATGTTGACATGTATTTAAACTCTTGCATTTTTTGAGCAAGTGCATATTAGATAAACAATTAAAACAGTAACGATTAGATTTTACAAATTCTATCCTTTGCTGAACCGATAAATTTAGAAATTTCGAACATTTGGCTAAACTATGATCTTCTTTACAATAACCACAACCCAAAGTAGCAACCAGAACATTATTCTTATTTTGAAACACAGATTTAGGTACCTTATTACTTGTTGATTTGCTATTTTGAAGTGTTCTTGCATAGTTTTTTAGGAATTCAATTAAAGTCGTAAGTTTTGGAATTTCATTAATTTTAACTGACGTTCCCACCATAATTTTGTAGCAGGGTCTAATTTTTGCAAAATTAAATAAGTCATTAAAGTGTCACCAAAATTATCAATGGTTTGATTCAATACTTCTAAAGAACCAATTACTTCATTAATATTATCAACTAAATTTAAAATATCAAATGCTGATTCATTTTGAATAGTTGGTAATCTTAGAAAACGTTTAATATATGCAAAAATTTGTTCTCTCTTATTTGAATATCTTTCGTCTAACAGATTCCATGCTATTTCAAAATTACAATCCGAAATTTGAATGGTTTGAATAATGCGATATGCTTCACCTTTCAACGAAGCCTTCAAATACTGCAATTTTTGAGCATTAGATAAATTTGTATTATTTCTTACACAAGCACTGAAAAGATCTTTAAAAGCTATCCATTCTGTAATATTACCACCAAAAGTCGGTAATGTTAACTTGGGTAATTTAATATTGTCAAGAACCTGTTCTGAAATTACACCATTAGAATTATTTTTATTATTTTGATTTTTTAATATTTTTTCACCTTTAAATTTCCACAAATAAATTTTATCTGTGTACTCCTGAACATTATCTATTTCGTTTTCTAATTCTTTAGTATCTGTAATTAAACTTTCGATTTCAGAATCAACCTTCCTTAACTCAGTTTCTTTTTGTGTCAATAATTCGACACATTCCTCTAGTTCTATTAATTTAATTTCATCTGCAGTTAAAATAGTTTCAATTTTCTTTACATAATTAGTAACGCTCTTGCGTAAAACCGTTCTTTTTGTTTTAAAAATTATAAGTTCACTCATAATTGATCAATTCAAAAACAGAAATTGTTCTTAAGTCACTTAACACTATTATTAAAATGAAATCGAATTCTATGTTGTATTACAACATTGTTCTTAAAATTTAACAACAAATTAAACGAATTTTTGTTCAAAATCCACTTACCTCACAAAGTGGAGGAATATTTTCACCAACCATATGCATATTTGCGTTGTTAGAATACACTTAGAACAGTCACTATCTTCACTAGCTCTCCGGCTAGACTTTTGACCAACAATAAATGTTCTTAAACTTAATATATTTCACAAACAATAATCAATCAACAAATGGACTGTATTCCTACACTTTTATTTCATTACACTAATTATAAATAATATGTCAGCGATGCGAAATAATTGATACAAAATAAGCGAGCCATTCTACATGGCTGTCACAAACACAATTCTATCAATCAATTATCTTGTTGCCACACATAAAGTTCAAAACTAAAGGAAGAAAAACAAAAGGAATTTACGCTGTTTGCAACAATAAAATGAAGCAAACGATACTCACATAAACACTGTTGCAGCAGCCAAATTTATCACCTTGATAGACTTAACTAAAGGTTATTGGCAAATTCCGCTGACCCATAGGGCTCAGAAAATTGCTGCATTTGCTACAAATTTTGGCTTATATAGGCCTTTCCGAATGCCATTTGGGCTAAAAAATGCTCCTTATTATTTTAGTAAAATAATGAGGGAAATATTGTGCGGATGTGAGAAATATGCGACCCCTTATTTAGATGATATTGCTATTTTTTCTGAAACGTGGGAGGAACATTTACAACATTTACATGAAATTTTAGAAAGAATAAGAAAAGCCAATTTAACTATTAAACCCTCCAAGTGCAAGTTTGCAAAAGAAGTGCAATATCTCGGTCACATAGTAGGTCGAGGAAAACGTTCTCCAGCAGAACTAAAAATCGAAGCAGTTCAAAATTTTCCTGTTCCCACAACTAAAACTGAGATTAGAGCTTTCTTATGGTTAGCTGGATACTACAGACAATGTATACCTATGTTTTCTGCTAAAGCCGCACCTTTGACAGATTTGTTAAAAGGGAATAACAAAAGGGGTAAAATTGTTTGGATGGATGAATGTAATGAATCATTCAAATCGTTAAAAGAAAAGCTATCTAGTAGGCCTGTGCTACATGCACCCGATTTTTCTAAACCATTTATGCTACAGACAGACGCATCAGATCAAGGATATGGTGTTGTTTTAGCACAGAAGGATGATAAAGGGAAAGAACATCCCATATTGTATCTCAGTAAAAAATTTACAGATAGTGAGCGGAAGTATTCCACCACTGAAAAAGAGTGTGCCGCAATTCTGTATGGAATAAAAAAATTGAAAGGGTATATAGATGAGCAGACTAAATTTTCAGTTCAAACGGACCATAATCCCCTAGTATGGCTAAAAAATAATGCAGGTATAAATGCTCGATTATTACGCTGGGCCTTAGCCTTGCAATCTTATAGTTTTACGATACATCATAAAAAGGGAAGTGACAACTTAAATGTAGACTGCCTAAGTAGAAACTCTGTACATGCCAGTTAAATAGACTAGTTATCATTTCTTTTAAGTTGTCTTGTTATTTGATTATGTATATTGTATTTTTTTTTAATTCATACTATATAGTAAATTGTTAGCTTCATATATTCATAAAGACAAAATTTCTTTGTTGGTTTTTCATATATTGTATATTTATTTTTTTATGATGGCCTGGTTATGAGAGTGGAGAGCCTTTGTAACAGTGTGGTTTAAAATTAACTGGTAAAATGTTGAACAATCTATTGAAACCATAAACTGTGAGTGAAGGTTTACTTCTCCTGTGTCCGGAGAAACAAAAACTGGAGGCGGAAGGTGTTCGTTTGTAGTGAACGCCTGCCTGAACTTGTATTTTATCCCGTAGGAACTTAAAAAAACGTTTTGTTTCCTCTGTGTCCAAGGAAAACAAAATCTGGAGGCGGAAGGAGTTAGTCTGTAAAGAACGCTCCTGAACTCTCTACTAGAAAGATCTATGGTGCTTTCGACTAGAGATCACACTACGAGGACTAAAGTTTAATTCATATTTTAAAGAACTGTGAATGGCAACGACTTAACTGAGAATTACGCATGCGTAAAGAGATGAGACTTCTGTTGAGACGCCTGTGAGAGAGTGCTGGGAAGCTCCGCCAGCGAGCTGAGGTGTGGAGACTTAATTTGTCCAGTGATGACGAGTGCTATCTTCGTGTCACCAACTCGGATATATACTCAAGTTTTCTAAATGTATTAATTAAATGTTGTATCTGTGGTATGTGCTGTGAATAAAGTGATGCATCACCAATACCAGTATTAATTCCGTTCCCACTGTAGCATCCACGACGTCACAATATATATAGCATCAAACATTATACTGTAAGGATTTTAAGTTTTACTAACGTTTATTTTATTTTAAATCTTTACTATCACTTCTTATTTTCTACTTCCGGCCAGAATTATAAGCGTTAAGGTTTTTATGCAAAGTTTGTTTGGCGAACGCCAAGTATTTAAGTGTGGCTTTTTGCCAAGCGAGAGAGAGGAAGCAGTGAGTCGAAGCAGGCCGCTTACCTTAGAAGTTACGCAGTTGCTTGTTGCCTTCCAGGCAGAGGTTTTAATCCTCTTGATAAATTTTAAACGTATTGTAGTGTTCACAGTTCTCTGTACTACATACGCTTCCTGTTAATATAAGGCCAATCTTCCACGTTTATTATTCTAAAGTTAAATTAGAGTTTAGTTTTATTTTTATACTTTTACGTTTTCGACCCCAAGTAGCGGGTCGGTGTATTCCGAAGTACGGAAGTCATTGTAAATAGAGAAAAATAAAGGGTTTTGTATACCCTTCTTGTGTATCCTGTTTACTTCCCAAAGTTTTGAACATAGCTTTAGTAAGCTCTCTGTTCCGAGTCAGGTCCTTGCATGTTCCCGAAGAAGGTTAGAAGGAACATTGACCCTGATAGTGGCGCCCAACGAAGAAGAATAACCATGGCCGAGTTTCAAGAAGAACCTGTGCTGCCTGCAGAAACGGCTCAGAATCCAGAAATGCCAGCTGCCGCCCTGGAAGGATTTGGTTACATCGTCCAGACCATGCGCGCTTCGATGAAACCAGAAGCAACATTTAATGGAAACTCACCGGTAACCAGTTTTTTGGAAAAATTGGATGACCACTTCATGCTCTACCCCGTGCACGAGTTTCAAAAAGTTACCTTAGCTACCAGCGCTTTGAGGGGCCAAGCGCTTAACTGGTTCAAATGTATAGGCAGAAGTCTCTTGGGTCAAGCAGGAAGTTCCACCTATACTTACGAGAATTTCAAGACTGCCCTACTAAAAGCCTTCCCTGTTGTAAGGGATCGTGCGAAATTAGAAACGGAACTTTTCAGTATATATCAGCAAAGAATCGAAAATCTCTCAAGCTTTATTTTAAGAAAAATTCACGTCTTCAAACTCTTGTATGGAAACCGTCCGGATCCTGAAATAATTCAAGTCATTTTGCCGAGGTTACTGCCGCAAGTGCAAGACTTTATTGAATTGAGAAATCCGACTACACTGGAAAAGTTATTTGAGCTAGCAATCCAGTTTGAAAGTAGAAGAACGGCGGACGTCGAAAGAAGACGCCAATATCAACAGCAAAACCAATTTGGTGCACCAAGACTACAGCAAACTCAAGCACACGGCTACGGAAGCAAAGCGAATCAGTGGGCAAGGAAACCCGAGCATTCAAAAACAGCCGGCGAACGTCGACAGTTCAATAGCAATCCAGGAAAAAAGTCTCAAGGCCAGGGGAAAAAGAAGAAAAGCACGGAAATGAAAAATAATTTAAACTAAAACGGATTTCTGCTGACGGGAGGGTGCGGAAATCCGAAGGTCACGAAAACGCCTCTTCCTACAAGTTAAATACAGTAATAGTGAAAAATTTGACTCTTCCGAAGATTGAAGTGTTGGTGAATAATATCCCAGCCACCGCACTCCTGGATACAGGCGCGCAGTGTTCCTGTGTGGCAGAAGATTTTTTTAGGAAGTATTTTCGTAAATATCGCATATATAATTCGGATAATACGACAGTGTTAGCGGCGCAAGGAGAAAAATGTAAGTGCATAGGTAAAGTACCGCTATACATCCGTATCAAGGACGAACAAGTAAAGGTGATGTTTTTTATAGTAAAGAATCTGCAAGCACATATAATCTTAGGAATAGATTTTCTTTCAGACGCACAAGCAACACTGGATTTTAATGAAGCGTCCCTTAAGCTGACAATGAAACCAGTTCGTGCAGAAAAGGCTGAACCGCCGATGTTAAAACTTGACCACCTCTCTAATGACGAGCAAGGAAGAATCCGACAAGTGGTAAGTGAATTTGCTTCGTTATTTAGTGATATTCCAGGATTTACTCAGGTTACTAACTATAGTATTGACACCGGAGATGCAATGCCAGTTCGCCAAAAACCATACCGGTATGATAAGAATAAGGAAAAAATTATAGAATGGCATATCACCGATATGCTACGTAAAAAGATCATAACGCCCATCTCAAGTAGTTATGCTAGCCCGGTGGTTTTATGTAAGAAAAATAATGACTATCCTTTGACACATCCGAAAAGGTGGAGATTCGCGATTGATTACCGTAAATTAAACTCCATAACTAAATATCCGGTATATCCGTTACCGATCATAGAAGAAATTCTAAGGAACATAAAATCAACCAAATTTATGACGACATTAGACTTAACGACTGGTTATTTTCAAATAGGGGTTAGGCCTGAGGACGTGTCTAAGACTGCTTTTATAACCAAGTCTGGCACTTATGCATTTTTGCGTATGCCGTTTGGCCTTTCAGGGGCCCCGGCAACATTTCAGCGATGCATGGACATTGTGTTAAGACCTGTTCTTGGAAAGTCCACATTTATCTATTTAAACGACATCATTATTACTAGTGATAATCTCGACCAACATGTACTGGATTTAAGACAGGTGTTTTCTTTATTAAATGAGGCCGGTCGAAAAGTGCAAATTTGCAGCCCCTGAATTAAAATATTTAGGTTACAAGATATCTCAGAAAGGAATAGAGACAGACGAATCAAAAATAATCGCTGTACAAAAGTATCCGACTCCAAACACGGCAAAGAAGCTCTCTTCTTTTCTAGGACTTTGTTCATATTATAGGTCCTTTATAAAAGATTTTGCAGCTATCGCTGAGCCATTGTTAAAATTAAAAAGGAAAAAGGCAAGATTCTCGTGGACGGCCGAAGCCAATAGTGCTTTCGAAAAATTAAAACAAGCATTAACGCAAGCCCCTGTGTTGAAATTTCCTGAAAAGGATGAGAATTTAGAAATTTCAGCGGATGCTTCGGATTATGCGGTAGGAGCGGTACTTTCGCAAGATCAGCAGCCCGTGGCATTTTCTAGCCGAACTTTAAATCAAACACAAAGAAACTATTCCGCGACCGAGAGAGAGGCACTTGCAGTTCTGTTAGCAGTACAAAAGTTCCGAGTCTATTTTGGAAAGGCGCCAATAACAGTGTACTCTGATCATGCTGCGGTAACTAGATTGTACTCAGGAAAAAATTTATCCCCAAGGTTAATAAGATGGGCACTCAAGCTGCAAGAATATAATCTGGTAATCAAGCATACCCCCGGAAAGGAAAATATCGTAGCAGATGCCCTATCAAGAATTAAAATAGATGAATAAGGTAATACCGTAAAGGTGGCAATGCTCACAGCATGTACAATAAATTCCCGAGAAACTGTAATAACCGAACTGGGTAAGGATCCTGAGTTTGGAAGCATTTATGAGTATTTAAAGGATCCTGAAAATTTTAGCCACCAAGATATTGTGGCGATAAGAAGTTACTGGAAGTGCGCCAGTATCAGCGTATTCTGATCATGCGGCGGTAACTAGATTGTACTCAGGGAAAAAACTTATTCCCAAGGTTAATAAGATGGGCACTCAAGTTACAAGAGTATAATTTGGTAATCAAACACACCCCCAGAAAGGAAAATATCGTAGCAGATGCCCTATCCAGAATAAAAATAAATGAAAAAGGTAATACTGTAAAAGTGGCAATGCTCACAGCATGTACGATACATTCCCGAGAAACTGTAATAACCGAACTGGGTAAGGATCCGGAATTTAAAAATATTTATGATTATTTAAAAGATCCTGAAAATTTAAGCCACCGAGATATTGTGGCGATAAGAAACAGGGCGGCCCATTACGAACTAATAGATGGTCTATTATTCTATACAAAAACTACGAATTCCAACAACGAATTTCGACCTGTTATCCCAGCTAGTCTTAGATTAAATATCCTGCAGGAGCTCCATGACAGCCCTTTAGCTTCTCATGCTGGTATTCGAAAAACTATCCAACGCGTACGCGAGGCAGTCTACTTTCCTGAACTGCAAATTTAACAAAGGCGTATGTCCAGTCCTGCCCAACATGTCAAGTAGTTAATTATATTAATTTCCGCCCAGCCGGGTTTCTAAATAGTATTAAATCCGAATTTCCAAATGAAATAATTGGCATCGATTTATTGGGCCCTTTCCCAAAAAGTCAGTTAAATACAAGTCGCTATCTCCTTGTTATGGTTGATCATTTTAGTAAGTGGACCGGAATTGTTCCCTTAAAACGAGCCTCCGCGAAATTAGTTACTGATTCTATTTTAAATAAATATATTTTAAAATACGGGGCGCCCCTAAAAGTTATATCGGATAATGGTCCTCAATTTGCAAGTAATATATTTGAAGAAATGTGCCAAAAACTGGGCATACGTCATTTAAATGGTTTTCCCCATGTGTAACGTGTATACGAGCCAGTTTCCCTTAGAAAGTCCTCCACGAAAGGCATCCCTCCCCTTAGGCAGATAGCCCTCGTGTGCTTTGCCATAATTAAATACAACAACAACGTCATTTAAAAATGGTCCCGTATCGGCCGCAATCAAATATAGCGGAACGGGTCAATAGAAATATAGTGAAAATTTTCCGTAGTTATGTTAAAAATTTTCATAAAAGCTGGGATAACTATGTCAATGAATTTGCTTTCGCCCTTAGGACCGCAAAACATGATACAACGGGCAAAACTCCTGCTGAGTTATTTCTAGGCAGAAAGATTATAACGCCGTTAGATAAATTATTTTATGTGCAACAAAGAGCCCCAGAATTTAAAATGGGTGATATCGAAAAACTAATAAAAGAAGCAAAAAAGGATACGGAAGTAGCACAAAGAAAACAGAAGCTCTATTATGATTTGAAACGACGGGGAGTAACTTATAAAGTAAAGGATGAAGTTTTAAAAATTAAGCATTCACTTTCTTCAGCACCAGAAGATAAAACTGCCAAATTTTTTCCACGATTTGAAGGACCATATGTTATAGAAAAAATAACTCACGCTGTAGTAGTGTTAAAAGCCAGAAATGGTGAAACCTGCTCCGCAAACATTGATCAAATCAAACCCTACTTCGATCGTAATAAAATGCAAATATTTTCAGATCTTTTGCAGGATCCGGCACGGCAGACACCGCAGGCACAAGCTCCAGAGGTGGAAAAACGACAAGTACAAGGGGAAGCCATTAAGAGGCAGGAGCAAGTGAAAAGAAAATTTCCCCGCGGAAAAATTGAAGGTAGCAAGAAAAAGAAGCCGTTCCACCGTCCAGAAAAGAGAGTTCACGAACACCCCCAGAATGAAGAAGAGAGAAGGACGACGTATGTGAAGAGAACCAGGAGAAATGACGGCAACTATAACCGGGCTCTAAAACGGAAGATCTACTCATCCGACAGGACTCTCCGCAGCAAATGTCGCCGAACTGCGGAAGGGCCATCAGCGGCGGAGGAAAAGTTACAAGGAAAATTTGAACGGCCAGCAACGAGGTCCAAGCAGGAACACGACAGAAATTTCCCGGTTCCGCCAAGACCAGCTGCCATCAAACGGCCAAGACCACAAGCAAAGGAGAAGAAGAAGGTATTCAAGGGTGACCGAACTGGTGAAAAAAGGAAGCTTCCAGAGGAAGGCACTGAAGGGCGAGCCCGTACAAGAAGGAGGATAAATCAAACAACTATCTGCAATACCTTTAAGGACTGGGCCCAGAAAGGATGTCCGAATATCAAAAAGATAAGTAAAATTTTATGTTACTTTGCAAACTTAAGTTAATCTTTCATTCTTACTGCAAGTGGCAGATTTCAAGAAGTTTTACCTCATGCGAGGTCTACCTTTATCGCCAAAAGGGCGAGAAATGAGTTGTTACCGATTTTGGTATTATGTTTTTCAATTACTCGCGCGTAAAACTAAAGTTGATGTATAATAGCGTTGTGTAAAGACGTAAATATTGTAAAAAGTTATTGTATAAATTTTATTTAAAACATTCTAGCAAGAAAGAAGTTTAGTCTGAAAGACTTTTTGAAATGTATTATTTCAATGTAGAAAGAATTGGCACTTGCTTTGAAAAGAATAGAAGTTAACAATGTACTACTAATGTATGTTTTCAAATGTATAAAATTAACGGCATGTTGATAAGTTCTTATATACAATGTGAACTGTTATTTTAAATGTTAAGAAATACCGTGATATGGTAAAATTGAATGTTAAAATTTTTTTTATTCGTGTGACTGTAAAAAGACTAAATCATGGTGAATATGTGTTAAAGGTTGAATGATGTAGTTAGGCTCTCTGACGTTACACTTCAGAGTTAGACACTTTCAGAATAGTACCTCAGGGTTTAGAGTTGAAATTAGGGTGTATTACGAGGTCTTGGCATGTTGAATTTTAATACGTTAGTGTTTTCATTGTAGGAGGAAGTGTGGAACGCGTAGACAGAAACACATTCGTGTTTGGTGTTCTTTTACAACACATGTCAGAGAGCACGGGGAGAGATAATTAAAATAGTCATGAATGAAATAAGAATGTTAAGAGAAATATAAATATGCATGTTACTTGCCATTTCATTGTGTAACATTTCATTAAACTAGTTTTCCTTCCAGATCTCTGAAAGAAACCAGAATTGAATAAAAGCTCCTGTTTAGATGCAGTACAGATGAAAAAATTGTGTATCCTGGGAGCTGCTATTGTAAAAACAAATTTCTTTCTTTTAAATTTCTAGTTTCTAGCGAAAAAATGTTTGCAAAAGATTGGCCGCACGTTAGATTCTAGAGCTAAAAGTTTTCAACAAGGTCGTTTTAGACCTCAGTTTCAAACTAATTAACTCTGGCGGGAAGTATGTAAGGATCTTAAGTTTTACTAACGTTTATTTTATTTTAAATCTTTACTATCACTTCTTATTTTCTACTTCCGGCCAGAATTATAAGCGTTAAGGTTTTTATGCAAAGTTTGTCTGGCGAACGCCAAGTATTTAAGTGTGGCTTTTTGCCAAGCGAGAGAGAGGAAGCAGTGAGTCGAAGCAGGCCGCTTACCTTAGAAGTTACGCAGTTGCTTGTTGCCTTCCAGGCAGAGGTTTTAATCCTCTTGATAAATTTTAAACGTATTGTAGTGTTCACAGTTCTCTGTACTACATACGCTTCCTGTTAATATAAGGCCAATCTTCCACGTTTATTATTCTAAAGCTAAATTAGAGTTTAGTTTTATTTTTATACTTTTACGTTTTTGACCCCAAGTAGCGGGTCGGTGTATTCCGAAGTACGGAAGTCATTGTAAATAGAGAAAAATAAAGGGTTTTGTATACCCTTCTTGTGTATCCTGTTTACTTCCCACAGTTTTGAACATAGCTTTAGTAAGCTCTCTGTTCCGAGTCAGGTCCTTGCATGTTCCCGAAGAAGGTTAGAAGGAACATTGACCCTGATAATACATATCATTAAAAGTTATACATAGTATTAAAATTATGCGTAGCATTAAGAATTATACATAGCAAAATTATACGTGGCATTAACATGTAATGTTAACATACATAGCATTAAAATTATAAAGTAACACTGTAAACTGTTTTACTACTAGTACGCTAAGAAGATCCTACGATGTAGTTTATATGGTTGCACAATTAACGTGTAATAGAGAACATATTAAGATACTTTAGTGCACATAACAGAATGCTAATATTCAGTGTAGTTACATAGTGGGATTATATAGTACAAAATTACTTTGGCGTTACATAGTGCCTTTAAACTATTGGTTACTGGACTTTTTAATAGATGTACTGTTTTGCTCAATGAACTTAGTACAATGAACAAATTATATAACTTACTATCCGCACAAATATTGTACTCATTAGTAGCTGTGCACACAGAATATTATAAACATTAAATAGGTCCTAGCAGCCACAAGTTATTTACATATTACATAATATATGCGTTTCATAATATGCGCTTACATAATATATAGGATTATAAGATAAATAATTAAATACTCGAATGCAGAACATTGCAAATTTGAATAGGTAAGTAAATGAATGATACTGAGATACATTAATAACGATTAATAGTGAGTAACTAAAGAATAGTATTTAATACTGAAGTTCATAAGTGCATAACAAAGTTCGCAAATAGTACTATAAGTTGCAAAATTTCTTAATTTAATGCAAAACATACAGCTGTGTTTCAGGAATTTGGTGCGGAAATCGAAATGATGCAACTATCTTATAACCATTAATATTAAGTAAGCGCATGATAAATTCTAGATTAGATATGCTTGCTTAGTGAGTTATACGATTTCTAATAAGGCATAATTACATAGCAATAAAATAATAAAGAATATAGGGAAGTGCTATGGTTGACATGACTTAGTGCGCATTTTGATTACATGACACTTCTTGGTAATATGCAATAAAAACATAAAAGATAAAAATGACAACATACTGAGATGAATGAGTACTAAGAATGAAGTTCTGAGTACAATAAGCATAGCACATAATACCATGGTACAATGATTAAACAAGCATGAGATTTTGTACAACTGGCAACACATATTATTGATACGCATACAGGATCTTGCTTACATTACTTATGGCAATGCTTAAATATACATAATATAATACATTCTTAAGATAATTTGCTTATGAAACATACTTATGAGAGTGTCAGTTGATTACTTAATGCTAATGGGAGTCCACTTTACATATATATACGCTGAATTATGTATTTACTACATTCAATTTAAATGGAAGGCATAAGATTACGATTATAATGATTAAATTAATATATTAGACACGTTAAGGTGTTGACAACATATACTGTAGTTACAACATTCAGATTAAAATGAAAGCATATGATATCAATTATAGTAATTAAGTTAATACTATAATCACATCGAGGATGATTATTACAGTCAAGTAAAAGTCACATAAAATGTAGTACTTAAGGTAATACGTTAAATGCATCTAACGAATAGGATAAGAGTATGATGAAAATAATATGGACATAACAATAGTAAACAGACATTACTTATCTGGTAGCAGGGTTATGCGCTGGGAGGTATTAGGTGACAAATGAAGAGTGTACCCTGCAGAACTTGATGATCTTGTGAAGCTTAAAACACGCACCCCTCCGTTCTAGTAGTTTGTCCATTCCCTCCAATATCTGTCTGAAGGAGGAGGCATGTGGTGCGCCTCTGTCAATCTGCATGTAAATGCATAATGGTCTGGCGTTCCGACTAGTCCACATTCACAGAGATCATGGTCTCTTAAGTCCAAATCTGTGTAGGTAATCAGGAAACGGGCCGTGCCCAGAGAGGAACGTAGTCAATGAAGATGAGTTGGAGAAGACAAGGTCTGTAACTTTTGGGATAAATTTATACGTCCTTCGACCTGTCCGGGAAGTATCCCATCTCTGTTGCCATTCTGCGTAAAGGTCGCCATTCGAGGTTGTGCGCGGTGCCTAGTTTGTGCAATTCTAGGATGTTTTTTTAAGTGAAAATAGATCGATGTGTACATGGGCAAAGCCAATGTTGTGCGCAATGCCGAGGTTGTGCGCGGTGCCTAGTTTGTGCAATTGTAGGATATTTTTTAAGTGAAAATAGATCGATGTGTACATGGGCAGTGCCAATGTAGTTCGCAATGCCCAGGTTGTGCAATTCTGTGATATTTTTAAGGTTGAAATAGATGGATGTGTACATGGACACCGAGCTTTGATGTTTTTCGAGCGAATACGGATCGTTGTGTACAAAGGAAAACGAGATAATGTGTGATGACGAGCTGTAATGTAACGTATTTTATATGCAATGTTTAACATATCGTTTGTGTATTTTAAATTTGTATTGTTGTTTTAATTGTGAATTATATTTAAGACATCATTTTTCATTTAAATTGCATTTTTAATTTTTTGGTTTTGATATGTTTATAATGCTTTCCGACTTACGATATATATCGATAGCCCGACGATCTACTCAACAGTAGCAAAACTTTAAACTTTGACCCTATAAGTAAATTTTACCCCATTATTATAATACGTAGTGTTTGCAATCGTAATCGCACTTGATAACATGAGTGTCATGTATCTGGCTGCGGTGAGCCAATCAGCTGCCTGGCAGAGCCCAGCAAGTGAGAGAGACAACAGTTGCATATTAGCCTCAGAGGAGGCAGGTGGTAGATTAACTATGTTGTAGGAGCGAGGTGGTGCTCCGAGTTTACCATTATTCTTTGAACGTTAATCTTTTTTACCATTATTCTTTGAACGTTAATTTTTAATAAATGTTTGTGTCGTTTTCCTTATGGTGCCTTATTCATCCGTAAGGTCATCACAGCACGCTCTCTTATGAGAACCAGAGCGAACGAAGCCGACTGGATTTTGAGAAAAGGTGAGAAATTTTTGTTCTAACTTTAAGGAAAATTTCTTCTAAATATGTTTAAAGGAGTAGTTAAAACTGATTTGATTTCGGTGTTGAAGGAACTAGGTGAAGAAGCCGATTCTAGTTTAAAAGTTGTAGAATTAAGAGATAAGCTTTTAAGTTCTAAAGATTATTTAAAAGATAAAGATTTTGTTATTGAATTTCTTAATACTACGGTTGAAGAAAGGAAAAAGTCAGAAGAAATTGTGAAACTGCGTTTAATGCAAATCGAAATAGCAACGAATCTAGTAACAACATAGAAAACACACTTTCATGAGATAAGCTTTTGAAAGCTGTACAGGCATTATCGATTTCTGTACCTAAAAAGGGTGAAGCATGGAACTTATTTTTTGATTCCATAGAAAGGGCTTTTAAGCATAAGAACGTACCAAATGAGTTTAAGTCTGAAATTTTACTTAAACTGATAGGTGATAAATCTTCTAATATTCTAGTATATATTAAAGATGATGATTTGAAAGATTATGAAAAAATTAAATCTTTAATTCTTAAGGAATATGAACCATCGCCAATTATATGTTTAGAAAAGTTTCGCCAAGCTCAAAGGTTGACGGGGGAAACTCATTTGCAGTTCGCCTCTCGTTTAAGATCATGTTGGATCCATTATTGTAAAAGTAGAAACGTCAATGATTTTGAGTCTTTAATTAACTTAATAATTTCCGACAAACTTTTTCAAACGTTGGATAGTGATTTAGCATGCCATGTTGCAGTTCGACAAGGTGAAAGTTGGCTACGTCCAGAAGAACTAGCGAAGGAATGCGACACTTATTTCATCGCAAAAGGTAAATCTTTTGATGACATAAGAGGTGAAAAACGCGCTAATTTTCGTGATTCATACAACAAAAACTCTAAATATATTCCACCAGCGCTAAAAAAGATTTAGTGGTAAATGAACAGAAACATTCGTTTAAACCGCGAGAATGTTATGTGTGTAGTAGCAGTTTACATTTGGCTAAGGATTGCCCGAACAGGCGAAATAAATTTGAGAGGTCCAATAAACAGAACGATAATATCCCGGTCAAACCGAAAGTTAACACTTCAACTAAACCAAAGGACAATGCGGTTGTTACAAATGTAAATTCTAAACATTTACAAAAACCCGAGTGTTCCGACGGAAAACTTAATTTTTATTCCTTGGAAAAGATTACTATTTACATTGCAGGGAAGCAAGTAGAAGCTATAAAAGATTCTGGTACGGAAATACCAATTTTGAACACTACATTAATTCCTGATTTAAAAATAGAAAGTAAGGGTAAAATCATTTTAAGTTCCGCATTTGGCGACGTCATAGAGGCAACGTTAGCAACTATTCCCATTTATTACAAAAAACCAAACAGTTGTCTATATTCGCGCGTAGAAGCTCTTTTCGCATTAACAGATAAGCTTAATGTTCAATGTTTAATTACACCAGATGTATGGGATCGCATATTTGAAGACGAGAATGAATCAACAGTCTTCCCTGAAACGAAACCGGAAACTCATGAACAAAAACAACGTGAGGTTGGCGCCGTTGAACTGCCAAATGTAAATCTTTTTTATAGTTCAGTTGCGAATCAGAATGATGAAAGAGTAAACAGTTATTCGGAATCGAATAAATTTAAGGTCGATCAGAGAAACTGCCAAACGTTAATAAATTCTTTTAAGGACGCAGAATTAGGGAAGAATAATTTCTCTTTACAGGACGAATTATTATTTCATAAAGAAAAAATTTGTGGGGAAAACATACAACAGTTAGTTTTGCTCGAGAATTATCGAAATAAAAGTCCTGCAATTAGCTCATGATTCTATATTCGGAAATCATTTAGGTATGAGGAAAACTAAAGAAAGAATTAAGCTTTCATTTTATTGGCCGAACATATCCAAAGATGTAGAAAATTATTGTAGAACATGCGAAAGATGTCAATTAAAAAGTCCGGAAAGACAATCGGATAAAATTCCGATTACTCCTATTGTTCGCGCGCCATATCCCTTTCATACAGTAAATATAGATATTATTGGTGAAATTTCACCTCCTTCAGGAAGGAAACATAAATATTGTTTGTGTTTGATAGATAATCCTTCAAAATGGCCAGAAGTCATACCTTTAAAAAGTCTGTCTGCTAAAACTACTTGTGAGGCTCTTTTAGATATTTTTATGAGAACCGGTATTCCAGAAATAATTTGTAGTGATCAAGGTACTAATTTTACCTCACAATTAACTCAAGAATTCGAAAAAAGGTTAGGAACTCATCCTCGTTTTTCGACACCTGGTTATCCAGCATCAAACGGCTCAGTGGAAAAATGGAATCGGGTTTTAAACAAATGTTACATCATGTAATTCGCACAGATCCTGTTAATTGGGACAAGCACATACCTTATTTACTTTTTGCGTACCGTGAAGTTCCAAATTGCACTACAGGTGTATCTCCATTTATGCTTATGTACGGTCGTGAAGCTAGAGGTCCCTTAGCTGTGTTAAAATCATCATGGTCCGGTGAAATACCATTACCTCTTAATCTGAGTAATTCAGCAGTTGATTACCTACAAGAATTAAAGATAAATTTAGAGAAAGCATCTGAACTCGCTGCTTTATCTGCCGCGGATAAACAAGAAACTTATGCATATTATTTTAACCGTCGCAAAAGTATGAAAGAATTTAAAAATGGTGATCTAGTATATTTACTTATACCAGACTCTAGCAACAAGCTATATGCTAGGTGGACAGGTCCAGGTGAAATTGTTGAAAGGGTAAATCCTCATTCTTACAAAGTTAAATTACCCGATGAGAGTGTGAGGCATATTCATGTGAACAAAATTAGAAAATTTTATGTTCGAGCACAAACTGTGGGAATGATATTTGAAGATGATTCGGAGTTTGGGAAAATTCATACCACTCCAAATAAAGGAGATTGCGCAGTAACTAGAAGGAACATCGAGGTGGATATTAGTCATTTAGAGGGTAGCAAACAAAACAAAAACAAAAACAAAAAAAAAAAAAAAAAAAACACGAGCTCTTACTCAAGCACATCGCGTTATTTTCTGGGGAGATCCAAATAGCCAGCGTTGGTGAACATAGAATTCGGTTGTTACCTGGAGCTGAAAGAAAAAAGCCGTATATCTATAAGATCCCAGAATCTTTGAAACCTGAAGTAGATAAACAGATCGAGGAATTAAAGAGCTTGGGTCTTATTGAGCCAAGTGAAGCTGAAATAGCATACCCAGTCGTATGTGTTGCCAAGAAAGACGGAAGTACGCGTTTATGTATTGATTTCAGGTTGTTGAATCAAGTAACCAAGCCTGTTGATTTTCCAATGGAGAAAGTGACTGATCTAATCAATAAAATTGGACACGCGAATGTTATCACCTGTTTAGATGTCTTGAAAGGTTACTGGGAAATACCTTTAGAAGAAGAAAGTCGTGATTTAACATCATTCAAGACACATCGTGCCGAATATCGTTGGAAAGTGATGCCTTTTGGATTAAAAAATGCAGCTTCTACTTTTCAGCGAGTGATGAATGATGCCTTAAGAAAACATAGTGATTTTTGCAAAGCATATATTGATGATATTGCTATCTTTTCACCAGATTGGAATTCGCATCTCAAACATTTAGATGCTGTGCTAACTACATTAAGTGATCTCAGATTTACGGTGAACGTGAAGAAATGTGTTTTTGCACGTTCGGAGATAAAGTATTTAGGACATATAATAGGAGCTGGAAGACATCAACCTGATCCTGAAAAATTACAAGCCATTGAAATTATAAAAAGTCCTAAAACGAAGACTGCTCTAAAAAGTGCATTAGGCTTATTCAACTATTATCGTGATTACATAAAGAATTATGCAGAAATAGCTCACCCATTGACGGAGCTTACGAAAAAGAAAATTCCTGAGATAATTCCATGGACTGATGTTGAGGAATCAGCATTTCAAGAACTGAAACGTCTTTCGAAGACTCAGCAGAACTGGTCAACTATTGAACGCGAGGCTTATGCCGTTGTGTGGTCATTAAAAAAGTTCGAGTGTTGGGTGTTTGGATCGAATATCGAGCTGATCACAGACCATAATCCATTATTATATTTGTATAAGTCGGCACCGCATTCAGCCAAATTACAGAGATGGGCAATGGCACTTCAGCGTTATAATATTCATATTTCTCATTGCCCTGGTGCACAATTAAAAAATGCATATAGTCTTTCAAGACTAGTTGGTGAATGAAATAGGTGTGAACTAAGTATGAACTAATATGTTTTAAAACTTTGCATTAGTTATTTTTCTTTTGTTCCGGAATTGTACAAGAGCTACTTTCCATCTGTTTTGAAAATCACATTACTGGTTTCCATTTAATATTGCATTATAATAGTGTGTTTTGAAATAGTATTGCATATATGTTTTATTACAGAACTCCGGTATTGTATCAAGCCATCTGTTCATCTGTTGTGAGATGAATGTTTATTGCATTTATTTCAAAGTATGGTATTACATCATGTATACATGTTCATATATTTTGAAGTAATTTGGTATGTGGAGTATACAATTTAAGTTTGTATTTGCTGGTTCAGTTTTCAGATTCTGCTTCGCTTTGGCGTAGCACAATCTTACCGGGGGGGTGTCATGTATCTGGCTGCGGTGAGCCAATCAGCTGCCTGGCAGAGCCCAGCAAGTGAGAGAGACAACAGTTGCATGTTAGCCTCAGAGGAGGCAGGTGGTAGATTAACTATGTTGTAGGAGCGAGGTAGTGCTCCGAGTTTACCATTATTCTTTGAACGTTAATTTTTTTTACCATTATTCTTTGAACGTTAATTTTTAATAAATGTTTGTGTCGTTTTCCTTATGGTGCCTTATTCATCCGTAAGGTCACCACAATGAGTTATTTGATAATACAGTGTCTCACAAAAGTGATGGGATACTTGTGCTTTACAAAAGGAAACTAATAAAATAAATTAAAAAAACATGTAAAACTTTTTTCTGGGTTTGTTTCATACTTAAATTTAGTAACAATTATTACATAACACACATTTTCTCAAAATATTAATTTAATAAAAATACAATTGTTTAGAACGGAGCAAAAAATGGTTCACATAAGTGATGGGACACCATTAGATACTACTACGTACTATGCAACAAAAATCGTCTGAAGTAAGTAATAAAAATATTTTTTGGGGTTTTTATTTTTACTCAAAAGCAATTGGCAATAATTTATAAAATCGTCTGCAGTATTTCTCTCCAGTTTGTTTTGGAATTTTTCTGTTTTTTATCTCTGTGCAGCCATGAATGCTAAACGAAAAGAAACTTTGCCTGAAATTCGAAAATTAGTTATAAATTTGCATATTGAACGTGGAAGTTCTATTAGAGAAACTGCTGAAACAGTTAACCTGAGTCATTCAACAGTTTTCAATATCATTAAACGATATAAAAAGAATCATATGATTCAGGATAAAAGAAGACCTGGCCGACCAAAGCTATCCAATGGAATAAAGCGAATTATCGTTCGAAATATTAAAAAAAATCCAAGAATGGCTGCTCCTAAAGTTGCTGCTGATTTACAAGCATTATATGGAGTAATTGTTAATCCTGAGACTGTTGGAAGAGTAATTCGATCTGCTGGATATCACGGTAGAGCAGCCAGGGAAAAATTCTTCCTGAGTGAAAAGAATAGAAACCTCAGACTGGCTTTCGCAAAATCCAACATAAGTAAGAATTCTGATTACTGGAATGAAGTTATATTTGCTGATGAGAGTAAATTTAATATATTTGATTCTGACGGTAGAATCTTGGTGTATAGAATACCCAGGGAAGAATTTCGCAAACAGAACTTGGTGCCAACCGTAAAACTTGGTGGAGGAGGAGTTATGGTATGGGGGTGTATGTCGTAATCTTGTTTTTATTGACAGTATAATGGATTAGTACAAGTATATTGACATTTTAAATCAAAATTTAAAATCTTCAGCACGAAAATTGAACTTTCATAACGATTTTAAATTCTACCAGGAATTAATCCTGAATTTATCCTGAATGACCTCAAGCACACTGCTTTGAACGTTAGACTTTGGCTGCTGTATAACTGTCCTGAAATAATAAAAACACCACCAGAATCTCCAGACTTAAATCCCATAGAGAATATTTGGCAAGAATTGGAATCAAGAATTCGCAAACACACCATTTCTTCAAAACAACAATTAAAATCGGTGCTTCAAGAAGAATGGGGTAAAATCACTCCAGAAATCGAAAAAAAATTAGTCGAATCCATCCCAAGAAGATTAAATCATGTTTTAAAAGTAAAAGGAAATCCAACAAAATATTAAAACCTTTTATATAGTAAAATTTTTGGATAAATATTTGATGGAAAAGTAAGTGTCTCATCACTTATGTGAGCCATTTTTTGCTCCGTTCTAAACAATTGTATTTTTATTAAATTAATATTTTAATTCATTTTCTCAAAATGAAATGTATGTTATGTAATAATTGTTACTAAATTTAAGTATGAAACACACCCACAAAAAATTTTACATGTTTTTTTAAAATTTATTTTACTACAGTTTCCTTTTGTAAAGCACAAGTGTCCCATCACTTTGTGAGAGACTGTATGTGTGTGTGTATGTGAAGCATTACTTAGTGTTCCTAATTTGTAGCATTTGTTTTCTTATAATATTTTCTTTCATCGCGAGAAATTAAATTTTTTATTTATTTATGTGTAGAATTCTAGCATGCCTGCCTACAGAAAATATAATGTGATTTAGAAATTTAAGAACCTGTTTTTCATTAATGTGAAGTTTAAAATTTTTAGAAAATAATGAAAATTGTTTACTTACTGGTATATAAGGGATTTTGTTGTTACGAAGCAAAACGTTAATTTGTAAATATGATAAAATTGATATGTTCCAGAGTATTAATTAAAAAAAAACTTTTTTTATTTGTATAAATGCTGAAGCTTAAAAATCTTTGAAAATACTGAAGCTATATGAAATACAAGTATGAGAGACTGCGACGTTCTTTATCGTTGTAATAACTGGTAGAATTCACTTACTGTATCATGATAATTTTAAATAAAACAATTTATTATACTTATTTCCAGTTACGTCTAAGCTCAGAAATGTAAATTTAAAGAATTTGATGTTAATTTACAATATTAAACAATTCATTATTTTTTTAAAGAGAAAATAGAAATTACGCGTAGCATGGAGAATACATTGTGACGTCACGCCAAATTATTTATTAAAGGTGAAATAGCTAAAGGTTTCCGGTATTGCTTTTAAAATTACATCCTTTTAACCTTAATTATTTTTATTAATCATTTCTTAATATTTCTTTCTCTTAAAATCGTGTATAATAGTCGTAAACGTATTTCTATTATCCACGATTTCTGGTGAAATCAAGATGGCCGCCATTTTTTTAAAAACGGAGTTTCGTCGAAAATCTGGATGGCAACCATTTTTCAAAACAACGTATTTCATGTGCTTTGGCGCCAAACCAAATTCGCCAAACTTTGAAGGTGGGCTATACTGAAGCTGTTCCGAGATGGAATTATGATCCTTAATATTATTCGTTAAAGATTTAAATCTGAATTTAATATCTAACTAATCTGAATTTAATAATAATGTTTGTAAGCTTACATTTATTTTTCCTAAACGGTCTTTCATTTCTTCAAATTTTTAATCCCCACTCGATAAATTTTCATCATCAATAACATCATAATATTCCAGTTGCAACGATTCGATCTGAAATAACATGTCCGAAACCATCTCCAATTTGATTTGAAGGCGCATCTTGTCAGCATTCAAATTTGAATTTTTCAAAAAATTTTCAAATTTCGTAATCCTAGTTTTAAAGTTTCCACGACGTCGATTCAGCATTTTTAGTTTTTCATCTAATAGCAATAATGTAGAATTATTTCTACTGTTCAGTTCATCATCTGCGTTAGCCATTTTCGTTTTTAATACAAGATCAAACTCAAGTTTTCATTGCTTTTAACGTTCGAAACAACAATTTATTTAGCCAATTCCACTCCGGCGTTTAAGAACCACTGTTATGGACTGTAGCTACGAAATAATGAAACTCATTTTCTTTTAAATCCATCCTTTATTCTATTCGAAAATTAACCACTCAATTAGCAGCCATTCAAAAATCCAAGCAACAAATTTCTCATCGAACAAGCTAATAAAAAAGAATTACAAAAACAAACGATATTGACGCGTGCGCGTTACAAAATTCGTTGCTAGGCAACTAAGTTAGAGGCGAAAGGTTTCGCATAGCAGACGATCAGGCGCCAACACACTCCTTCTTCTTATGTGAAAAGGAAAACACCAAATATATTATTTCACTAAAATTAAATTAAGGAATTGCTTAACTGTCAGATCAATAGCCAGAAGCCTATATCATACAGATGTGAAAACAAGCGAATTATTCCTGACCTTTACTTCAGGAGTTGTTGCTGTCGTTGATGGGGATGCTCCGGTAAACATATAAGCATTCTGTACCGCGCCACGCGCATAGGGAAAAATCCATGCTTGTGACTGGACATTCTTTCTTATGACATCATTTTCTCTTGGCGTATTAGCGTTTAGGAGGTATTCTTAGGGTTTTGTTTTCGTTGAATAACGCGCATGAGTGATACGGAAATGTTAAAATTATCGTTTGTTTTCTTTTAACAATAATGCCAGACGAAAAGATTTACTTGCAGCGTTCTGCAGATGCCTTCCTGTTTTATGGAATAATAAAATTATAAAATCTTTTTAAAGATGCTGTTAATACCAGACGCAAACTTAAGCGCTCAGATTATATAAATAGCAAGTTCTAGAATTCAGCAATTCAGAAAAGCAAAACACACTGGGTTACCGAATGATTTCCATCCAACTGTAAAGGCAGTGTGTGCTCTTAAGTAAATTATTATTGCAATTTTGTTGCGTTCGTTTAAGATTGCAGAAATATTTCCTTTGCAAATGCATATGCTATTTCCATGTTAGTATCCATTACTTTCCCATTTTTAATGTTCTCTTGCCTTAAATGAAAGAAAAAAGTGCATTCAGTATTATCGCTGAACTTAATACACATGTGTAAGGAAAGGAGTCTCCTTTTCTGATAAACACTATTTTTGCAGAACGATACGAAAGATATTACACATTAAAAATGGGCAATACTCATAAAGTAATATTATTCAATTTAAACATACTTATCTTTATTTCTCTAATACAAATCCATAGTAGTCTAACTTCCAAAATAAATTTTACTTATCCTGACAAATATAGTGAACTTACTGGTACTATAGTGTACTGGAACGCGTGGTTCTATAGTGAACTTACTGCGTATTATGTTAACTCACAACATTTTTGCAATCTGTGAAAACTGACTTGTCTCATGTTTTCGGAGATTACATCTGCAGATAATGGATATCATATATAATGAACATGAAATAATGAATTAATAATCACCACATCTTTACTATAAACAGTTTTAAATTAAGAATGCATTTATTAAAAATCTCTGCACCAAACACCAATACACATTTACGGATTTAGCACACTAGAAGAAATAATCATTTTTCTCTCTAGAGGGAAAATTCACCACACTATGTGCCGTAAGAAGTGAAATCTCATGGCACCAAAAATACAGCGCACGTCATTAACAGTAATAATCTTTTCGATACTGCTATCAAAATGTAAACAAATGGTATTGATATGCACTCTCGAGCCTAAGCAAAGGCTTTCTAAGCCTAGAGAAAATGATCTCATCGGAAGCTATACCCAATCCCGAAAATGTATTTTTCTCTATGCGCGTGGTGTGCGGTACAGAATGCTTATATACCTCCGGTAAAGTATGGCCTAAGTTTATTGATAAAGGTCCATGCTTTAGGTTTGGTAAGCCGAAATAATCCAATTAAAGTAGAATCGTCAGCATCAATTGCTTTTCGACGCGTCGATCTCTGTAATGATCGCGACGATGACACGAGACTGGCTCTTTATCGAGTTGATCGCAAAAAAAGACCCATTCTTCCATCTCGACGGTGTCCAGACTAATGGCCTTACACATACACTCTACTATAAATGAAGGCGCTGCGACTGCAAACGATGGAGGCAAAATGTTAGTAGACCACCTGTCTTAGCAAAAAAGTTAGCTTCTCAACTAGACTTAAACTGTTATGTAATTAGACCCCCAATCTTTATTTTCTCTCTATATCACATCTATTCAGCTCTACCAAACACACTCACTACACGCACCTAGAATACACTATTCATTGTTAAATGGACGCACTTCCTCCCGACCTGACTACACTCATGGACTCAGTCGTATTTTAGGAAATTTTTTACTCCTTCATCTTTTCTTTTCTATAGGCCTTTTTTTCTTCCCTTTATTGCTTTTGGGCCATTTATTAGTCCAAAGGGGCAATTTGCCCAGAAGGACATTTAATTTCGTTTTGGTATTTTGCGTGGATTTACTACAAGCATTGCTTCATTTTTCAAATTTTTGCCACAAAATATTATCACCCTGTATTATATATTATACTTAAAGAAATTAAATATTGAAGAATCTGCATAAATGTATGTATGTTTCTCGCATTGTGATAAAACAACGGTACCTAGAACCATCAAATTTTGATTTCTCATAATTCGAAACTTTTATCATGTTATTCGATCAGGGGTAGGGCTATGGCGCCCAGGCACTCTGGTGGTTAAGCACCGCAGTTCAACACCTACTGATTAATAAACTTAAGGATTTGAAAGCGAGCAATGGCAACAAAACATTTTTATCTCCATTGCGCGAGACTGTGTATCGGAAATTCTAGAGATATAATCATTTTAAAATTATTTTGCGATATTGCTCTTCAACTGAATTTTATGGTTTAAGTGTGAAGAACACGATATTTAATAAATAAAGGTAACACACAAAATGTTAAAAAAAAATCCCCTTCGCCGTGAACGGTGTTTGGTATACCTGAGTGCCTATGCTGACGCCTTAACCCAAATCGAACGTAGTTGAAAGTTTCGAAATATTTTACAAAGGGTAGGGTTTGAACTGCGCCAAATTTGATCGAAAATCCCCGTCCCCCTCTTTTTTAATCCACGAACTGCGAGACGTTTCCTGTCCCCCATTTCTTTTCAAGAAGATTGGGTACTACAAAAAGTCGTTTATTGCCATTAATGGGACATTCTATTGAGACTGCAAGCCTTTATTTTCGTTTATCAATATTGTAAAAATTGTGCATGTAAAACAAATATTAATTTAAAGTCTGGCGTGTGCTAAAAAATAAATTTCTTTTACACTCATTTTAATGTTTTATGATGCTTAAAAGAATGATAAGCCTGATCTTTTTTATTCTCTGTAAGAATTGAAAACTTTCCAAATTGTAGATTTTAGTCGCTGATATATATATTAGTTTTGAATAGTAAAATTGATAGATTAATGACATACACAAAACTGATACATAATCAGCGTATCAAATATCGGATTTGTAGCTCATCTTAAATAAGTTTCTTGTCTAGATAAATTTTAACAAATCTTCTTAGATAGCAGAATGGTTTTAACTTTCAAATTTATCATTTTAGGTAAACAGTTCTAATTTAATTAAAAATTATCTTTATTAAATCTAAAAATTGAACTTCTTAAGTCGTTCTAAATTCACACTAATATTATTGCAATATATTCCCGTATTAAGCTTTCCATTTTTAATCATTGAAGTTATTTTAAGGTTATTTAACTTTGTTACAAATTCCATATTTTAATACTAGAAACGTTTAAATATTTATTCTGTTTTCCACCTGATGTACTTTGGCATGCATTTAATTCCTAATATACATTTAATTAATAAATTGATAATTATGAGCGTCATCAGAATTTTTATAATTAACAAAAAAAAAAAAAAAAAAAAAAATCAAACTCCCTTATATTCATATCCTGGGATTTTCAGTCTCCCTTTTCATCCATTCCTTTTTCACATATTGTTGCACTGTACTCAAGTTTTCATGTATGTAAAATTTATATAATTTTATTGTATTTATGCCAATTTATAATTAAATGATAATTTTTACAAATTCTTGCTTCATAACTCTAGTTAACAGAAGATGTTTCTAACACCTTGGCAAAGCTTAATCTTCAGCATGTAGCTTATTTTCTAACCTAGTTTCAGGCTGAATTATTTGTAAAATTAGTTACTTGAAATTATTTGTTAACAAAGATGGTCACTAAATCACGCTAATAATATTTCTAACTGTTGTAATTTATAATGCAACGAGTTCATACGATTTATAATATAATTCATTTATAATTTTTTCAGCAGTATTGAAATTAATAGCAGATACTGATAATGTTATACATTTAGATTACAATGATTTAGATTGCCATTGCCTTCTTCACTCATGCTTTTATGCTACTTCCTAATATTTCATAATGGCATACAGGTAAGTTTAACTTATTCATTAAACATGTAAATCTCTAATTCAGCCCACTTTTGTTCTTACGTGTGCTGTATCTTCTATTTTCTTTAATATATTGTTCAGCCTAATTTCAAAAGGTCTTATGATCAAGCGGAAAAGTCACTAAACATTGGTAGTTCGACTCAAGTTTCTAGTCCCAGTGATCCCCTAGCTCTTTCTTTTTTTGTACTTTCTCTGTGTAAAAATGTATAGTAAAAATTTCAGTTCATGAAGTAAAAATACTTCATGATACTAAAATTTTAGTAAAAATACTAAAATTTACTCTTTAAAAATATTGCAAAATTTTTCACCTTAGCGTATCTTTTTACAAATCCCTCTGATAAGAAAAAGTAAGGGAAGAAATTAACTTGGTTTCGGTGATTGATACTTCAGTGCAAATTATGTGTAATTTTTTCCAAAAGCATAGAGTTTTGTATATGGATATCAATAAATTATGGATTATTTCTCATCTAATTTTCTTAACATTTTTATTGCAGAATTTTCCTTTCACACTGTAGTGTTTAACTTTATGCGTTTTGTATAATAATTTACATTTGTTTATAATTTTACGGGAATGAAAGTGATTATTTAATTGTATAAGCTTTGCTGAAAGATAAACGAGAAAACAAAATTCTATCACTTGCGGTCAAGAGAGTATTTGATGCAATAATTCTTATATATTTTCTTTGATAGTTTTTATTTAATTTCTTTCATTTATGCATTACTACATAGTTCTTTTCAAAAAATATTTTTCTGTGCCGCTATGTCCGTATTTCAGTTTCAAGGAATGCGTGCTCTGTGTAGGGTATATAATGCTTAATAAACTTATGATATGAAAGATATCTAAATTCTCTTCTCATTTCTACTGTATTTTTAAAATTTCAACCCCTAAGAAATTTACTCTAGAAATCGTTTTCATGATTTAATATTTTATACTTATTTATTTATTTTATTCATACTTTAGCATTTTCTTTAAGTTTATCCTTTATCATGCTAACCTGCTTTTAAATATTTTTCTCAGCAAATATTCAGAAGCAAATATATTTTTCACCAAGATAGTCAAAGAATCGTTTAGAACTGATTGAAAATTTAGCTATTTAAGTAATATACACTGACTTCCGGTTGCAGGGGTGAAAAAGGTCAGAGCCAATAGTTATGCTCATGAAGAATGCCTTGTAGCCCCACATGTTGTTACAAAGATGAATTTAATGCCTGCAAGAGTATTATGAAAGTCCTCTGAAAATTTCTTTTGTGTTACAGAGCAATTAACAAAAGTAAATCTAAAGTGATGTATAAAAGAAATTAAACAAACAAAAAAGAAACGATTTTTCACAGACAATTCAGTGTTTCTCATCAATTAATTCAGTTCTTACTTCACGACAAGGCAAAAATACACAAAAACTCAAAATATCTGTATTAATTACGAAGTAAATTTTAAACACTTATTTCCTGGAATAAATTCCAGAAAGGATTAAGCATGACTTTAATAATAAAAAAAAGGCGTTATCTTTGTTGTTGCCGAAGCATAGTTTCTCTATATTGGCAACAAATCCACTATTCATTTATAAAAAATATACTTCTTTATTTTTATTTTCCTCTTGGCTACAGTTGGCTTCGAAAAATAAAATTGTAACCCTGTAGGCAATGGGGGAAAGAAATTTTGATCGGCGCAGTTGGATTATAGCAGGACGAGGGGGGGGGGATTTTCATCAGCGCAGTTGGAGTACACCCTTACAAAGTAGCTTATTTGAGATGGAGTAAATTTTTCTTTTTACTTCCTTCAACGAAGTAAAAAGGAAGTATTGTAATCGCGAAAAGTTTCAGGCAGCATATTTCAACGAAAATATCCATTTTGACCGCTAGCGAATGCGATTTAACGATGTTTTTGCGTGATATCTGTACGTAAAGACAGAATAAAATACTCTTTTTCTTCAAAAAAAATTATAAAACTGCTTTAAAATTAATTCTGAAGAGAATTTTTCGTGGCGTCTGTACGTACGCACGCACGTATGTATTCCAAAAGCATAACTCAAAAACGAGTAGCCTCAGAACGTTGAAATTTTGTATATAGGACTGCTATAACATATAGATGTGCACCTCGTATTTTGGTTGCAATCGGTCGCACCAAACGTATATAAATATATTTATATATATATCCACTCTATTACCCGGCTCAGTGATCTCAGTTTCTTTACTCTTATATGTTTGTAAATTGTACATATTTTGCTTTAAAAATGATTGAATTATGTTGTTTTTATCTTCCGATTAAGGATTTTATGCCTTTAGTAAATCTGTGTGCAATATTTTTAGAATTATCAGCAATTTTAAAGTTGTTTAATTGCCGCTAAGCCTGTTTTTAATGGCGGTCATTGATGTTTACATTTGAAACAGGAGACTAGTGGATTTGTTGCCAATTTAGAGAAACTTAGCTTCGCAACAACAAAGATAACGCATTCATTTATTATTGCCAATTAAATCATGCTTAATTCTTTCTGGAATTTTTTCGAGGAAATAAGCGTTTGAAACTTACTTCGTAATTTTTAATATAGATATTTTGAGTTTTTATGCATTTTTGCCTTCTCGCGAAGTGAGAACTGAATTAATTAAATGAGAAATACTCAATCGTCTGTGAAAAACTGTTTCTTTCTTGTTTTGTTTGCTTAATTTCTTTTATACATAGTTCTAGCTTTATTATAGTATTTGAATAGAACATGTGGAAACGATTAGATAATTCTTTAAATGATATACATTTTGTTTAAATTCTGAGTTATAATATGAATGAAATATAATATTGTTAAGTAAACCTAGCGCCAGAGTGTCGCTATGGTAAACAAAGTGATTTTTAAAGAATGCATTTATTCTATTGTGGCTTACGCGCTGTCGGCGAAGTAGGTTTAATTCAATCTAATAAGTTTAAATAAAATGCAAGAAAAAATGCGTATAATTTAATATTCCGTACAAGGAAGTCATGTGGTGTACAAATCAGATTTTTTAAATTTAAATTTTGAAAATATTCAAGCACTATAAATTCAAGCCTCAAAGCTGACTAACTGAATCTCTGTTATCAAGGTAATTTTGAATCAATAGGTCTCAAGTTGTTCAAAAATTCTCACCAAATTTTTTACTTCAAGAAACTATTTATTACTCGGAAATAACTATCTATATCTCTTTAGTTATTTATGACTCATTTGTGATTTTGATTGCATTAAGGGAATCAACAATAATTAATAATTCTTTTACTCATACTCTAAAATGAAAAAAAAAAAAAAAAAGTTACACTAACTCTCTAAAAAAAAAGAACAACATAGTATATTGCCATTCTCTAAAACATAAACTGTACAAAACATAGATAATAATATGAATAGATAATGAATTTAAAAAAAAAAAAAAAACCTATAGCGTAAAGAAAACGATTACATCTGAAGCTCGTGCAATATTACTCAGAAGCTGCTGCAGTTAGAAAACAATGTAAACACAAATATTAGAGTCAAAATATTCTTCACAAATGGTGAACAAATACACATAATACACACAAGATATAAATATACATAAATAAAAACAAAAGAATACTGAATAACATGACAAAGTAAATATTAAAAAAAGACTTCCATGATTACATTTGTATTGAGAATGAACATTGGCCCTTTTTTTATTAGCATTGTTTATGTGAGTATCGTTTGCTTCCTTTTATTGTTGCAAACAGCGTAAATTCCTTTTGTTTTTCTTCCTTTAGTTTTGAACTTTATGTGTGGCAACAAGATAATTGATTGATAGAATTGTGTTTGTGACAGCCATGTAGAATGGCTCGCTTATTTTGTATCAATTATTTCGCATCGCTGACATATTATTTATAATTAGTGTAATGAAATAAAAGTGTAGGAATACAGTCCATTTGTTGATTGATTATTGTTTGTGAAATATATTAAGTTTAAGAACATTTATTGTTGGTCAAAAGTCTAGCCGGAGAGCTAGTGAAGATAGTGACTGTTCTAAGTGTATTCTAACAACGCAAATATGCATATGGTTGGTGAAAATATTCCTCCACTTTGTGAGGTAAGTGGATTTTGAACAAAAATTCGTTTAATTTGTTGTTAAATTTTAAGAACAATGTTGTAATACAACATAGAATTCGATTTCATTTTAATAATAGTGTTAAGTGATTTAAGAACAATTTCTGTTTTTGAATTGATCAATTATGAGTGAACTTATAATTTTTAAGACAAAAAGAACGGTTTTACGCAAGAACGTTACTAATTATGTAAAGAAAATTGAAACTATTTTAACTGCAGATGAAATTAAATTAATAGAACTAGAGGAATGTGTCGAATTATTGACACAAAAAGAAACTGAGTTAAGGAAGGTTGATTCTGAAATCGAAAGTTTAATTACAGATACTAAAGAATTAGAAAACGAAATAGATAATGTTCAGGAGTACACAGATAAAATTTATTTGTGGAAATTTAAAGGTGAAAAAATATTAAAAAATCAAAATAATAAAAATAATTCTAATGGTGTAATTTCAGAACAGGTTCTTGACAATATTAAATTACCCAAGTTAACATTACCGACTTTTGGTGGTAATATTACAGAATGGATAGCTTTTAAAGATCTTTTCAGTGCTTGTGTAAGAAATAATACAAATTTATCTAATGCTCAAAAATTGCAGTATTTGAAGGCTTCGTTGAAAGGTGAAGCATATCGCATTATTCAAACCATTCAAATTTCGGATTGTAATTTTGAAATAGCATGGAATCTGTTAGACGAAAGATATTCAAATAAGAGAGAACAAATTTTTGCATATATTAAACGTTTTCTAAGATTACCAACTATTCAAAATGAATCAGCATTTGATATTTTAAATTTAGTTGATAATATTAATGAAGTAATTGGTTCTTTAGAAGTATTGAATCAAACCATTGATAATTTTGGTGACACTTTAATGACTTATTTAATTTTGCAAAAATTAGACCCTGCTACAAAATTATGGTGGGAACGTCAGTTAAAATTAATGAAATTCCAAAACTTACGACTTTAATTGAATTCCTAAAAAACTATGCAAGAACACTTCAAAATAGCAAATCAACAAGTAATAAGGTACCTAAATCTGTGTTTCAAAATAAGAATAATGTTCTGGTTGCTACTTTGGGTTGTGGTTATTGTAAAGAAGATCATAGTTTAGCCAAATGTTCGAAATTTCTAAATTTATCGGTTCAGCAAAGGATAGAATTTGTAAAATCTAATCGTTACTGTTTTAATTGTTTATCTAATATGCACTTGCTCAAAAAATGCAAGAGTTTAAATACATGTCAACATTGCTTTAAGAAGCATCACAGTATTTTGCACATTGTAAATAATTCAAAGAATAAAACTCAGTTAAACAGTATATCTCCGCCTACGCAATCTATCCCTAAAAGAGATGAATTAACGAGTCCTAAGGACGTTTCAGCCACAGTTTGTGCCTCTCATTATGATTCGAATGCAAAAGGTAATCAAACCAGTCACATTTTATTGTGTACTGCTTTAATAAAAGTTCAAAATTCTGAACAACAGTTTGTGAAGTGTAGATGTTTATGTGACACTGGATCTCAGAGATCATTTATTTCAAGGGATTGTGTGAAGAAATTAGGATTACGAGTGAAAGATAATTCCATTTCTGTATCATGTTTAGGAGAATTTAATACTATAAGTAATGAGGAAGTCGATTTAGTATTCACTTCTCATTTTAAAAGTGATATTCGTGTATCAACATCAGCGTTTGTACTGGAAAAGGTGACAGATAACATTCCCTATGTATCTTTGCCATCAATCATCTTCGATAACTTCAGTGATTTACAAATAGCTGATCCATTATTTTACAAGTCACAACCAGTTATCTATGAAAGAAATTTACAACCAGTATATTCAGTTTATGAAAGAGTACTTTTCACTAGAACACGCAGAATTAGTGCCAGACACAAATTATAAATTAGAGAATAAACACTATTATATCCCACATCACTTCGTCTTGAAGGACTCTAGCTTAACAACAAAACTGAGAGTTGCTTTCGATGCGAGCGCTAAAACAACCACAGGTGTTTCTTTAAATGATACGCTAATGATAGGCCCAAAAATACAAGATGAGTTAATTTGTATTTTACTAAGATTTAGACTTCATAACATTGCAATAACCGCTGATATTAAAATGATGTACAGACAGATAAAGGTTCATGAAAAAGATAGAGATTTTCAGAGAATATTATGGAGAGATAGCCCGTATAAGCAAATACAAGTTTGTCGTTTGAAAACAGTTACATATGGAACTGCAGCTGTTCCATATCTTGCAACCAAAGTTTTGAATCAGTTAGCGATTGATGAAGGATTGAACTTTCCAAAGGCAAAGAATATAGTTTTAAGAGATTTTTATGTTGATGATATGTTAACTGGTGTAAAAGATAGTTCGGAAGGTATTGCATTGATAGACGAATTGCAACATCTGCTAAAAAGTGGTGGCTTTGAGCTTCACAAATGGTCGACAAGTGAACCGTCATTGTTAAAAACCTCTGGCTTAACAAACACAGATAGTGACAATATTCATCGTGTAATAGAAGACAAAACATTGAAAGTTCTGGGATTGGAATGGCATCCGGACAATGATGAATTCAAATGTAATGTCGGTGTAATAGAGTATCAAAGTGCTCCGACTAAAAGAATTATTTTGTCATTCGTAGCAAAACTATCCGATCGATTGGGTGGATAGCTCCGTTTGTAATTCTCGCTAAAATGATCCTTCAGCAATTGTGGAAATTACAATTATCATGGGATGATCCTGTAACAGAAGAGATTGATCGAAATTGGAGAAATCTATGTAGAAAAGTTAAACTTTTGAATTCTATCAATATACCTAGGAAAATTCTGCTACCTGATTATTTTCGATGTGAACTTCACGGATTTTGTGATGCGTCTGAAAGAGGTTATGCAGCAGTTATTTATATCAAAACTTGCAATAACTCTGACATTAATGTTAAACTCGTAACAGCTAAAACTCGTGTAGCACCATTAAAATCTATTACGATTCCAAGACTGGAATTGTGTGCAGCAGTGTTATTGGCACGCTTGATTCAGTCTGTAAAAGCTGCATTAGTTATAAATTTTGATTTAGTGCAAGCTTGGAGTGATTCACAAATCGTGTTGTCATGGCTAAGGTCAGATCCTAAAAATTAGCAAGTATTCGTATCCAATAGAGTTTTTGAAATACAATCCATCTTACCACCTGAGAACTGGAGTCATGTTGATGGAAAGGAAAATCCAGCTGATTGTGCTTCACGTGGGTTATTTCCTGCAGAACTATTATCTCATCAATTGTGGTGGAATGGTCCTTCTTGGTTAAAGTGCAGTGAGATTGCCTTGTCTAAAAATATTCTTATAGATGAAGAGGCATTACCAGATGCACGTAAAACAGTCTCATTTGTAGTTTCCGAACCTGTACAGGAACTTGCTATTATATCAAATATATCTTAATTTCCAAAGTTACAACGCATATTTGCTTGGATATTAAGATTAATATCGAATTCTAAAGTAGCATATCTAGAAAGAAATACGTCTTTTTTATCTAGTAATGAAATTCGAGCTGCAACTTTCTGTATTGTCCGAATAATACAGCGATTTCACTTTTTTAAAGAAATTCAATGTTTGGAGTTGGGTAAGGACTTACCTACAAACAGCAACCTCCTTAGCTTGTGTCCAATTTTAGATGACAACAAAGTGTTACGTGTAGGAGGAAGACTGAAAAATGCGCAACTATCAGAAAATGAAAAACATCCAATCTTATTATCTTCAAAACACAATCTGACAGAAATCATAATTAGACACTTTCATGTCAAATATCTGCATGCAGCACCGGAACTTCTTCTATCTTTAATTAGACAGCAATTTTGGATCATAGCTGCTAGATCTGCTATCCGAAAAGTAGTAAGATCTTGTATCACGTGTTGCAAACTTAGAGCTAAAACTGCAAGTCAAATAATGGCTGATCTACCGGAATCTAGAGTTACACAATCGCGACCATTTAATCGAACTGGAATAGATTTTTCTGGACCGTTCATGATTAACCATCGTGCAGGACGTGGACAAAAATCATATAAATGTTACGTATGCTTATTTGTATGTTTTATAATCAAGGCAGTACATTTTGAAGTGGTAGAAGATTTGTCAACAAAGGCATTTTTAAGTGCATTGTTCGCGCCTGCGCATCTGTAATGTAATCCACGCATGCGTATCTGTAATGTGGTGATCAAACGAGTTTGAGAATCGCCATCGACGGTGTAAGAGGGCTGGTCACAGCTATGAGTTAATTGTAATTAATTATGAGAATTAATAAAGAATCGAACCAGCGAATTTATTTAGTGTGTGTTATTTGGGACGAGACCCAAACATATCTGGTCGTAGTCGACCGGAGCGTAAGTATTGTGCGTGAATAGTGTTTCGTTTTTGAGAACACAGGAGTGTTTTTGTTTGCCAGTATTCCAAGCTTGTTCTTTTCAACGAATATCGCTGATTTTGGATACGGATATTCATCAAAAGTGAATCACTGCAGAGGTAAGTGATTCCTCTCTTGTTAATTCTGTACTTTCTGTGCTTGTTCTGTTATAAATAACAATGTTATTTAAGGATGCTAAAAAAGAAGATTTAAGGCTTATTGCCTTAGAACTAAATCTAAATGTTGACGAAAAAATGACTATAGCAGATTTGACTGATATTATTGAGAATAGTGAAATTTTTAAAACTAAACAAGATTTAGTAAAAGAGATAGCAAACTCTATTATCGAAAATAGAAAACAGGAAGAGCAAAAACTTGTGGAGTTAGAAAAAATAAAACTTGAGAGATCAAAGAATGAGTTACAGTTGGCTAAGCTTAAAGCAGAAACTAAACTTGATGGTGTAAGCGAAACCGAAACAAAATCAGAGTCACTAGATCAATTAATAAAAAGTATCAGAACCTTAACTGTAAAAATTCCTATACGGCCTGAGAGTTGGGGATTTTTCTTTTCGTCATGAACGAGCGTTTATTACAAAAAATGTTTCGGAGGATTATAAAGCAGAAATTCTGTTAAATCTGTTAGGAGACAAAGCTTCGAATATAATAACCTATTTACATGATAAGGATATCGCGAATTATGAAAAAGTAAAAGAAGTAGTTCTGAAGGAGTTTCGGCCAACACCATATTCGTGTTTAGAAAACTTTAGAAAAACTGTTAAACAACCACATGAAACTCATGTGCAGTTTGCTTCACGCTTAGTAACTACTTGGGATTATTATTATTTAAAATTAAGGAATGTAACTGACTTCGAGACCCTCAAACAACTAATAGTTTCAGATAGGTTATACCAATCTTTAGATATGGGAACAGCTTCTCACATTGCTGTGAGGCAAGGTGATTCATGGTTTTCACCTAGTGAGTTAGGTAAAGAAATCCTATACTATTAAAATCTGTGTGCCTCTGTCTGTTTGTGTGTTTGTAACATCATCTTCTCAAGAACGGCTGGGTGTAGAGCTTAGCGGAAGGTACCGTTGGATTCAGAATTCCCGTGGCTCGCCATATTGACCATCGGCATCTTCGTGCGACTTTAATTAGCCGAGATATTAATTAAAAACTGCTTTTTCCCCTACGTTTCCCTACGTTTTGCACTTTCTTTCACCCGTTTTCCCTGTTTTAGGGATTTGGCCGAGTGCCAAATTCGTTTTTCTCGAATATCTGCGGAACGGCTCCGAGTTGCGATTCGAAACGCATATCCCCGTATTCGAAAAAAATCAACGAATCCATCGATACCGGTCCCATCTTCGTACGACAATAATCGGCGGAGTTATTAATTAAAAACTGCGAAAACGTTATTTCATTTTTCGGAGTGGCAACCGTCTCGGAATTAGCTGAGATAAAATTGCTTTTTCGAAAGCGCCGGGGGGATGACAATTGCTTCCGCTCCAGATTTGTGCTGGCGAAAGGTCACGCGTCAATTTCTTTTTTCTTAAATATCTATGGAACGGCGCTGAGTTGGAATTCGAGGCAGGTGTCTGCGGATTCCAAAAAATTCTACGAATCCAATGATACCATTCTCATCTTCGTAGGACGTTAATCAGCTGAGATATTAATTAAAAACTGAAAACGCTACTTTTCGGGCTCATTTTTCCGATTGCAACAGTTTCTTGAATCGCCGCAGATGCAAATCAAGGTTATATTCTAAAGTTGAATAAAGCACGCGATTGCATGTTACCTAACTGTATTTTAAAAATATTTCGTTAATGTAGGCATTTTAAATAAACAGCTGCTTTTCACAATTTTTTTTTAATTTCAGGTTAGGATGATTGTCACGTTAATTCTTTTATTGATATTGAATAAAAGTTATTATATTACATTAAATTTAAATGATGACGTTCTTGAAGATGTACAACTTTAATCAGCTGGGATATTAATTAAAAAATCTGAAAAAGCTATTTTTTAAAAATATGTTGTTATTTTTTTAATAATAAATTTGATATTCCAGGAGACTCAGCAGGCAATCCCAATGTCAAGAAAATTTGCGTGCTCAAGAAAGTGAAGAAGAAACCAGTAGGAGGCACAGACTGGACTCTCATCGTCATCGTCAAGTTCGAGCGGAAGAGTCGGAAGAGGACGCTGCTACACGAAGAACGCGAGACGCTGCACGCCACAGACAAGTCCTATCCGAAGAAACAATGTCCGTACGAGAAGACAGGCTACGCATGAATGCAGCACAACGTTCACGCAGCACTCTTCACAATGCAGGAAGATGTGGACTCGAAGTTTATGTTGAGCAACACAGCGCCGGTTCAATGGAAGCTTCCTGCGATCTCTGCAACGGATTGTTCTTTACGGGAGAAAGGAATGCAAGAGGAAGATACATGCACTGCTGTAACAATGGGAAAATTGTCGAAGCTGAAAGAAGATATCCAGAAGAATGGCACAATTTAATGAATGGGAACCACCCGTTTTCTGAAGAGTTTTTTGCCAACATACGTACTTACAACTGCCTGCTCAGTTTTGCTTCATTGGGTGCCAATATAGAAATGCCTTCGGGTTCGGGTCCCTACTCCTTCAGGATTCACGGTGCCATATATCATCGAACGAGCCACCTTCATCCGCCTCATCCCGGTCAAGAACACTATGCTCAGCTGTACATTTTAGATTCGGATCAAGCCCTCAGGCAGAGAATGAACATATTTGGAAATGTTGCCCTGAACGCCGAACTCCTGAGACAGTTGGACACAGTTTTAAGGAACGTTAATCCATATGCGGAAGCCTACAAGATGCTGAAGGAATTCGAAGAAGAAACTGTACGAGAGCAAGGTGCCGAAACTGCTGCGGATATCCGCATGTACATCAAGGGTGAAAGTGTAGGTACGGGCGAACACAGAGGACGTTACAATGCTCCGAAAGAAAATGAAGTTGCAGTCGTCTTCAAGAGTACGGACGGCGCTCCTCCATCGAACCGAGACATCGTGATCCATCCAAGAGGTGGCGGTCTCATCAACATCAGTACCTTAAATCCCAACTTGGAACCGATGACGTACGTGCTTTTCTTTCCTCACGGCGACCAAGGATTCAGAGTCGGACAGCAATACACAGAGTTACAGTTTTACAGTCACAGGGTGTCCGTACGACGAGATTGCTACAACCCGATTTTGTATGGCCGGAAATTGTTTCAGCAGTATCTCGTGGATGCATACGTAAAAGTTGAAGGCAACAGGATTGCGTACCTCCGGAGCCATCAGACGAATCTGAGAGTGGAAACTTACATGGGTCTTGCCGATCACATTTACAGAGTTGGTCAAGAGACGGGCGTCCGCCCTGGAATACCGGTTATACTTCCGTCAACGTTTATAGGAAGCCCTCGCTGCATGCAGGAAAACTATCAGGACTCGATGGCCATTGTGCGCGACTTTGGTAAACCGGATCTGTTTTTGACTTTCACGTGCAACCCTAAATGGCCGGAAATAACAGAAAACTTATTCCCAGGACAGAAGGCTCACGATCGCCCGGACATCGTTTCGAGGGTATTTGACCTGAAGAAAACGGCTTTGATGCAAGATTTGACAAAGAATCACATCTTAGGTGCGACCATTGCAGATATACACGTCATCGAATTTCAGAAGAGAGTATTGCCTCATATGCACCTTTTGTTGTTTTTAGCGGAAGAAGAGAAAATAAGAGATGCAGAGTGCATCGATTCGCTGGTGTGTGCTGAACTTCCAGATGCTACTCGACATCCGGAGCTACACAACATTGTTAAGTCATCGATGATTCACGGACCCTGCGGTGAACTGAATAGAAACTCTCCCTGCATGAGTGATGGTGTATGTTCGAAAGGATTTCCGAAACCGTTTCAGGTAGAAACTAAAGAGAACGTCTATTTTGCCGAATCCGAAGAAAGGAATGCTTTCCAGAGAGCTGCCGAGAAAAATACCATGCTCACCGGATGGTTTGAACTGAACAGGACAGTTCCCGTAGCGAATGGTTACCTGTATGCCGAAATTCCTAAACATTTCACCTGGAGGAATCACGCCTGGCAGACACGAGTTAGACTTGGAGATTACATCATTTCAAGAATGTATTCTGTTAGCCCGAAAGATGTTGAGCGTTTCCATCTGAGGTTGCTGCTGTGTCACGTTGAAGGAGCGAAGAGTTTTGCCGACTTAAGAACTTACGAAGGTGTGGAGTATTCAACGTTCAAGGAAGCCTGCCGTGCAAGGCATCTGCTGCAAGACGACGAAGAATGGAAAAATACTCTGGCAGAAGCATCGGCTTTTCAAATGCCACCGCAGCTAAGACAGCTTTTTTGCTTCATCTGTGTTTTCTGCAACCCTGCGGAACCCGTCGCTTTGTGGAATGAATTGAAAGAGTCCCTTTCTGAAGATTTTGCGAGATCTTACTCCTTAGAAGACAGTTTCAGCCTTGCACTGAGAAGTATAGAAGACCAGTTAGAAGTGCACAATGTTTCGCTATGTTCTCTTGGTCTCCCGCAACCAACATTGACTGATGCTGTTTCTCTCGAAGTCCCGCAGTTCGATGTCCAATATGAAAACGAACAAGCCGAAGTGTTGAACGGGATGTTGAATCCTGAACAGAAATTAGTTTACGACTCGGTTTTGGAAGCTGTACGAGATGAGAATCCTAACACACCGAAGACATTTTGTGTTAATGCGTTTGCCGGAGCTGGAAAAACTTTCCTTTTTAGGACGATCCTTCATGCTGTTCGAGGAATGGGCCACGTTGCCATTCCCGTTGCGTGGACAGGTATTGCTGCTGTGCTGTTGACCGGTGGAAGAACTGTACACTCTACTTTCAAGTTGCCCGTTCCACTTCTGGAAACTTCGTGCCGTGTGAGACAAGATAGCGCTGAAGGAAGGTACTTGAAGACTGCGAAACTTTTCATATGGGATGAATGCACCATGACGCCTCATTACGCTTTGGAAGCTGTCGACAGATTGCTGAGAGACTTGACCGGACTGGATGTTCCTTTTGGCGGTAAAACCTTAGTTTTAGGAGGTGACTGGAGACAAACATTACCTGTTGTCCCACACGGAAACCGAACTTCTGCGATTGAGAGCTGCCTCAGGAATTCCTTTTTGTGGCCACATTTCAAACAATGCACGCTTTCCACCAATATGCGATTGAATCCGGAAGAACAAGAATTTTCAGAATGGCTTCTGCAGTTGGGAGACGGTCGTCTTAGAAATGACAGTGGCTTGGACGAAGACGTTATCGAAATTCCATCTTTGTGTGTGGTCAACAGATCGATAGTAGAAGAAATGTTTGGCTGCGGTAATGAATTCGACTTACAAGACTTGGCCAGTAAAGCGATTTTATGTCCAAAGAACGAGGAAGCTCTGAAGCTTAATGAAGAAATTCTTTCCACGTTTCCAGGTCAAGTTTTCACGCACTACAGTGCAGACTCGGTTATTTGCGATGACGAAGAAGAACAAGAAACGTATCAGCTGGATTTCATCCACAGCCTGACGCCTTCTGGAATGCCACCTCATCGTCTGAATTTGAAAGTTGGAGTTATAGTTATGCTTCTACGAAATCCACATCCATCGGTTGGACTCTGCAACGGAACAAGGCTCATTGTGAAGAGAATTATGCCAAACGTTTTAGATTGTGAAGTCATCTCTGGACAGAATGCTGGATCGAGAGTTTTCATTCCACGTGTTGAACTTTCACCATCAGATTCAAACCTCCCCTTTCAGCTCAAGCGAAGACAGTTTCCCATCAGGCTTGCATTTTGTATGACTATTAATAAGTCACAGGGACAGACGCTTAAGAAAGTTGGAATTTATTTACCGCAACCAGTTTTCAGTCACGGAATGCTTTATGTAGCTTTTTCAAGATGTTCGTCTATGAGGAATGTTCGTGTTTTAGTGAAAGACACCAAGAAGCAAGGCCGTTTGATACCCGCATGTTCTAAAGTATTCACAAGAAATATTGTTTACAGGGAGGTTCTGCAGTAAAAAAGTTACTCGAGACATTGAAACAGTGAGATTTTTGCAACACAAAATGAAGTTAATCAAGCCAAAGCAAAAATGAAAAAGATTTGAGGTTTTTGGATGACTGGGATAAATTGAAGCAAGTCAAGATGAAGCTGAAACAGTTTGAGAATGATGCATTAGTCGGCTTTTATGTCTGTTGTTACAAAGTGGAATTTTGGAGTAGTTAGGCAATCGGAAGCTGTATTATTTTTTCAATGTTGTAAATATTTTTTATAAATTTTCCTTTTCAGGTCTACATACAATTGCGTTAATTAATTTTAAAACATTTTATGTATTTTTCTTTTTTAGGTATGTATGGAAGTGATTTCAATCACATAAAAATATTTCTTTTTCAGGTGTATATAGAAATGATTTGATTCAAATTAAAATGTTTTTATACATTTCTTTTCAGATGTACATAGAACTTGTAAATACTTTTTTTTCAGGTGTATATAGAAATGATTTCATTCAAATTAAAATGTTTTTCTTTTCAGGTGTACATAGAACATGTAAATTTTTGTAAATAATTTTTCTTATTCATTGCTTGCATTTTTGTAAACACATACAAATATATATATATCTTAATTGTGCGTGTGTGTATATATGTATATACAATTGCATCAATATATATATATATATATATATACATATTTATATATAGTGATGCAATTTTGTCTATGATTCTGTAACAGCAGACCAGGGAAGGGGCTGATACCTGGGAGAAAAAATAACCCCCTGGTCGATGAGGTTGCAGAGGAGACCCCAGGTGTCAGGCAGTTTATGCCGTCAAAAGCCCACCAATTTTTTCTGTTTACATTTTTTTTCTTTCTGTTCAAGTTTTTGTGTTTAATATAAACTTATAACTAAGAAATTATTATTATTATTATTATTTCTTTTCAGATAAATACGGATTGTAGCTCGCCCATCTGGCGTACTTACTCGGTAGATTTTAAAAATTATTTTCTGTTTTTCTTTGAACTATTGACGCAATAACTGATTTCATTCATATAAAATATTTTGTTTTGCATGATATTTAATATACTCAAGGGATAGGCCTGTAATGTCTTTCCCAAAGTTGTGTCTTTTATAGACGTAGGTACAGTAAAATATTTTACGGGTTCACACGACTGACATTTTATGAAACGTTTGGAAAAGTTTCTGTGTGCTGCCCTACTGTGTTATCCAAAGAACAACAGTTGCAGTAGTTGATGATAATGTGTGTACAGCCCCAAATAATTGGAGACAAGGATATTTTGGAGTTTGTTCAAAGCTAAAAAAATATCATTGATGCAGATTCCGACAAAGAAAACGAAATGAATAATGCAGTTCTTGTGGATGATTTTGTTTCATTGATTTTTTATTAAATACATGCCTATATGCATATCTGTGCAAATAAAATGTACTCTAATAAACTTAATTTTGTTGAAAATATGTTTTTTTTTTTTTTTTTTTTTTTTTTTTTTTTTTTTTTTCTTTAATATCCTTTAACACGAAAAAATTCTTCAGTCCCTTCGGTTTCGTGTTAATAATAATGAAAGTGAGAAAAACAATTTTAATCATAGATTTAAAATTATTTTTCTGTTTTTGATTTAAATACAAAATATTTCCACAAATTTCACACAGAAACTATTTTAGACACCAGCAAAGAATTGAGTGGGTGCAGCCCGCCCATCTGCAATACTTACTCGGTAGATTTTTAAAATTATTTTCTGTTATTTATTTATTTTGAATGCGATAAAAACAGGCGACTAACTAATTTGGTTTATATGTATGTACATATATATTTTCAAATGTATATACAGGGGATATTGGACACATACAACACTATTGACACAATATGAGCTATATCCACACAATGATGGAACAAGGTGTGCAGCAGATGCATGACATGGGCATGATTCACATGATATTTGATATACTCGAGGGATAGGACTGTAATGAGCAAATGAGTTTGTTCCACAAAGTTGCGTCTTTTACAAACACCCAACATTCGAATCCCAGTGAACGGGGTGGCTGCATGGGTGTTTTTGTTATTTTCCCCATGCGTATACGAGCCACTTTCCTTTAAGAAGCCGACAAGAAGGCATCCCTCCCCTTAGGCAGATTGCACTCGAGTGCTTTGCCGTAGCTGAATACGTTACACCACTACTTTACACACGGAAGTAAAAATGACGCTTCCTGTGGTCGTTACCTAATTATTCAAAATATTTTGATAATTGTTATCTGTTCTTAGAATTTCCATAGCATTGCACATATTATTATTTAAATTCTGTTATTTACCAGCAATTTTACAATCTGCAAGTTTTGGTTTTACAATTTTTGATTTTTTAAAATTAAAACCTTCTTATACAATTTGCAAATGAGTTCATTGCCAAACATTCCCTTTCATATTACATCTGAAGAACTGTTGTAGCATTATGCAACAAACATTTCGCTGTTCATTAAAATATAGGAACACATTTCACTCACATTTTGATTAGAATTTGATGTAGATTGAAAAGTTGTTTTCAACTCAGCTGCCTTTACACTCGCAGTTGTATTCACAATTGATTTTCACGCTGGACTTTCATCATTTGTCATATCCACTAAAGGAGATTTATTTTTTAAGTGTCAGCAATTTTTTCTGCAGTAACAGCATCTACAAATGACCATCTGCCATGAATATTCTTCACACATGCACGAGTTTTATTTTAGAACCACTGATGCTTTGGGTTTATGATACTACTTGCTAATAGTATGCATTATGATAGCATACGTAAAACGAAAGAAATTTACCAGTATAATCAAAATAGAACAAATTCACGACTAAAATATTATCAAGAGTCTTAGAAGACCCTTCGAAGAACATTTTTAGAAGGTAAACAAAGATAACTGACGAAAACCCACGCTTGAAAAATGTAAACAAACGCCGCCGAAAGCAGTTACAGTTACGACTAAGATCAAAGGTTTGCTCGCAGTTAAAAGTATTACTTCCGAGAATGAGAAAATTGTAAAATAATGCTTTTAAATGTTTTCTACAATTTTACAGGCATTTAAATGCCAGTATATATTTACTGTTATGAAACATAATTACGAAAGAGATGTTAAGTATAAAATTTATAGACAGAAGTTGGAGTTTACCAAAAAGCATTTAAATAAAGGAATTTTAACGAGTATACTGTTGGAATATCACGCCCGAAAATTTTCGCGATTACACTTCGTACAAGCGGCTAAGCTGTTAATTCGCTGAACACTGGTAGTTCGGTCAAACTTTCTAATCCCGGCGAGCGGGCTGGCTGCATGTGTGTTTTCGTGATTTTCCGCATGGAGAAAATACTGCATGCATACTTTAATAAAGCGGGCGCAGCAAACGTAAAATCGCTGTACACTGTTAGTTCGGTTCAACTTTCGAATACCACGAAGGCATCCGTCCCCTGAAGTAATGGGCTTCAGCCCGCTCAGCTGGCGGGCTTGCCCGCTAGTCTATACTATTAAAATCTGTGCGCGTCTGTTTGTTTGTTTGTTTGTTTGTAACATCATCTTCTCAAGAACGGCTGGGTGTAGAGCTTAGCGGAAGGTACCGTTGGATTCGTCGTGTCCGTGGGAAGCCATTTTGACCATTGGCATCTTCGTGCGATTATAATTAGCCGAGATATTAATTAAAAACTAATTTTCTCCCTACTTTCCCTACGTTTTTCACTTTCTTACTCGGGTTTTCCCTGTTTTAGGGATTTGGCTGCGTGCCAAATTCGTTTTTCTCGAATATCTCCGGAACGGACTATTAAAATCTGTGTGCCTCTGTCTGTTTGTGTGTTTGTAACATCATCTTCTCAAGAACGGCTGGGTGTAGAGCTTAGCGGAAGGTACCGTTGGATTCAGAATTCCCGTGGCTCGCCATATTGACCATCGGCATCTTCGTGCGACTTTAATTAGCCGAGATATTAATTAAAAACTGCTTTTTGCCCTACGTTTCCCTACGTTTTGCACTTTCTTTCACCCGTTTTCCCTGTTTTAGGGATTTGGCCGAGTGCCAAATTCGTTTTTCTCGAATAACTTGGGAACGGCGCCGAGTTGGAATTCGAAACGCATATCTCCGGATTCGAAAAAAATCAACAAATCCATCGATACCGGTCCCATCTTCGTACGACAATAATCCGCGGAGTTATTAATTAAAAACTGCGAAAACAATAATTTCGGCACTCAGTCTTTCGAGTGGCAACAGTCTCGGCAGTCGTCGGAGATAAAAATGCTATGGGAACGCCAAGGCCGTTCGCCACTAACAAACTAAGAATAAAAAATTAAAATAACTTAAAGGAATAAACTGAAAAGCTAAAATAAAACTAAAAATAGAAACATTCTCTTCATTTAGTTGTCGTTAGTTGAATGTAGATTGGTTTATGCCCTTGATAAGTTCGAGTAAATGACGTCATAGATAAAATAAAAAGTTTTGTTTCCCGGTCTGGCAACAGATCAAATAGAATCAAAAGTTTAGTTTCCTGGTTTGGCAACAAAAAATTTATTTACGAATTTTGGATTTGGAAGGAGACCGTCGCAATTTTTTCCAGCATTTCAAATTTCGTGAATATTCTTATTATTACTCATTGCACTTAATCTTTATTTCTTTTTACAGGATATTTGATTGTTTTTTGCATTTATAATTGTAGTTTTAGTAATTTAAAGTAGTATTTTAGAATTTATATGCTCCTGTTAGTTTAGAACTTGAGAATTCTTCGGAACATTAACTTGGTGACTCTTTTTATATATTTAATGTATTATTTTGTACTTTTTTAAAGATCTATTCATTCGTGTTTTATATTTCTGTTATTGTTGCTCGATAAATTGCATTTACATTTTATATTTTTGACATTTTCCTGTGTGCGATAACAATTATCGTTTTAAGGCGATCGAATGTTCTATATTTTATTAGATTTGTTATTTTGTTAGGTTTGTTATTTGAATTTCAGAATTGATTTCAGAAGTTCCTAATTTATATTTGTATTTATACCTTTTATTTATTTTGTGTTTAGGTTTTCATTTTCTGTTTATGTGCATTGTTCTCAGATTGACCTAATTATTAGAAATATTTTCATAATTTTTATCTGTGCTTGGAATTTTTCATAATATTACCCATATTATTTCTTATTTGCCAGCAATTTTTTAACAGGGAAGTTTTTGTTTTACATTTTTGATTTTTTAAACTTAATTTGCTCTTAAGTGGAAAATTTTTCATTTAGTCTAGGATTATTTTAAATTTTGTGTTGTATACATATAGAATGCATTAATTTTTTTTCCAGCAGTATTGGTTTAATGAGCAATTTTTTTCTTTCATCTGCGTAGTCAATTTTTTGAGTCGAGTTAATATTTTAGTAGTGCTTTTTTTAACGTACTGAAATGCCGAAACGGAAAAGAGGCATTACAGGAGATGCATCAAGAAGACGAAGAGCTGAAGCACAGAGTTTACGGCGAGCTGCAGAAAATGAAGAAGAAACTGCTGCGAGACTGAGCACGCAAGCGCGTCGGCAAGCAAACCTACGCGCTCAAGAAACGGAAGAAGAAACCGCTACGAGACTCGGCAGGAAAGCTCAACATCAAGAAAATTTACGTGCTGCAGAAACGGAACAAGAAACCATTAGGAGACTCAGCAGGCAATCCCAATGTCAAGAAAATTTGCGTGCTCAAGAAAGTGAAGAAGAAACCAGTAGGAGGCACAGACTGGACTCTCATCGTCATCGTCAAGTTCGAGCGGAAGAGTCGGAAGAGGACGCTGCTACACGAAGAACGCGAGACGCTGCACGCCACAGACAAGTCCTATCCGAAGAAACAATGTCCGTACGAGAAGACAGGCTACGCATGAATGCAGCACAACGTTCACGCAGCACTCTTCACAATGCAGGAAGATGTGGACTCGAAGTTTATGTTGAGCAACACAGCGCCGGTTCAATGGAAGCTTCCTGCGATCTCTGCAACGGATTGTTCTTTACGGGAGAAAGGAATGCAAGAGGAAGATACATGCACTGCTGTAACAATGGGAAAATTGTCGAAGCTGAAAGAAGATATCCAGAAGAATGGCACAATTTAATGAATGGGAACCACCCGTTTTCTGAAGAGTTTTTTGCCAACATACGTACTTACAACTGCCTGCTCAGTTTTGCTTCATTGGGTGCCAATATAGAAATGCCTTCGGGTTCGGGTCCCTACTCCTTCAGGATTCACGGTGCCATATATCATCGAACGAGCCACCTTCATCCGCCTCATCCCGGTCAAGAACACTATGCTCAGCTGTACATTTTAGATTCGGATCAAGCCCTCAGGCAGAGAATGAACATATTTGGAAATGTTGCCCTGAACGCCGAACTCCTGAGACAGTTGGACACAGTTTTAAGGAACGTTAATCCATATGCGGAAGCCTACAAGATGCTGAAGGAATTCGAAGAAGAAACTGTACGAGAGCAAGGTGCCGAAACTGCTGCGGATATCCGCATGTACATCAAGGGTGAAAGTGTTGCTGCAGGCGAGCACAGGGGACGTTACAATGCTCCGAAAGAAAATGAAGTTGCAGTCGTCTTCAAGAGTACAGACGGCGCTCCTCCATCGAACCGAGACATCGTGATCCATCCGAGAGGTGGCGGTCTCATCAACATCAGTACCTTAAATCCCAACTTGGAACGCATGACGTACGTACTTTTCTTTCCTCACGGCGAGCAAGGATTCAGAGTCGGACAGCAATACACAGAGTTACAGTTTTACAGTCACAGGGTGTCCGTACGACGAGATTGCTACAACCCGATTTTGTATGGCCGGAAATTGTTTCAGCAGTATCTCGTGGATGCATACGTAAAAGTTGAAGGCAACAGGATTGCGTACCTCCGGAGCCATCAGACGAATCTGAGAGTGGAAACTTACATGGGTCTTGCCGATCACATTTACAGAGTTGGTCAAGAGACGGGCGTCCGCCCTGGAATACCGGTTATACTTCCGTCAACGTTTATAGGAAGCCCTCGCTGCATGCAGGAAAACTATCAGGACTCGATGGCCATTGTGCGCGACTTTGGTAAACCGGATCTGTTTTTGACTTTCACGTGCAACCCTAAATGGCCGGAAATAACAGAAAACTTATTCCCAGGACAGAAGGCTCACGATCGCCCGGACATCGTTTCGAGGGTATTTGACCTGAAGAAAACGGTTTTGATGCAAGATTTGACAAAGAATCACATCTTAGGTGCGACCATTGCAGATATACACGTCATCGAATTTCAGAAGAGAGTATTGCCTCATATGCACCTTTTGTTGTTTTTAGCGGAAGAAGAGAAAATAAGAGATGCAGAGTGCATCGATTCGCTGGTGTGTGCTGAACTTCCAGATGCTACTCGACATCCGGAGCTACACAACATTGTTAAGTCATCGATGATTCACGGACCCTGCGGTGAACTGAATAGAAACTCTCCCTGCATGAGTGATGGTGTATGTTCGAAAGGATTTCCGAAACCGTTTCAGGTAGAAACTAAAGAGAACGTCTATTTTGCCGAATCCGAAGAAAGGAATGCTTTCCAGAGAGCTGCCGAGAAAAATACCATGCTCACCGGATGGTTTGAACTGAACAGGACAGTTCCCGTAGCGAATGGTTACCTGTATGCCGAAATTCCTAAACATTTCACCTGGAGGAATCACGCCTGGCAGACACGAGTTAGACTTGGAGATTACATCATTTCAAGAATGTATTCTGTTAGCCCGAAAGATGTTGAGCGTTTCCATCTGAGGTTGCTGCTGTGTCACGTTGAAGGAGCGAAGAGTTTTGCCGACTTAAGAACTTACGAAGGTGTGGAGTATTCAACGTTCAAGGAAGCCTGCCGTGCAAGGCATCTGCTGCAAGACGACGAAGAATGGAAAAATACTCTGGCAGAAGCATCGGCTTTTCAAATGCCACCGCAGCTAAGACAGCTTTTTTGCTTCATCTGTGTTTTCTGCAACCCTGCGGAACCCGTCGCTTTGTGGAATGAATTGAAAGAGTCCCTTTCTGAAGATTTTGCGAGATCTTACTCCTTAGAAGACAGTTTCAGCCTTGCACTGAGAAGTATAGAAGACCAGTTAGAAGTGCACAATGTTTCGCTATGTTCTCTTGGTCTCCCGCAACCAACATTGACTGATGCTGTTTCTCTCGAAGTCCCGCAGTTCGATGTCCAATATCAAAACGAACAAGCCGAAGTGTTGAACGGGATGTTGAATCCTGAACAGAAATTAGTTTACGACTCGGTTTTGGAAGCTGTACGAGATGAGAATCCTAACACACCGAAGACATTTTGTGTTAATGCGTTTGCCGGAGCTGGAAAAACTTTCCTTTTTAGGACGATCCTTCATGCTGTTCGAGGAATGGGCCACGTTGCCATTCCCGTTGCGTGGACAGGTATTGCTGCTGTGCTGTTGACCGGTGGAAGAACTGTACACTCTACTTTCAAGTTGCCCGTTCCACTTCTGGAAACTTCGTGCCGTGTGAGACAAGATAGCGCTGAAGGAAGGTACTTGAAGACTGCGAAACTTTTCATATGGGATGAATGCACCATGACGCCTCATTACGCTTTGGAAGCTGTCGACAGATTGCTGAGAGACTTGACCGGACTGGATGTTCCTTTTGGCGGTAAAACCTTAGTTTTAGGAGGTGACTGGAGACAAACATTACCTGTTGTCCCACACGGAAACCGAACTTCTGCGATCGAGAGCTGCCTCAGGAATTCCTTTTTGTGGCCACATTTCAAACAATGCACGCTTTCCACCAATATGCGATTGAATCCGGAAGAACAAGAATTTTCAGAATGGCTTCTGCAGTTGGGAGACGGTCGTCTTAGAAATGACAGTGGCTTGGACGAAGACGTTATCGAAATTCCATCTTTGTGTGTGGTCAACAGATCGATAGTAGAAGAAATGTTTGGCTGCGGTAATGAATTCGACTTACAAGACTTGGCCAGTAAAGCGATTTTATGTCCAAAGAACGAGGAAGCTCTGAAGCTTAATGAAGAAATTCTTTCCACGTTTCCAGGTCAAGTTTTCACGCACTACAGTGCAGACTCGGTTATTTGCGATGACGAAGAAGAACAAGAAACGTATCAGCTGGATTTCATCCACAGCCTGACGCCTTCTGGAATGCCACCTCATCGTCTGAATTTGAAAGTTGGAGTTATAGTTATGCTTCTACGAAATCCACATCCATCGGTTGGACTCTGCAACGGAACAAGGCTCATTGTGAAGAGAATTATGCCAAACGTTTTAGATTGTGAAGTCATCTCTGGACAGAATGCTGGATCGAGAGTTTTCATTCCACGTGTTGAACTTTCACCATCAGATTCAAACCTCCCCTTTCAGCTCAAGCGAAGACAGTTTCCCATCAGGCTTGCATTTTGTATGACTATTAATAAGTCACAGGGACAGACGCTTAAGAAAGTTGGAATTTATTTACCGCAACCAGTTTTCAGTCACGGAATGCTTTATGTAGCTTTTTCAAGATGTTCGTCTATGAGGAATGTTCGTGTTTTAGTGAAAGACACCAAGAAGCAAGGCCGTTTGATACCCGCATGTTCTAAAGTATTCACAAGAAATATTGTTTACAGGGAGGTTCTGCAGTAAAAAAGTTACTCGAGACATTGAAACAGTGAGATTTTTGCAACACAAAATGAAGTTAATCAAGCCAAAGCAAAAATGAAAAAGATTTGAGGTTTTTGGATGACTGGGATAAATTGAAGCAAGTCAAGATGAAGCTGAAACAGTTTGAGAATGATGCATTAGTCGGCTTTTATGTCTGTTGTTACAAAGTGGAATTTTGGAGTAGTTAGGCAATCGGAAGCTGTATTATTTTTTCAATGTTGTAAATATTTTTTATAAATTTTCCTTTTCAGGTCTACATACAATTGCGTTAATTAATTTTAAAACATTTTATGTATTTTTCTTTTTTAGGTATGTATGGAAGTGATTTCAATCACATAAAAATATTTCTTTTTCAGGTGTATATAGAAATGATTTGATTCAAATTAAAATGTTTTTATACATTTCTTTTCAGATGTACATAGAACTTGTAAATACTTTTTTTTCAGGTGTATATAGAAATGATTTCATTCAAATTAAAATGTTTTTCTTTTCAGGTGTACATAGAACATGTAAATTTTTGTAAATAATTTTTCTTATTCATTGCTTGCATTTTTGTAAACACATACAAATATATATATATCTTAATTGTGCGTGTGTGTATATATGTATATACAATTGCATCAATATATATATATATATATATATACATATTTATATATAGTGATGCAATTTTGTCTATGATTCTGTAACAGCAGACCAGGGAAGGGGCTGATACCTGGGAGAAAAAATAACCCCCTGGTCGATGAGGTTGCAGAGGAGACCCCAGGTGTCAGGCAGTTTATGCCGTCAAAAGCCCACCAATTTTTTCTGTTTACATTTTTTTTTTTCTGTTCAAGTTTTTGTGTTTAATATAAACTTATAACTAAGAAATTATTATTATTATTATTATTTCTTTTCAGATAAATACGGATTGTAGCTCGCCCATCTGGCGTACTTACTCGGTAGATTTTAAAAATTATTTTCTGTTTTTCTTTGAACTATTGACGCAATAACTGATTTCATTCATATAAAATATTTTGTTTTGCATGATATTTAATATACTCAAGGGATAGGCCTGTAATGTCTTTCCCAAAGTTGTGTCTTTTATAGACGTAGGTACAGTAAAATATTTTACGGGTTCACACGACTGACATTTTATGAAACGTTTGGAAAAGTTTCTGTGTGCTGCCCTACTGTGTTATCCAAAGAACAACAGTTGCAGTAGTTGATGATAATGTGTGTACAGCCCCAAATAATTGGAGACAAGGATATTTTGGAGTTTGTTCAAAGCTAAAAAAATATCATTGATGCAGATTCCGACAAAGAAAACGAAATGAATAATGCAGTTCTTGTGGATGATTTTGTTTCATTGATTTTTTATTAAATACATGCCTATATGCATATCTGTGCAAATAAAATGTACTCTAATAAACTTAATTTTGTTGAAAATATGTTTTTTTTTTTTTTTTTTTTTTTTTTTTTTTCTTTAATATCCTTTAACACGAAAAAATTCTTCAGTCCCTTCGGTTTCGTGTTAATAATAATGAAAGTGAGAAAAACAATTTTAATCATAGATTTAAAATTATTTTTCTGTTTTTGATTTAAATACAAAATATTTCCACAAATTTCACACAGAAACTATTTTAGACACCAGCAAAGAATTGAGTGGGTGCAGCCCGCCCATCTGCAATACTTACTCGGTAGATTTTTAAAATTATTTTCTGTTATTTATTTATTTTGAATGCGATAAAAACAGGCGACTAACTAATTTGGTTTATATGTATGTACATATATATTTTCAAATGTATATACAGGGGATATTGGACACATACAACACTATTGACACAATATGAGCTATATCCACACAATGATGGAACAAGGTGTGCAGCAGATGCAAGACATGGGCATGATTCACATGATATTTGATATACTCGAGGGATAGGACTGTAATGAGCAAATGAGTTTGTTCCACAAAGTTGCGTCTTTTACAAACACCCAACATTCGAATCCCAGTGAACGGGGTGGCTGCATGGGTGTTTTTGTTATTTTCCCCATGCGTATACGAGCCACTTTCCTTTAAGAAGCCGACAAGAAGGCATCCCTCCCCTTAGGCAGATTGCACTCGAGTGCTTTGCCGTAGCTGAATACGTTACACCACTACTTTACACACGGAAGTAAAAATGACGCTTCCTGTGGTCGTTACCTAATTATTCAAAATATTTTGATAATTGTTATCTGTTCTTAGAATTTCCATAGCATTGCACATATTATTATTTAAATTCTGTTATTTACCAGCAATTTTACAATCTGCAAGTTTTGGTTTTACAATTTTTGATTTTTTAAAATTAAAACCTTCTTATACAATTTGCAAATGAGTTCATTGCCAAACATTCCCTTTCATATTACATCTGAAGAACTGTTGTAGCATTATGCAACAAACATTTCGCTGTTCATTAAAATATAGGAACACATTTCACTCACATTTTGATTAGAATTTGATGTAGATTGAAAAGTTGTTTTCAACTCAGCTGCCTTTACACTCGCAGTTGTATTCACAATTGATTTTCACGCTGGACTTTCATCATTTGTCATATCCACTAAAGGAGATTTATTTTTTAAGTGTCAGCAATTTTTTCTGCAGTAACAGCATCTACAAATGACCATCTGCCATGAATATTCTTCACACATGCACGAGTTTTATTTTAGAACCACTGATGCTTTGGGTTTATGATACTACTTGCTAATAGTATGCATTATGATAGCATACGTAAAACGAAAGAAATTTACCAGTATAATCAAAATAGAACAAATTCACGACTAAAATATTATCAAGAGTCTTAGAAGACCCTTCGAAGAACATTTTTAGAAGGTAAACAAAGATAACTGACGAAAACCCACGCTTGAAAAATGTAAACAAACGCCGCCGAAAGCAGTTACAGTTACGACTAAGATCAAAGGTTTGCTCGCAGTTAAAAGTATTACTTCCGAGAATGAGAAAATTGTAAAATAATGCTTTTAAATGTTTTCTACAATTTTACAGGCATTTAAATGCCAGTATATATTTACTGTTATGAAACATAATTACGAAAGAGATGTTAAGTATAAAATTTATAGACAGAAGTTGGAGTTTACCAAAAAGCATTTAAATAAAGGAATTTTAACGAGTATACTGTTGGAATATCACGCCCGAAAATTTTCGCGATTACACTTCGTACAAGCGGCTAAGCTGTTAATTCGCTGAACACTGGTAGTTCGGTCAAACTTTCTAATCCCGGCGAGCGGGCTGGCTGCATGTGTGTTTTCGTGATTTTCCGCATGGAGAAAATACTGCATGCATACTTTAATAAAGCGGGCGCAGCAAACGTAAAATCGCTGTACACTGTTAGTTCGGTTCAACTTTCGAATACCACGAAGGCATCCGTCCCCTGAAGTAATGGGCTTCAGCCCGCTCAGCTGGCGGGCTTGCCCGCTAGTCTATACTATTAAAATCTGTGCGCGTCTGTTTGTTTGTTTGTTTGTTTGTAACATCATCTTCTCAAGAACGGCTGGGTGTAGAGCTTAGCGGAAGGTACCGTTGGATTCGTCGTGTCCGTGGGAAGCCATTTTGACCATTGGCATCTTCGTGCGATTATAATTAGCCGAGATATTAATTAAAAACTAATTTTCTCCCTACTTTCCCTACGTTTTTCACTTTCTTACTCGGGTTTTCCCTGTTTTAGGGATTTGGCTGCGTGCCAAATTCGTTTTTCTCGAATATCTCCGGAACGGACTATTAAAATCTGTGTGCCTCTGTCTGTTTGTGTGTTTGTAACATCATCTTCTCAAGAACGGCTGGGTGTAGAGCTTAGCGGAAGGTACCGTTGGATTCAGAATTCCCGTGGCTCGCCATATTGACCATCGGCATCTTCGTGCGACTTTAATTAGCCGAGATATTAATTAAAAACTGCTTTTTGCCCTACGTTTCCCTACGTTTTGCACTTTCTTTCACCCGTTTTTCCTGTTTTAGGGATTTGGCCGAGTGCCAAATTCGTTTTTCTCGAATAACTTGGGAACGGCGCCGAGTTGGAATTCGAAACGCATATCTCCGGATTCGAAAAAAATCAACAAATCCATCGATACCGGTCCCATCTTCGTACGACAATAATCCGCGGAGTTATTAATTAAAAACTGCGAAAACAATAATTTCGGCACTCAGTCTTTCGAGTGGCAACAGTCTCGGCAGTCGTCGGAGATAAAAATGCTATGGGAACGCCAAGGCCGTTCGCCACTAACAAACTAAGAATAAAAAATTAAAATAACTTAAAGGAATAAACTGAAAAGCTAAAATAAAACTAAAAATAGAAACATTCTCTTCATTTAGTTGTCGTTAGTTGAATGTAGATTGGTTTATGCCCTTGATAAGTTCGAGTAAATGACGTCATAGATAAAATAAAAAGTTTTGTTTCCCGGTCTGGCAACAGATCAAATAGAATCAAAAGTTTAGTTTCCTGGTTTGGCAACAAAAAATTTATTTACGAATTTTGGATTTGGAAGGAGACCGTCGCAATTTTTTCCAGCATTTCAAATTTCGTGAATATTCTTATTATTACTCATTGCACTTAATCTTTATTTCTTTTTACAGGATATTTGATTGTTTTTTGCATTTATAATTGTAGTTTTAGTAATTTAAAGTAGTATTTTAGAATTTATATGCTCCTGTTAGTTTAGAACTTGAGAATTCTTCGGAACATTAACTTGGTGACTCTTTTTATATATTTAATGTATTCTTTGTACTTTTTTAAAGATCTATTCATTCGTGTTTTATATTTCTGTTATTGTTGCTCGATAAATTGCATTTACATTTTATATTTTTGACATTTTCCTGTGTGCGATAACAATTATCGTTTTAAGGCGATCGAATGTTCTATATTTTATTAGATTTGTTATTTTGTTAGGTTTGTTATTTGAATTTCAGAATTGATTTCAGAAGTTCCTAATTTATATTTGTATTTATACCTTTTATTTATTTTGTGTTTAGGTTTTCATTTTCTGTTTATGTGCATTGTTCTCAGATTGACCTAATTATTAGAAATATTTTCATAATTTTTATCTGTGCTTGGAATTTTTCATAATATTACCCATATTATTTCTTATTTGCCAGCAATTTTTTAACAGGGAAGTTTTTGTTTTACATTTTTGATTTTTTAAACTTAATTTGCTCTTAAGTGGAAAATTTTTCATTTAGTCTAGGATTATTTTAAATTTTGTGTTGTATACATATAGAATGCATTAATTTTTTTTCCAGCAGTATTGGTTTAATGAGCAATTTTTTTCTTTCATCTGCGTAGTCAATTTTTTGAGTCGAGTTAATATTTTAGTAGTGCTTTTTTTAACGTACTGAAATGCCGAAACGGAAAAGAGGCATTACAGGAGATGCATCAAGAAGACGAAGAGCTGAAGCACAGAGTTTACGGCGAGCTGCAGAAAATGAAGAAGAAACTGCTGCGAGACTGAGCACGCAAGCGCGTCGGCAAGCAAACCTACGCGCTCAAGAAACGGAAGAAGAAACCGCTACGAGACTCGGCAGGAAAGCTCAACATCAAGAAAATTTACGTGCTGCAGAAACGGAACAAGAAACCATTAGGAGACTCAGCAGGCAATCCCAATGTCAAGAAAATTTGCGTGCTCAAGAAAGTGAAGAAGAAACCAGTAGGAGGCACAGACTGGACTCTCATCGTCATCGTCAAGTTCGAGCGGAAGAGTCGGAAGAGGACGCTGCTACACGAAGAACGCGAGACGCTGCACGCCACAGACAAGTCCTATCCGAAGAAACAATGTCCGTACGAGAAGACAGGCTACGCATGAATGCAGCACAACGTTCACGCAGCACTCTTCACAATGCAGGAAGATGTGGACTCGAAGTTTATGTTGAGCAACACAGCGCCGGTTCAATGGAAGCTTCCTGCGATCTCTGCAACGGATTGTTCTTTACGGGAGAAAGGAATGCAAGAGGAAGATACATGCACTGCTGTAACAATGGGAAAATTGTCGAAGCTGAAAGAAGATATCCAGAAGAATGGCACAATTTAATGAATGGGAACCACCCGTTTTCTGAAGAGTTTTTTGCCAACATACGTACTTACAACTGCCTGCTCAGTTTTGCTTCATTGGGTGCCAATATAGAAATGCCTTCGGGTTCGGGTCCCTACTCCTTCAGGATTCACGGTGCCATATATCATCGAACGAGCCACCTTCATCCGCCTCATCCCGGTCAAGAACACTATGCTCAGCTGTACATTTTAGATTCGGATCAAGCCCTCAGGCAGAGAATGAACATATTTGGAAATGTTGCCCTGAACGCCGAACTCCTGAGACAGTTGGACACAGTTTTAAGGAACGTTAATCCATATGCGGAAGCCTACAAGATGCTGAAGGAATTCGAAGAAGAAACTGTACGAGAGCAAGGTGCCGAAACTGCTGCGGATATCCGCGTGTACATCAAGGGTGAAAGTGTTGCTGCAGGCGAGCACAGGGGACGTTACAATGCTCCGAAAGAAAATGAAGTTGCAGTCGTCTTCAAGAGTACAGACGGCGCTCCTCCATCGAACCGAGACATCGTGATCCATCCGAGAGGTGGCGGTCTCATCAACATCAGTACCTTAAATCCCAACTTGGAACCCATGACGTACGTACTTTTCTTTCCTCACGGCGAGCAAGGATTCAGAGTCGGACAGCAATACACAGAGTTACAGTTTTACAGTCACAGGGTGTCCGTACGACGAGATTGCTACAACCCGATTTTGTATGGCCGGAAATTGTTTCAGCAGTATCTCGTGGATGCATACGTAAAAGTTGAAGGCAACAGGATTGCGTACCTCCGGAGCCATCAGACGAATCTGAGAGTGGAAACTTACATGGGTCTTGCCGATCACATTTACAGAGTTGGTCAAGAGACGGGCGTCCGCCCTGGAATACCGGTTATACTTCCGTCAACGTTTATAGGAAGCCCTCGCTGCATGCAGGAAAACTATCAGGACTCGATGGCCATTGTGCGCGACTTTGGTAAACCGGATCTGTTTTTGACTTTCACGTGCAACCCTAAATGGCCGGAAATAACAGAAAACTTATTCCCAGGACAGAAGGCTCACGATCGCCCGGACATCGTTTCGAGGGTATTTGACCTGAAGAAAACGGCTTTGATGCAAGATTTGACAAAGAATCACATCTTAGGTGCGACCATTGCAGATATACACGTCATCGAATTTCAGAAGAGAGGATTGCCTCATATGCACCTTTTGTTGTTTTTAGCGGAAGAAGACAAAATAAGAGATGCAGAGTGCATCGATTCGCTGGTGTGTGCTGAACTTCCAGATGCTACTCGACATCCGGAGCTACACAACATTGTTAAGTCATCGATGATTCACGGACCCTGCGGTGAACTGAATAGAAACTCTCCCTGCATGAGTGATGGTGTATGTTCGAAAGGATTTCCGAAACCGTTTCAGGCAGAAACTAAAGAGAACGTCTATTTTGCCGAATCCGAAGAAAGGAATGCTTTCCAGAGAGCTGCCGAGAAAAATACCATGCTCACCGGATGGTTTGAACTGAACAGGACAGTTCCCGTAGCGAATGGTTACCTGTATGCCGAAATTCCTAAACATTTCACCTGGAGGAATCACGCCTGGCAGACACGAGTTAGACTTGGAGATTACATCATTTCAAGAATGTATTCTGTTAGCCCGAAAGATGTTGAGCGTTTCCATCTGAGGTTGCTGCTGTGTCACGTTGAAGGAGCGAAGAGTTTTGCCGACTTAAGAACTTACGAAGGTGTGGAGTATTCAACGTTCAAGGAAGCCTGCCGTGCAAGGCATCTGCTGCAAGACGACGAAGAATGGAAAAATACTCTGGCAGAAGCATCGGCTTTTCAAATGCCACCGCAGCTAAGACAGCTTTTTTGCTTCATCTGTGTTTTCTGCAACCCTGCGGAACCCGTCGCTTTGTGGAATGAATTGAAAGAGTCCCTTTCTGAAGATTTTGCGAGATCTTACTCCTTAGAAGACAGTTTCAGCCTTGCACTGAGAAGTATAGAAGACCAGTTAGAAGTGCACAATGTTTCGCTATGTTCTCTTGGTCTCCCGCAACCAACATTGACTGATGCTGTTTCTCTCGAAGTCCCGCAGTTCGATGTCCAATATGAAAACGAACAAGCCGAAGTGTTGAACGGGATGTTGAATCCTGAACAGAAATTAGTTTACGACTCGGTTTTGGAAGCTGTACGAGATGAGAATCCTAACACACCGAAGACATTTTGTGTTAATGCGTTTGCCGGAGCTGGAAAAACTTTCCTTTTTAGGACGATCCTTCATGCTGTTCGAGGAATGGGCCACGTTGCCATTCCCGTTGCGTGGACAGGTATTGCTGCTGTGCTGTTGACCGGTGGAAGAACTGTACACTCTACTTTCAAGTTGCCCGTTCCACTTCTGGAAACTTCGTGCCGTGTGAGACAAGATAGCGCTGAAGGAAGGTACTTGAAGACTGCGAAACTTTTCATATGGGATGAATGCACCATGACGCCTCATTACGCTTTGGAAGCTGTCGACAGATTGCTGAGAGACTTGACCGGACTGGATGTTCCTTTGGCGGTAAAACCTTAGTTTTAGGAGGTGACTGGAGACAAACATTACCTGTTGTCCCACACGGAAACCGAACTTCTGCGATCGAGAGCTGCCTCAGGAATTCCTTTTTGTGGCCACATTTCAAACAATGCACGCTTTCCACCAATATGCGATTGAATCCGGAAGAACAAGAATTTTCAGAATGGCTTCTGCAGTTGGGAGATGGTCGTCTTAGAAATGACAGTGGCTTGGACGAAGACGTTATCGAAATTCCATCTTTGTGTGTGGTCAACAGATCAATTGTAGAAGAAATGTTTGGCTGCGGTAATGAATTCGACTTACAAGACTTGGCCAGTAAAGCGATTTTATGTCCAAAGAACGAGGAAGCTCTGAAGCTTAATGTTTATTTATACTATTAAAATCTGTGCGCGTCTGTTTGTTTGTTTGTTTGTTTGTTTGTTTGTTTGTTTGTAACATCATCTTTTCAAGAACGGCTGGGTGTAGAGCTTAGCGGAAGGTACCGTTGGATTCGTCGTGTCCGTGGGAAGCCATTTTGACCATTGGCATCTTCGTGCGATTATAATTAGCCGAGATATTAATTAAAAACTAATTTTCTCCCTACTTTCCCTACGTTTTTCACTTTCTTACTCGGGTTTTCCCTGTTTTAGGGATTTGGCTGCGTGCCAAATTCGTTTTTCTCGAATATCTCCGGAACGGCGCCGAGTTGGAATTCGAAACGCATATCCCCGGATGCCAAAACAATCAACGAATCCATTGATACCGGTCCCATCTTCGTACGACAATAATCGGCGGAGTTATTAATTTAAAACTGCGAAATCATTTATTTCAGCGCTAATTCTTCCAAGTGGCAACAGTCTCGGTAGTCGCTTCATATAAAAATGCTTCTAATCGCCAAGGCCCTTCGCCTCTAAAAAACTGAGAATAAAAAATGAAAATAACTTAAAGGAATAAACTAAAAATAAAATAAAACTAAAAATAGAAACATTCTCTTCATTTAGTTGTCGTTAATTCATTGCAGATTGGTTTAATCGACGTCAAACATAAAAGTTTTGCTTTCTGGTTTGGCAACAGATCAAATAGAATCAAAAGTTTTGTTTCCTGGTATGGCAACAAAAAAATTTATTTACGAATTTGTGTTTCGGAAGGATAGCGTACGAAAATTTTCTCTGATACCAAATATCGTAAATATTCATATTATTACATATTGCACCTAATCTTTATTTCTTTTTACAGGACATTTGATTGTTTTTTGCATTTATATTTGTAGTTTTAGTACTTTAAAGTAGTATTCTAGACTTTTATATGCTTCTGTTAGGTTAGAACTTGAGAATTCTTAGGAACATCAATTTTTGTGATATATTTAATATTTTCTTCGTATTTTTTTAAAGATATATTCATTCGTATTATATATTTGTGTTTTTGTTGCTTAAAAAATTTCATTTACGTTTTATATTTTTAACATTTTACTGTGTGCGGTAACAACTATCGTTTTAAGGCGATCGAATGTTCTTTTATTAGATGTAGTAGTTCATTTTTGCTTTTAAATTTCAGAATTGATTTCATAGCTTTTTAATTTATCTTTGCATTTATACTTTTATTTATTTTGTGTTTATAATTTTCATTTTGTTTTTACGTGAGTTGTTGTACGATAATAACTATCGTTATAAGGCGATCGAATGTTCTTTTTTTACATGTATTAGTTCATTTTTGCTTTTAAATTTCAGAATTGATTTCATAGCTTTTTAATTTATCTTTGCATTTATACTTTTATTTATTTTGTGTTTATAATTTTCATTTTCTTTATACGTGAGTTGTTGTACGATAATAACTATCGTTTTAAGGTGATCGAATGTTCTTTTTTTAGATGTATTAGTTCATTTTTGCTTTTAAATTTCAGAATTGATTTCATAACTTTTTAATTTATCTTTGCATTTATACTTTTATTTATTTTGTGTTTGTAATTTTCATTTTATTTTTATGCGCATTGTTTTCAGATTAGCTGAATTATTAGAAATATTTTCATGATTGTTATGTGTGCTTAGAATTTTCATAGTATTACCCATATTATTTGGTATTTACCAGCAATTTTGTAATCGGCAAGTTTTGGTTTCAGAATTTTTGACTTTTTTAAATTAAGTAGCTCTTGAGCGGATAAGTTTTCATTTAGTCTGGAATTATTTACATTTAGAATGCATTAACTAATTTTCAGGAGTACTGTTTTAACGAACAAGTTTTTTTCTTTCATCTTTTACGTTCGATTATTACTTTTTTAGTTCAGTTATTGTTTTAGTAGAGTAGTATTTTTTTTAACACACTGAAATGCCGAAACGGAAAAGAAGCATTACGGGAGATGCATCGAGAAGACGAAGAGCTGAAGCACAAAGGTTACGGCGAGCTACAGAAAATGAAGAAGAAACCGCTAGCAAACTGAGTGCGCAAGCAGAGCGCCAAGCAAACCTACGTGTTCAAGAAACGGAAGAAGAAACCGCTAGCAGACTGAGTGCGCAGGCAGAGCGCCAAGCAAACCTACGTGGTCAAGAAACAGTAGAAGAAACCGCTAGCAGACTGAGTGCGCAAGCAGAGCGCCAAGCAAACCTACGTGGTCAAGAAACGGAAGAAGAAACCGCTATGAGACTCGGTACGCAAGCACAACAGCAAGAAAACTTACGCGCTCAAGAAACGGAAGAAGAAACCAGTTCGAGACTCTGCAGGCAATCACATCGGCAAGCAAACCTACGTGCTCAAGAAACGGAAGAAAAAACAAGTAGGAGACTCAGCAGGCAAGTGCAACGTCAAGAGAACTTGCGCACTCAAGAGTCGGAACAGGACGCTACTACACGAAGAACGCAAGACACTGCACGTCACAGACAAGTCAGATCCGAAGAAACAATGTCTGTACGAGAAGACAGGCTACGCAGGAATGCAGCACGACGTTCGCGTAGCACTCTGCACAATGCAGGAAGATGTGCACTCGAAGTTTACGTTGAGCAACACACCGCCGGTTCAATGGGAGCTTCCTGCGATCTCTGCAACGGATTGTTCTTTACGGGAGAAAGGAACGCAAGGGGAAGATACATGCACTGCTGTAACAATGGGAAAATTGTCGAAGCTGAAAGAAGATATCCAGAAGAATGGTGCAATCTAATGAATGGGAACCACCCGTTTTCTGAAGAGTTTTTTGCCGACATACGCACTTACAACTGCCTGCTGAGTTTTGCTTCATTGGGTGCCAATATAGAAATGCCTACAGGTTCGGGTCCCTACTGTTTCAGGATTCATGGTGCCATATATCATCGGACGAGCCACCTTCATCCGCCTCATCCCGGTCAAGAACAATATGCTCAGCTGTACATTTTAGATTCGGATCAAGCGCTCAGGCAGAGAATGAACATATTTGGAAATGTTGCCCTGAATGCCGAACTGCTGAGACAGTTGGACGCAGTTTTGAGGAACGTTAATCCATATGCCGAAGCCTACAAGATGCTGAAGGAATTCGAAGAAGAAACTCTACGAGAGCAAGGCGCCGAAACTGCTGCGGATATCCGCATGTACATCAAGGGTGAAAGTGTAGGTACGGGCGAACACAGAGGACGTTACAATGCTCCGAAAGAAAATGAAGTTGCAGTCGTCTTCAAGGGTACGGACGGCGCTCCTCCATCGAACCGAGACATCGTGATCCATCCAAGAGGTGGCGGTCTCATCAACATCAGTACCTTAAATCCCAACTTGGAACCGATGACGTACGTGCTTTTCTTTCCTCACGGCGACCAAGGATTCAGAGTCGGACAGTAATACACAGAGCTGCAGTTTTACAGTCACAGGGTGTCCGTACGATGAGATTGCTACAACCCGATTTTGTATGGCCGGAAATTGTTTCAGCAGTATCTCGTGGATGCATACGTAAAGGTCGAAGGCAACAGGATTGCGTACCTCCGGAGTCATCAGACGAATCTGAGAGTGGAAACTTACATGGGTCTTGCCGATCACATTTACAGAGTTGGTCAAGAGACGGGCGTCCGCCCTGGAATACCGGTTATACTTCCGTCAGCGTTTATAGGAAGCCCTCGCTTCATGCAGCAAAACTACCAGGACTCGATGGCCATTGTGCGCGACTTTGGTAAACCGGATCTGTTTTTGACTTTCACGTGCAACCCTAAATGGCCGGAAATAACAGACAACTTATTCCCAGGACAGAAGGCTCACGATCGCCCGGACATCGTTTCGAGGGTATTTGACCTGAAGAAAACAGCTTTGATGCATGATTTGACAAAGAATCACATCTTAGGTGCGACCATTGCAGATATACATGTCATCGAATTTCAGAAGAGAGGACTGCCTCATATGCACCTTTTGTTGTTTTTAGCGGAAGAAGATAAAATAAGAGATGCGGAGTGCATCGACTCGCTGGTGTGTGCTGAACTTCCAGATGCTACTCGACATCCGGAGCTACACGACATTGTGAAGTCATCGATGATTCACGGACCCTGCGGTGAACTGAATCGAAACTCTCCCTGCATGAGTGATGGTGTATGTTCGAAAGGATTTCCGAAACCGTTTCAGGCAGAAACTAAAGAGAACGTGAACGGCTAACCACTCTACAGAAGAAGGGACGACGGAAACTTTATCGTGATCAAGGGTCATGCCGTCGATAACAGATGGGTTGTTCCTTACAATCCGTATTTATCGAAAAAGTACAACGCCCACATAAACGTTGAAGTATGCAGCTCCATAAAATCGGTGAAGTATTTGTTCAAATATGTGTACAAGGGTCATGATGCAGCTAAAGTTGTTCTGGAAGAATCTGGAGATAGAACTTTAATGTGGGACGAGATCAAATGCTTCTTAAATGCAAGATACGTGTCTGCCCCTGAAGCAGCATGGAGGCTGTTTGAAAAGAGAATGCATTCCAAGTCGCACTCCATCATACGACTACCGTTTCATTTGGAAAACCTGCAGTCCGTCTATTTTGCCGAATCTGAAGAAAGGAATGCTTTCCAGAGAGCTGCCGAGAAAAATACCATACTCACCGGATGGTTTGAACTGAACAGGACAGTTCCCGAAGCGAATGGTTACCTGTATGCCGAAATTCCTAAACATTTCACCTGGAGGAATCACGCCTGGCAGACACGAGTTAGACTTGGAGATTACATCATTTCAAGAATGTATTCTGTTAGCCCGAAAGATGTTGAGCGTTTCCATCTGAGGTTGCTGCTGTGTCACGTTAAAGGAGCGAAGAGTTTTGCCGACTTAAGAACTTACGAAGGTGTGGAGTATTCAACGTTTAAGGAAGCCTGCCGTGCAAGGCATCTGCTGCAAGACGACGAAGAATGGAAAAATACTCTGGCAGAAGCATCGGCTTTTCAAATGCCACCGCAGCTAAGACAGCTTTTTTGCTTCATCTGTGTTTTCTGCAACCCTGCGGAACCCGTCGCTTTGTGGAATGAATTGAAAGAGTCCCTTTCTGAAGATTTTGCGAGATCTTACTCCTTAGAAGACAATTTCAGCCTTGCACTGAAAAGTATAGAAGACCAGTTAGAAGTGCACAATGTTTCGCTATGTTCTCTTGGTCTCCCGCAACCAACATTGACTGATGCTGTTTCTCTCGAAGTCCCGCAGTTCGATGTCCAATATGAAAACGAACAAGCCGAAGTGTTGAACGGGATGTTGAATCCTGAACAGAAATTAGTTTACGACTCGGTTTTGGAAGCTGTACGAGATGAGAATCCTAACACACCGAAGACATTTTGTGTTAATGCGTTTGCCGGAACTGGAAAAACTTTCCTTTTTAGGACGATCCTTCATGCTGTTCGAGGAATGGGCCACGTTGCCATTCCCGTTGCGTGGACAGGTATTGCTGCTGTGCTGTTGACCGGTGGAAGAACTGTACACTCTACTTTCAAGTTGCCCGTTCCACTTCTGGAAACTTCTTCGTGCCGTGTGAGACAAGATAGCGCTGAAGGAAGGTACTTGAAGACTGCGAAACTTTTCATATGGGATGAATGCACCATGACGCCTCATTATGCTTTGGAAGCTGTCGACAGATTGCTGAGAGACTTGACCGGACTGGATGTTCCTTTTGGCGGTAAAACCTTAGTTTTAGGAGGTGACTGGAGACAAACATTACCTGTTGTCCCACACGGAAACAGAACTTCTGCGATCGAGAGCTGCATCAGGAATTCCTTTTTGTGGCCACATTTCAAACAGTGCACGCTTTCCACCAATATGCGATTGAATCCGGAAGAACAAGAATTTTCAGAATGGCTTCTGCAGTTGGGAGATGGTCGTCTTAGAAATGACAGTGGCTTGGACGAAGACGTTATCGAAATTCCATCTTTGTGTGTGGTCAACAGATCAATTGTAGAAGAAATGTTTGGCTGCGGTAATGAATTCGACTTACAAGACTTGGCCAGTAAAGCGATTTTATGTCCAAAGAACGAGGAAGCTCTGAAGCTTAATGAAGAAATTCTTTCCACGTTTCCAGGTCAAGTTTTCACGCACTACAGTGCAGACTCGGTTATTTGCGATGACGAAGAAGAACAAGAAACGTATCAGCTGGATTTCATCCACAGCCTGACGCCTTCTGGAATGCCACCTCATCGTCTGAATTTGAAAGTTGGAGTTATAGTTATGCTTCTACGAAATCCACATCCATCGGTTGGACTCTGCAACGGAACAAGGCTCATTGTGAAGAGAATTATGCCAAACGTTTTAGATTGTGAAGTCATCTCTGGACAGAATGCTGGATCGAGAGTTTTCATTCCACGTGTTGAACTTTCACCATCAGATTCAAACCTCCCCTTTCAGCTCAAGCGAAGACAGTTTCCCATCAGGCTTGCATTTTGTATGACTATTAATAAGTCACAGGGACAGACGCTTAAGAAAGTTGGAATTTATTTACCGCAACCAGTTTTCAGTCACGGAATGCTTTATGTAGCTTTTTCAAGATGTTCGTCTATGAGGAATGTTCGTGTTTTAGTGAAAGACACCAAGAAGCAAGGCCGTTTGATACCCGCATGTTCTAAAGTATTCACAAGAAATATTGTTTACAGGGAGGTTCTGCAGTAAAAAAGTTACTCGAGACATTGAAACAGTGAGATTTTTGCAACACAAAATGAAGTTAATCAAGCCAAAGCAAAAATGAAAAAGATTTGAGGTTTTTGGATGACTGGGATAAATTGAAGCAAGTCAAGATGAAGCTGAAACAATTTGAGAATGATGCATTAGTCGGCTTTTATGTCTGTTGTTACAAAGTGGAATTTTGGAGTAGTTAGGCAATCGGAAGCTGTATTATTTTTTCAATGTTGTAAATACTTTTTATAAATTTTCCTTTTCAGGTCTACATACAATTGCGTTAATTAATTTTAAAACATTTTATGTATTTTTCTTTTTTAGGTATGTATGGAACTGATTTCAATCACATAAAAATATTTCTTTTTCAGGTGTATATAGAAATGATTTGATTCAAATTAAAATGTTTTTATACATTTCTTTTCAGATGTACATAGAACTTGTAAATACTTTTTTTCAGGTGTATATAGAAATGATTTCATTCAAATTAAAATGTTTTTCTTTTCAGGTGTACATAGAACATGTAAATTTTTGTAAATAATTTTTCTTATTCATTGCTTGCATTTTTGTAAACACATACAAATATATATATATCTTAATTGTGCGTGTGTGTATATATATGTATATACAATTGCATCAATATATATATATATACATATTTATATATAGTGATGCAATTTTGTCTATGATTCTGTAACAGCAGACCAGGGAAGGGGCTGATACCTGGGAGAAAAAATAACCCCCTGGTCGATGAGATTGCAGAGGAGACCCCAGGTGTCAGGCAGTTTATGCCGTCAAAAGCCCACCAATTTTTTTCTGTTTAATTTTTTTTTTCTGTGCAAGTTTTTGAGTTTAATATAAACTTATAACTAAGAAATTATTATTATTATTATTATTTCTTTTCAGATAAATACGGATTGTAGCTCGCCCATCTGGCGTACTTACTCGGTAGATTTTAAAAATTATTTTCTGTTTTTCTTTGAACTATTCACGCAATAACCGATTTCATTCATATAAAATATTTTGTTTTGCATGATATGTAATATACTCAAGGGATAGGCCTGTAATGTCTTTCCCAAAGTTGTGTCTTTTATAGACATAGGAACAGTAAAATATTTTACGGGTTCACACGACTGACATTTTATGAAACGTTTGGAAAAGTTTCTGTGTGCTGCCCTACTGTGTTATCCAAAGAACAACAGTTGCAGTAGTTGATGATAATGTGTGTACAGCCCCAAATAATTGGAGACAAGGACATTTTGGAGTTTGTTCAAAGCTAAAAAAATATCATTGATGCAGATTCCGACAAAGAAAACGAAATGAATAATGCAGTTCTTGTGGATGATTTTGTTTCATTGATTTTTTATTAAATACATGCCTATATGCATATCTGTGCAAATAAAATGTACTCTAATAAACTTAATTTTGTTGAAAATACGTTTTTTTTTTTTTTTTTTTTTTTTTTCTTCAATATCCTTTAACACGAAAAAATTCTTCAGTCCCTTCGGTTTCGTGTTAATAATAATGAAAGTGAGAAAAACAATTTTAATCATAGATTTAAAATTATTTTTCTGTTTTTGATTTAAATACAAAATATTTCCACAAATTTCACACAGAAACTATTTTAGACACCAGCAAAGAATTGAGTGGGTGCAGCCCACCCATCTGCAATACTTACTCGGTAGATTTTAAAAATTATTTTCTGTTATTTATTTATTTTGAATGCGATAAAAACAGGCGACTAACTAATTTGGTTTATATGTATGTACATATATATTTTCAAATGTATATACAGGGGATATTGGACACATACAACACTATTGACACAATATGAGCTATATCCACACAATGATGGAACAAGGTGTGCAGCAGATGCAAGACATGGGCATGATTCACATGATATTTGATATACTCGAGGGATAGGACTGTAATGAGCAAATGAGTTTGTTCCACAAAGTTGCGTCTTTTACAAACACCCAACATTCGAATCCCAGTGAACGGGGTGGCTGCATGGGTGTTTTTGTTATTTTCGCCATGCGTATACGAGCCACTTTCCTTTAAAAAGCCGACAAGAAGGCATCCCTCCCCTTAGGCAGATTGCACTCGAGTGCTTTGCCGTAGCTGAATACGTTACACCACTACTTTACACACGGAAGTAAAAATGACGCTTCCTGTGGTCGTTACCTAATTATTCAAAATATTTTGATAATTGTTATCTGTTCTTAGAATTTCCATAGCATTGCACATATTATTATTTAAATTCTGTTATTTACCAGCAATTTTACAATCTGCAAGTTTTGGTTTTACAATTTTTGATTTTTTAAAATTAAAACCTTCTTATACAATTTGCAAATGAGTTCATTGCCAAACATTCCCTTTCATATTACATCTGAAGAACTGTTGTAGCATTATGCAACAAACATTTCGCTGTTCATTAAAATATAGGAACACATTTCACTCACATTTTGATTAGAATTTGATGTAGATTGAAAAGTTGTTTTCAACTCAGCTGCCTTTACACTCGCAGTTGTATTCACAATTGATTTTCACGCTGGACTTTCATCATTTGTCATATCCACTAAAGGAGATTTATTTTTTAAGTGTCAGCAATTTTTTCTGCAGTAACAGCATCTACAAATGACCATCTGCCATGAATATTCTTCACACATGCACGAGTTTTATTTTAGAACCACTGATGCTTTGGGTTTATGATACTACTTGCTAATAGTATGCATTATGATAGCATACGTAAAACGAAAGAAATTTACCAGTATAATCAAAATAGAACAAATTCACGACTAAAATATTATCAAGAGTCTTAGAAGACCCTTCGAAGAACATTTTTAGAAGGTAAACAAAGATAACTGACGAAAACCCACGCTTGAAAAATGTAAACAAACGCCGCCGAAAGCAGTTACAGTTACGACTAAGATCAAAGGTTTGCTCGCAGTTAAAAGTATTACTTCCGAGAATGAGAAAATTGTAAAATAATGCTTTTAAATGTTTTCTACAATTTTACAGGCATTTAAATGCCAGTATATATTTACTGTTATGAAACATAATTACGAAAGAGATGTTAAGTATAAAATTTATAGACAGAAGTTGGAGTTTACCAAAACGCATTTAAATAAAGGAATTTTAACGAGTATACTGTTGGAATATCACGCCCGAAAATTTTCGCGATTACACTTCGTACAAGCGGCTAAGCTGTTAATTCGCTGAACACTGGTAGTTCGGTCAAACTTTCTAATCCCGGCGAGCGGGCTGGCTGCATGTGTGTTTTCGTGATTTTCCGCATGGAGAAAATACTGCATGCATACTTTAATAAAGCGGGCGCAGCAAACGTAAAATCGCTGTACACTGTTAGTTCGGTTCAACTTTCGAATACCACGAAGGCATCCGTCCCCTGAAGTAATGGGCTTCAGCCCGCTAGTCTATACTATTAAAATCTGTGTGCCTCTGTCTGTTTGTGTGTTTGTAACATCATCTTCTCAAGAACGGCTGGGTGTAGAGCTTAGCGGAAGGTACCGTTGGATTCGTCGTGTCCGTGGGAAGCCATTTTGACCATTGGCATCTTCGTGCGATTATAATTAGCCGAGATATTAATTAAAAACTAATTTTCTCCCTACTTTCCCTACGTTTTTCACTTTCTTACTCGGGTTTTCCCTGTTTTAGGGATTTGGCTGCGTGCCAAATTCGTTTTTCTCGAATATCTCCGGAACGGCGCCGAGTTCGAATTCGAAACGCATATCCCCGGATGCCAAAAAAATCAACGAATCCATCGATACCGGTCCCATCTTCGTACGACAATAATCGGCGGAGTTATTAATTTAAAACTGCGAAATCATTTATTTCAGCGCTAATTCTTCCAAGTGGCAACAGTCTCGGTAGTCGCTTCATATAAAAATGCTTCTAATCGCCAAGGCCCTTCGCCTCTAAAAAACTGAGAATAAAAAATGAAAATAACTTAAAGGAATAAACTAAAAATAAAATAAAACTAAAAATAGAAACATTCTCTTCATTTAGTTGTCGTTAATTGATTGCAGATTGGTTTAATCGACGTCAAACATAAAATAAAAGTTTTGCTTTCTGGTTTGGCAACAGATCAAATAGAATCAAAAGTTTTGTTTCCTGGTATGGCAACAAAAAAATTTATTTACGAATTTGTGTTTCGGAAGGATAGCGTACGAAAATTTTCTCTGATACCAAATATCGTAAATATTCATATTATTACATATTGCACCTAATCTTTATTTCTTTTTACAGGACATTTGATTGTTTTTTGCATTTATATTTGTAGTTTTAGTACTTTAAAGTAGTATTCTAGACTTTTATATGCTTCTGTTAGGTTAGAACTTGAGAATTCTTAGGAACATCAATTTTTGTGATATATTTAATATTTTCTTCGTATTTTTTTAAAGATATATTCATTCGTATTATATATTTGTGTTTTTGTTGCTTAAAAAATTTCATTTACGTTTTATATTTTTAACATTTTACTGTGTGCGGTAACAACTATCGTTTTAAGGCGATCGAATGTTCTTTTATTAGATGTAGTAGTTCATTTTTGCTTTTAAATTTCAGAATTGATTTCATAGCTTTTTAATTTATCTTTGCATTTATACTTTTATTTATTTTGTGTTTATAATTTTCATTTTGTTTTTACGTGAGTTGTTGTACGATAATAACTATCGTTATAAGGCGATCGAATGTTCTTTTTTTACATGTATTAGTTCATTTTTGCTTTTAAATTTCAGAATTGATTTCATAGCTTTTTAATTTATCTTTGCATTTATACTTTTATTTATTTTGTGTTTATAATTTTCATTTTCTTTATACGTGAGTTGTTGTACGATAATAACTATCGTTTTAAGGTGATCGAATGTTCTTTTTTTAGATGTATTAGTTCATTTTTGCTTTTAAATTTCAGAATTGATTTCATAACTTTTTAATTTATCTTTGCATTTATACTTTTATTTATTTTGTGTTTGTAATTTTCATTTTATTTTTATGCGCATTGTTTTCAGATTAGCTGAATTATTAGAAATATTTTCATGATTGTTATGTGTGCTTAGAATTTTCATAGTATTACCCATATTATTTGGTATTTACCAGCAATTTTGTAATCGGCAAGTTTTGGTTTCAGAATTTTTGACTTTTTTAAATTAAGTAGCTCTTGAGCGGATAAGTTTTCATTTAGTCTGGAATTATTTACATTTAGAATGCATTAACTAATTTTCAGGAGTACTGTTTTAACGAACAAGTTTTTTTCTTTCATCTTTTACGTTCGATTATTACTTTTTTAGTTCAGTTATTGTTTTAGTAGAGTAGTATTTTTTTTAACACACTGAAATGCCGAAACGGAAAAGAAGCATTACGGGAGATGCATCGAGAAGACGAAGAGCTGAAGCACAAAGGTTACGGCGAGCTACAGAAAATGAAGAAGAAACCGCTAGCACACTGAGTGCGCAAGCAGAGCGCCAAGCAAACCTACGTGTTCAAGAAACGGAAGAAGAAACCGCTAGCAGACTGAGTGCGCAGGCAGAGCGCCAAGCAAACCTACGTGGTCAAGAAACAGTAGAAGAAACCGCTAGCAGACTGAGTGCGCAAGCAGAGCGCCAAGCAAACCTACGTGGTCAAGAAATGGAAGAAGAAACCGCTAGCAGACTGAGTGCGCAAGCAGAGCGCCAAGCAAATCTACGTGGTCAAGAAACAGAAGAAGAAACCGCTAGCAGACTGAGTGCACAAGCAGAGCGCCAAGCAAACCTACGTGGTCAAGAAACGGAAGAAGAAACCGTTAGCAGACTGAGTACGCAAGCAGATCGTCAAGCAAACCTACGTGGTCAAGAAACGGAAGAAGAAACCGCTATGAGACTCTGCACGCAAGCACAACAGCAAGAAAACTTACGCGCTCAAAAAACGGAAGAAGAAACCAGTTCGAGACTCTGCAGGCAATCACATCGGCAAGCAAACCTACGTGCTCAAGAAACGGAAGAAGAAACAAGTAGGAGACTCAGCAGGCAAGTGCAACGACAAGAGAACTTGCGCAGTCAAGAGTCGGAACAGGACGCTACTACACGAAGAACGCAAGACACTGCACGTCACAGACAAGTCAGATCCGAAGAAACAATGTCTGTACGAGAAGACAGGCTACGCAGGAATGCAGCACGACGTTCGCGTAGCACTCTGCACAATGCAGGAAGATGTGCACTCGAAGTTTACGTTGAGCAACACACCGCCGGTTCAATGGAAGCTTCCTGCGATCTCTGCAACGGATTGTTATTTACGGGAGAAAGGAACGCAAGGGGAAGATACATGCACTGCTGTAACAATGGGAAAATTGTCGAAGCTGAAAGAAGATATCCAGAAGAATGGTACAATCTAATGAATGGGAACTACCCGTTTTCTGAAGAGTTTTTTGCCAACATACGCACTTACAACTGCCTGCTGAGTTTTGCTTCATTGGGTGCCAATATAGAAATGCCTACAGGTTCGGGTCCCTACTGTTTCAGGATTCATGGTGCCATATATCATCGGACGAGCCACCTTCATCCGCCTCATCCCGGTCAAGAACAATATGCTCAGCTGTACATTTTAGATTCGGATCAAGCGCTCAGGCAGAGAATGAACATATTTGGAAATGTTGCCCTGAATGCCGAACTGCTGAGACAGTTGGACGCAGTTTTGAGGAACGTTAATCCATATGCCGAAGCCTACAAGATGCTGAAGGAATTCGAAGAAGAAACTCTACGAGAGCAAGGCGCCGAAACTGCTGCGGATATCCGCATGTACATCAAGGGTGAAAGTGTAGGTACGGGCGAACACAGAGGACGTTACAATGCTCCGAAAGAAAATGAAGTTGCAGTCGTCTTCAAGAGTACGGACGGCGCTCCTCCATCGAACTGAGACATCGTGATCCATCCAAGAGGTGGCGGTCTCATCAACATCAGTACCTTAAATCCCAACTTGGAACCGATGACGTACGTGCTTTTCTTTCCTCACGGCGACCTAGGATTTACAGTCGGACAGCAATACACAGAGCTGCAGTTTTACAGTCACAGGGTGTCCGTACGACGAGATTGCTACAACCCGATTTTGTATGGCCGGAAATTGTTTCAGCAGTATCTCGTGGATGCATACGTAAAGGTCGAAGGCAACAGGATTGCGTACCTCCGGAGTCATCAGACGAATCTGAGAGTGGAAACTTACATGGGTCTTGCCGATCACATTTACAGAGTTAATCAAGAGACGGGCGTCCGCCCTGGAATACCGGTTATACTTCCGTCAGCGTTTATAGGAAGCCCTCGCTGCATGCAGCAAAACTATCAGGACTCGATGGCCATTGTGCGCGACTTTGGTAAACCGGATCTGTTTTTGACTTTCACGTGCAACCCTAAATGGCCGGAAATAACAGAAAACTTATTCCCAGGACAGAAGGCTCACGATCGCCCGGACATCGTTTCGAGGGTATTTGACCTGAAGAAAACAGCTTTGATGCATGATTTGACAAAGAATCACATCTTAGGTGCGACCATTGCAGATATACATGTCATCGAATTTCAGAAGAGAGGACTGCCTCATATGCACCTTTTGTTGTTTTTAGCGGAAGAAGATAAAATAAGAGATGCGGAGTGCATCGACTCGCTGGTGTGTGCTGAACTTCCAGATGCTACTCGACATCCGGAGCTACACGACATTGTGAAGTCATCGATGATTCACGGACCCTGCGGTGAACTGAATCGAAACTCTCCCTGCATGAGTGATGGTGTATGTTTGAAAGGATTTCCGAAACCGTTTCAGGCAGAAACTAAAGAGAACGTGAACGGCTACCCACTCTACAGAAGAAGGGACGACGGAAACTTTATCGTGATCAAGGGTCATGCCGTCGATAACAGATGGGTTGTTCCTTACAATCCGTATTTATCGAAAAAGTACAACGCCCACATAAACGTTGAAGTATGCAGCTCCATAAAATCGGTGAAGTATTTGTTCAAATATGTGTACAAGGGTCATGATGCAGCTAAAGTTGTTCTGGAAGAATCTGGAGATAGAACTTTAATGTGGGACGAGATCAAATGCTTCTTAAATGCAAGATACGTGTCTGCCCCTGAAGCAGCATGGAGGCTGTTTGAAAAGAGAATGCATTCCAAGTCGCACTCCATCATACGACTACCGGTTCATTTGGAAAACCTGCAGTCCGTCTATTTTGCCGAATCTGAAGAAAGGAATGCTTTCCAGAGAGCTGCCGAGAAAAATACCATGCTCACCGGATGGTTTGAACTGAACAGGACAGTTCCCGAAGCGAATGGTTACCTGTATGCCGAAGTGCCTAAACATTTCACCTGGAGGAATCACGCCTGGCAGACACGAGTTAGACTTGGAGATTACATCATTTCAAGAATGTATTCTGTTAGCCCGAAAGATGTTGAGCGTTTCCATCTGAGGTTGCTGCTGTGTCACGTTAAAGGAGCGAAGAGTTTTGCCGACTTAAGAACTTACGAAGGTGTGGAGTATTCAACGTTCAAGGAAGCCTGCCGTGCGAGGCATCTACTGCAAGACGACGAAGAATGGAAAAATACTCTGGCAGAAGCATCGGCTTTTCAAATGCCACCGCAGCTAAGACAGCTTTTTTGCTTCATCTGTGTTTTCTGCAACCCTGCGGAACCCGTCGCTTTGTGGAATGAATTGAAAGAGTCCCTTTCTGAAGATTTTGCGAGATCTTACTCCTTAGAAGACAGTTTCAGCCTTGCACTGAGAAGTATAGAAGACCAGTTAGAAGTGCACAATGTTTCGCTATGTTCTCTTGGTCTCCCGCAACCAACATTGACTGATGCTGTTTCTATCGAAGTCCCGCAGTTCGATGTCCAATATGAAAACGAACAAGCCGAAGTGTTGAACGGGATGTTGAATCCTGAACAGAAATTAGTTTACGACTCGGTTTTGGAAGCTGTACGAGATGAGAATCCTAACACACCGAAGACATTTTGTGTTAATGCGTTTGCCGGAACTGGAAAAACTTTGCTTTTTAGGACGATCCTTCATGCTGTTCGAGGAATGGGCCACGTTGCCATTCCCGTTGCGTGGACAGGTATTGCTGCTGTGCTGTTGACCGGTGGAAGAACTGTACACTCTACTTTCAAGTTGCCCGTTCCACTTCTGGAAACTTCTTCGTGCCGTGTGAGACAAGATAGCGCTGAGGGAAGGTACTTGAAGACTGCGAAACTTTTCATATGGGATGAATGCACCATGACGCCTCATTATGCTTTGGAAGCTGTCGACAGATTGCTGAGAGACTTGACCGGACTGGATGTTCCTTTTGGCGGTAAAACCTTAGTTTTAGGAGGTGACTGGAGACAAACATTACCTGTTGTCCCACACGGAAACCGAACTTCTACGATCGAGAGCTGCATCAGGAATTCCTTTTTGTGGCCACATTTCAAACAGTGCACGCTTTCCACCAATATGCGATTGAATCCGGAAGAACAAGAATTTTCAGAATGGCTTCTGCAGTTGGGAGATGGTCGTCTTAGAAATGACAGTGGCTTGGACGAAGACGTTATCGAAATTCCATCTTTGTGTGTGGTCAACAGATCGATAGTAGAAGAAATGTTTGGCTGCGGTAATGAATTCGACTTACAAGACTTGGCCAGTAAAGCGATTTTATGTCCAAAGAACGAGGAAGCTCTGAAGCTTAATGAAGAAATTCTTTCCACGTTTCCAGGTCAAGTTTTCACGCACTACAGTGCAGACTCGGTTATTTGCGATGACGAAGAAGAACAAGAAACGTATCAGCTGGATTTCATCCACAGCCTGACGCCTTCTGGAATGCCACCTCATCGTCTGAATTTGAAAGTTGGAGTTATAGTTATGCTTCTACGAAATCTACATCCATCGGTTGGACTCTGCAACGGAACAAGGCTCATTGTGAAGAGAATTATGCCAAACGTTTTAGATTGTGAAGTCATCTCTGGACAGAATGCTGGATCGAGAGTTTTCATTCCACGTGTTGAACTTTCACCATCAGATTCAAACCTCCCCTTTCAGCTCAAGCGAAGACAGTTTCCCATCAGGCTTGCATTTTGTATGACTATTAATAAGTCACAGGGACAGACGCTTAAGAAAGTTGGAATTTATTTACCGCAACCAGTTTTCAGTCACGGAATGCTTTATGTAGCTTTTTCAAGATGTTCGTCTATGAGGAATGTCCGTGTTTTAGTGAAAGACACCAAGAAGCAAGGCCGTTTGATACCCGCATGTTCTAAAGTATTCACAAGAAATATTGTTTACAGGGAGGTTCTGCAGTAAAAAAGTTACTCGTGACATTGAAACAGTGAGATTTTTGCAACACAAAATGAAGTTAATCAAGCCAAAGCAAAAATGAAAAAGATTTGAGGTTTTTGGATGACTGGGATAAATTGAAGCAAGTCAAGATGAAGCTGAAACAATTTGAGAATGATGCATTAGTCGGCTTTTATGTCTGTTGTTACAAAGTGGAATTTTGGAGTAGTTAGGCAATCGGAAGCTGTATTATTTTTTCAATGTTGTAAATATTTTTTATAAATTTTCCTTTTCAGGTCTACATACAATTGCGTTAATTAATTTTAAAACATTTTATGTATTTTTCTTTTTTAGGTATGTATGGAACTGATTTCAATCACATAAAAATATTTCTTTTTCAGGTGTATATAGAAATGATTTGATTCAAATTAAAATGTTTTTATACATTTCTTTTCAGATGTACATAGAACTTGTAAATACTTTTTTTCAGGTGTATATAGAAATGATTTCATTCAAATTAAAATGTTTTTCTTTTCAGGTGTACATAGAACATGTAAATTTTTGTAAATAATTTTTCTTATTCATTGCTTGCATTTTTGTAAACACATACAAATATATATATATCTTAATTGTGCGTGTGTGTATATATGTATATACAATTGCATCAATATATATATATATATATATATATATACATATTTATATATAGTGATGCAATTTTGTCTATGATTCTGTAACAGCAGACCAGGGAAGGGGCTGATACCTGGGAGAAAAAATAACCCCCTGGTCGATGAGGTTGCAGAGGAGACCCCAGGTGTCAGGCAGTTTATGCCGTCAAAAGCCCACCAATTTTTTCTGTTTACATTTTTTTTTTCTGTTCAAGTTTTTGTGTTTAATATAAACTTATAACTAAGAAATTATTATTATTATTTTTATTTCTTTTCAGATAAATACGGATTGTAGCTCGCCCATCTGGCGTACTTACTCGGTAGATTTTAAAAATTATTTTCTGTTTTTCTTTGAACTATTGACGCAATAACTGATTTCATTCATATAAAATATTTTGTTTTGCATGATATTTAATATACTCAAGGGATAGGCCTGTAATGTCTTTCCCAAAGTTGTGTCTTTTATAGACGTAGGTACAGTAAAATATTTTACGGGTTCACACGACTGACATTTTATGAAATGTTTGGAAAAGTTTCTGTGTGCTGCCCTACTGTGTTATCCAAAGAACAACAGTTGCAGTAGTTGATGATAATGTGTGTACAGCCCCAAATAATTGGAGACAAGGATATTTTGGAGTTTGTTCAAAGCTAAAAAAATATCATTGATGCAGATTCCGACAAAGAAAACGAAATGAATAATGCAGTTCTTGTGAATGATTTTGTTTCATTGATTTTTTATTAAATACATGCCTATATGCATATCTGTGCAAATAAAATGTACTCTAATAAACTTAATTTTGTTGAAAATATGTTTTTTTTTTTTTTTTTCAATATCCTTTAACACGAAAAAATTCTTCAGTTTCGTGTTGATAATTATGAAAGTGAGAAAAACAATTTTAATCATAGATTTAAAATTATTTTTCTGTTTTTGATTTAAATATAAAATATTTCCACAAATTTCACACAGAAACTATTTTAGACACCAGCAAAGAATTGAGTGGGTGCAGCCCGCCCATCTGCAATACTTACTCGGTAGATTTTTAAAATTATTTTCTGTTATTTATTTATTTTGAATGCGATAAAAACAGGCGACTAACTAATTTGGTTTATATGTATGTACATATATATTTTCAAATGTATATACAGGGGATATTGGACACATAAAACACTATTGACACAATATGAGCTATATCCACGCAATGATGGAACAAGGTGTGCAGCAGATGCAAGACATGGGCATGATTCACATGATATTTGATATACTCGAGGGATAGGACTGTAATGAGCAAATGAGTTTGTTCCACAAAGTTGCGTCTTTTACAAACACCCAACATTCGAATCCCAGTGAACGGGGTGGCTGCATGGGTGTTTTTGTTATTTTCCCCATGCGTATACGAGCCACTTTCCTTTAAGAAGCCGACAAGAAGGCATCCCTCCCCTTAGGCAGATTGCACTCGAGTGCTTTGCTGTAGCTGAATACGTTACACCACTACTTTACACACGGAAGTAAAAATGACGCTTCCTGTGGTCGTTACCTAATTATTCAAAATATTTTGATAATTGTTATCTGTTCTTAGAATTTCCATAGCATTGCACATATTATTATTTAAATTCTGTTATTTACCAGCAATTTTACAATCTGCAAGTTTTGGTTTTACAATTTTTGATTTTTTAAAATTAAAACCTTCTTATACAATTTGCAAATGAGTTAATTGCCAAACATTCCCTTTCATATTACATCTGAAGAACTGTTGTAGCATTATGCAACAAACATTTCGCTGTTCATTAAAATATAGGAACACATTTCACTCACATTTTGATTAGAATTTGATGTAGATTGAAAAGTTGTTTTCAACTCAGCTGCCTTTACACTCGCAGTTGTATTCACAATTGATTTTCACGCTGGACTTTCATCATTTGTCATATCCACTAAAGGAGATTTATTTTTTAAGTGTCAGCAATTTTTTCTGCAGTAACAGCATCTACAAATGACCATCTGCCATGAATATTCTTCACACATGCACGAGTTTTATTTTAGAACCACTGATGCTTTGGGTTTATGATACTACTTGCTAATAGTATGCATTATGATAGCATACGTAAAACGAAAGAAATTTACCAGTATAATCAAAATAGAACAAATTCACGACTAAAATATTATCAAGAGTCTTAGAAGACCCTTCGAAGAACATTTTTAGAAGGTAAACAAAGATAACTGACGAAAACCCACGCTTGAAAAATGTAAACAAACGCCGCCGAAAGCAGTTACAGTTACGACTAAGATCAAAGGTTTGCTCGCAGTTAAAAGTATTACTTCCGAGAATGAGAAAATTGTAAAATAATGCTTTTAAATGTTTTCTACAATTTTACAGGCATTTAAATGCCAGTATATATTTACTGTTATGAAACATAATTACGAAAGAGATGTTAAGTATAAAATTTATAGACAGAAGTTGGAGTTTACCAAAAAGCATTTAAATAAAGGAATTTTAACGAGTATACTGTTGGAATATCACGCCCGAAAATTTTCGCGATTACACTTCGTACAAGCGGCTAAGCTGTTAATTCGCTGAACACTGGTAGTTCGGTCAAACTTTCTAATCCCGGCGAGCGGGCTGGCTGCATGTGTGTTTTCGTGATTTTCCGCATGGAGAAAATACTGCATGCATACTTTAATAAAGCGGGCGCAGCAAACGTAAAATCGCTGTACACTGTTAGTTCGGTTCAACTTTCGAATACCACGAAGGCATCCGTCCCCTGAAGTAATGGGCTGCAGCCCGCTAGTCTATACTATTAAAATCTGCGTGCCTCTGTCTGTTTGTGTGTTTATAACATCATCTTCTCAAGAACGGCTGGGTGTAGAGCTTAGCGGAAGGTACCGTTGGATTCAGAATTCCCGTGGCTCGCCATATTGACCATCGGCATCTTCGTGCGACTTTAATTAGCCGAGATATTAATTAAAAACTGCTTTTTCCCCTACGTTTCCCTACGTTTTGCACTTTCTTTCACCCGTTTTCCCTGTTTTAGGGATTTGGCCGAGTGCAAAATTCGTTTTTCTCGAATAACTTGGGAACGGCGCCGAGTTGAAATTCGAAACGCATATCTCCGGATTCGAAAAAAATCAACAAATCCATCGATACCGGTCCCATCTTTGTACGACAATAATCCGCGGAGTTATTAATTAAAAACTGCGAAAACAATAATTTCGGCACTCAGTCTTCCGAGTGGCAACAGTCTCGGCAGTCGTCTGAGATAAAAATGCTATGGGAACGCCAAGGCCGTTCGCCACTAACAAACTAAGAATAAAAAATTAAAATAACTTAAAGGAATAAACTGAAAAGCTAAAATAAAACTAAAAATAGAAACATTCTCTTCATTTAGTTGTCGTTAGTTGAATGTAGATTGGTTTATGCCCTTGATAAGTCGAGTAAATGACGTCATAGATAAAATAAAAAGTTTTGTTTCCCGGTCTGGCAACAGATCAAATAGAATCAAAAGTTTAGTTTCCTGGTTTGGCAACAAAAAATTTATTTACGAATTTTTGATTTGGAAGGAGACCGTCGCAATTTTTTCCAGCATTTCAAATTTCGTAAATATTCTTATTATTACTCATTGCACTTAATCTTTATTTCTTTTTACAGGATATTTGATTGTTTTTTGCATTTATATTTGTAGTTTTAATATAAGTAGTATTTTAGACTTTTATATGCTCCTGTTAGTTTAGAACTTGAGAATTCTTCGGAACATTAACTTGGTGACTCTTTTTATATATTTAATGTATTATTTTGTATTTTTTTAAAGATCTATTCATTCGTGTTTTATATTTCTGTTATTGTTGCTCGATAAATTGCATTTACATTTTATATTTTTGACATTTTCCTGTGTGCGATAACAATTATCGTTTTAAGGCGATCGAATGTTCTATATTTTATTAGATTTGTTATTTTGTTAGGTTTGTTATTTGAATTTCAGAATTGATTTCAGAAGTTCCTAATTTATATTTGTATTTATACCTTTTATTTATTTTGTGTTTAGGTTTTCATTTTCTGTTTATGTGCATTGTTCTCAGATTGACCTAATTATTAGAAATATTTTCATAATTTTTATCTGTGCTTGGAATTTTTCATAATATTACCCATATTATTTCTTATTTGCCAGCAATTTTTTAACAGGGAAGTTTTTGTTTTACATTTTTGATTTTTTAAACTTAATTTGCTCTTAAGTGGAAAATTTTTCATTTAGTCTAGGATTATTTTAAATTTTGTGTTGTATACATATAGAATGCATTAATTTTTTTTCCAGCAGTATTGGTTTAATGAGCAATTTTTTTCTTTCATCTGCGTAGTCAATTTTTTGAGTCGAGTTAATATTTTAGTAGTGCTTTTTTTAACGTACTGAAATGCCGAAACGGAAAAGAGGCATTACAGGAGATGCATCAAGAAGACGAAGAGCTGAAGCACAGAGTTTACGGCGAGCTGCAGAAAATGAAGAAGAAACTGCTGCGAGACTGAGCACGCAAGCGCGTCGGCAAGCAAACCTACGCGCTCAAGAAACGGAAGAAGAAACCGCTACGAGACTCGGCAGGAAAGCTCAACATCAAGAAAATTTACGTGCTGCAGAAACGGAACAAGAAACCATTAGGAGACTCAGCAGGCAATCCCAATGTCAAGAAAATTTGCGTGCTCAAGAAAGTGAAGAAGAAACCAGTAGGAGGCACAGACTGGACTCTCATCGTCATCGTCAAGTTCGAGCGGAAGAGTCGGAAGACGACGCTGCTACACGAAGAACGCGAGACGCTGCACGCCACAGACAAGTCCTATCCGAAGAAACAATGTCCGTACGAGAAGACAGGCTACACATGAATGCAGCACAACGTTCACGCAGCACTCTTCACAATGCAGGAAGATGTGGACTCGAAGTTTATGTTGAGCAACACAGCGCCGGTTCAATGGAAGCTTCCTGCGATCTCTGCAACGGATTGTTCTTTACGGGAGAAAGGAATGCAAGAGGAAGATACATGCACTGCTGTAACAATGGGAAAATTGTCGAAGCTGAAAGAAGATATCCAGAAGAATGGCACAATTTAATGAATGGGAACCACCCGTTTTCTGAAGAGTTTTTTGCCAACATACGTACTTACAACTGCCTGCTCAGTTTTGCTTCATTGGGTGCCAATATAGAAATGCCTTCGGGTTCGGGTCCCTACTCCTTCAGGATTCACAGTGCCATATATCATCGAACGAGCCACCTTCATCCGCCTCATCCCGGTCAAGAACAGTATGCTCAGCTGTACATTTTAGATTCGGATCAAGCCCTCAGGCAGAGAATGAACATATTTGGAAATGTTTCCCTGAACGCCGAACTCCTGAGACAGTTGGACACAGTTTTAAGGAACGTTAATCCATATGCGGAAGCCTACAAGATGCTGAAGGAATTCGAAGAAGAAACTGTACGAGAGCAAGGTGCCGAAACTGCTGCGGATATCCGCATGTACATCAAGGGTGAAAGTGTTGCTGCAGGCGAGCACAGGGGATGTTACAATGCTCCGAAAGAAAATGAAGTTGCAGTCGTCTTCAAGAGTACGGACGGCGCTCCTCCATCGAACCGAGACATCGTGATCCATCCGAGAGGTGGCGGTCTCATCAACATCAGTACCTTAAATCCCAACTTGGAACCCATGACGTACGTACTTTTCTTTCCTCACGGCGAGCAAGGATTCAGAGTCGGACAGCAATACACAGAGTTACAGTTTTACAGTCACAGGGTGTCCGTACGACGAGATTGCTACAACCCGATTTTGTATGGCCGGAAATTGTTTCAGCAGTATCTCGTGGATGCATACGTAAAAGTTGAAGGCAACAGGATTGCGTACCTCCGGAGCCATCAGATGAATCTGAGAGTGGAAACTTACATGGGTCTTGCCGATCACATTTACAGAGTTGGTCAAGAGACGGGCGTCCGCCCTGGAATACCGGTTATACTTCCGTCAACGTTTATAGGAAGCCCTCGCTGCATGCAGCAAAACTATCAGGACTCGATGGCCATTGTGCGCGACTTTGGTAAACCGGATCTGTTTTTGACTTTCACGTGCAACCCTAAATGGCCGGAAATAACAGAAAACTTATTCCCAGGACAGAAGGCTCACGATCGCCCGGACATCGTTTCGAGGGTATTTGACCTGAAGAAAACGGCTTTGATGCAAGATTTGACAAAGAATCACATCTTAGGTGCGACCATTGCAGATATACACGTCATCGAATTTCAGAAGACAGGATTGCCTCATATGCACCTTTTGTTGTTTTTAGCGGAAGAAGACAAAATAAGAGATGCAGAGTGCATCGATTCGCTGGTGTGTGCTGAACTTCCAGATGCTACTCGACATCCGGAGCTACACAACATTGTTAAGTCATCGATGATTCACGGACCCTGCGGTGAACTGAATAGAAACTCTCCCTGCATGAGTGATGGTGTATGTTCGAAAGGATTTCCGAAACCGTTTCAGGCAGAAACTAAAGAGAACGTCTATTTTGCCGAATCCGAAGAAAGGAATGCTTTCCAGAGAGCTGCCGAGAAAAATACCATGCTCACCGGATGGTTTGAACTGAACAGGACAGTTCCCGTAGCGAATGGTTACCTGTATGCCGAAATTCCTAAACATTTCACCTGGAGGAATCACGCCTGGCAGACACGAGTTAGACTTGGAGATTACATCATTTCAAGAATGTATTCTGTTAGCCCGAAAGATGTTGAGCGTTTCCATCTGAGGTTGCTGCTGTGTCACGTTAAAGGAGCGAAGAGTTTTGCCGACTTAAGAACTTACGAAGGTGTGGAGTATTCAACGTTCAAGGAAGCCTGCCGTGCAAGGCATCTGCTACAAGACGACGAAGAATGGAAAAATACTCTGGCAGAAGCATCGGCTTTTCAAATGCCACCGCAGCTAAGACAGCTTTTTTGCTTCATCTGTGTTTTCTGCAACCCTGCGGAACCCGTCGCTTTGTGGAATGAATTGAAAGAGTCCCTTTCTGAAGATTTTGCGAGATCTTACTCCTTAGAAGACAGTTTCAGCCTTGCACTGAGAAGTATAGAAGACCAGTTAGAAGTGCACAATGTTTCGCTATGTTCTCTTGGTCTCCCGCAACCAACATTGACTGATGCTGTTTCTCTCGAAGTCCCGCAGTTCGATGTCCAATATGAAAAAGAACAAGCCGAAGTGTTGAACGGGATGTTGAATCCTGAACAGAAATTAGTTTACGACTCGGTTTTGGAAGCTGTACGAGATGAGAATCCTAACACACCGAAGACATTTTGTGTTAATGCGTTTGCCGGAGCTGGAAAAACTTTCCTTTTTAGGACGATCCTTCATGCTGTTCGAGGAATGGGCCACGTTGCCATTCCCGTTGCGTGGACAGGTATTGCTGCTGTGCTGTTGACCGGTGGAAGAACTGTACACTCTACTTTCAAGTTGCCCGTTCCACTTCTGGAAACTTCGTGCCGTGTGAGACAAGATAGCGCTGAAGGAAGGTACTTGAAGACTGCGAAACTTTTCATATGGGATGAATGCACCATGACGCCTCATTACGCTTTGGAAGCTGTCGACAGATTGCTGAGAGACTTGACCGGACTGGATGTTCCTTTTGGCGGTAAAACCTTAGTTTTAGGAGGTGACTGGAGACAAACATTACCTGTTGTCCCACACGGAAACCGAACTTCTGCGATCGAGAGTTGCCTCAGGAATTCCTTTTTGTGGCCACATTTCAAACAATGCACGCTTTCCACCAATATGCGATTGAATCCGGAAGAACAAGAATTTTCAGAATGGCTTCTGCAGTTGGGAGACGGTCGTCTTAGAAATGACAGTGGCTTGGACGAAGACGTTATCGAAATTCCATCTTTGTGTGTGGTCAACAGATCGATAGTAGAAGAAATGTTTGGCTGCGGTAATGAATTCGACTTACAAGACTTGGCCAGTAAAGCGATTTTATGTCCAAAGAACGAGGAAGCTCTGAAGCTTAATGAAGAAATTCTTTCCACGTTTCCAGGTCAAGTTTTCACGCACTACAGTGCAGACTCGGTTATTTGCGATGACGAAGAAGAACAAGAAACGTATCAGCTGGATTTCATCCACAGCCTGACGCCTTCTGGAATGCCACCTCATCGTCTGAATTTGAAAGTTGGAGTTATAGTTATGCTTCTACGAAATCTACATCCATCGGTTGGACTCTGCAACGGAACAAGGCTCATTGTGAAGAGAATTATGCCAAACGTTTTAGATTGTGAAGTCATCTCTGGACAGAATGCTGGATCGAGAGTTTTCATTCCACGTGTTGAACTTTCACCATCAGATTCAAACCTCCCCTTTCAGCTCAAGCGAAGACAGTTTCCCATCAGGCTTGCATTTTGTATGACTATTAATAAGTCACAGGGACAGACGCTTAAGAAAGTTGGAATTTATTTACCGCAACCAGTTTTCAGTCACGGAATGCTTTATGTAGCTTTTTCAAGATGTTCGTCTATGAGGAATGTCCGTGTTTTAGTGAAAGACACCAAGAAGCAAGGCCGTTTGATACCCGCATGTTCTAAAGTATTCACAAGAAATATTGTTTACAGGGAGGTTCTGCAGTAAAAAAGTTACTCGAGACATTGAAACAGTGAGATTTTTGCAACACAAAATGAAGTTAATCAAGCCAAAGCAAAAATGAAAAAGATTTGAGGTTTTGGGATGACTGGGATAAATTGAAGCAAGTCAAGATGAAGCTGAAACAGTTTGAGAATGATGCATTAGTCGGCTTTTATGTCTGTTGTTACAAAGTGGAATTTTGGAGTAGTTAGGCAATCGGAAGCTGTATTATTTTTTCAATGTTGTAAATATTTTTTATAAATTTTCCTTTTCAGGTCTACATACAATTGCGTTAATTAATTTTAAAACATTTTATGTATTTTTCTTTTTTAGGTATGTATGGAACTGATTTCAATCACATAAAAATATTTCTTTTTCAGGTGTATATAGAAATGATTTGATTCAAATTAAAATGTTTTTATACATTTCTTTTCAGATGTACATAGAACTTGTAAATACTTTTTTTCAGGTGTATATAGAAATGATTTCATTCAAATTAAAATGTTTTTCTTTTCAGGTGTACATAGAACATGTAAATTTTTGTAAATAATTTTTCTTATTCATTGCTTGCATTTTTGTAAACACATACAAATATATATATATCTTAATTGTGCGTGTGTGTATATATGTATATACAATTGCATCAATATATATATATATATATATATATATATACATATTTATATATAGTGATGCAATTTTGTCTATGATTCTGTAACAGCAGACCAGGGAAGGGGCTGATACCTGGGAGAAAAAATAACCCCCTGGTCGATGAGGTTGCAGAGGAGACCCCAGGTGTCAGGCAGTTTATGCCGTCAAAAGCCCACCAATTTTTTCTGTTTACATTTTTTTTTCTGTTCAAGTTTTTGTGTTTAATATAAACTTATAACTAAGAAATTATTATTATTATTTTTATTTCTTTTCAGATAAATACGGATTGTAGCTCGCCCATCTGGCGTACTTACTCGGTAGATTTTAAAAATTATTTTCTGTTTTTCTTTGAACTATTGACGCAATAACTGATTTCATTCATATAAAATATTTTGTTTTGCATGATATTTAATATACTCAAGGGATAGGCCTGTAATGTCTTTCCCAAAGTTGTGTCTTTTATAGACGTAGGTACAGTAAAATATTTTACGGGTTCACACGACTGACATTTTATGAAATGTTTGGAAAAGTTTCTGTGTGCTGCCCTACTGTGTTATCCAAACAACAACAGTTGCAGTAGTTGATGATAATGTGTGTACAGCCCCAAATAATTGGAGACAAGGATATTTTGGAGTTTGTTCAAAGCTAAAAAAATATCATTGATGCAGATTCCGACAAAGAAAACGAAATGAATAATGCAGTTCTTGTGAATGATTTTGTTTCATTGATTTTTTATTAAATACATGCCTATATGCATATCTGTGCAAATAAAATGTACTCTAATAAACTTAATTTTGTTGAAAATATGTTTTTTTTTTTTTTTTCAATATCCTTTAACACGAAAAAATTCTTCAGTTTCGTGTTGATAATAATGAAAGTGAGAAAAACAATTTTAATCATAGATTTAAAATTATTTTTCTGTTTTTGATTTAAATATAAAATATTTCCACAAATTTCACACAGAAACTATTTTAGACACCAGCAAAGAATTGAGTGGGTGCAGCCCGCCCATCTGCAATACTTACTCGGTAGATTTTTAAAATTATTTTCTGTTATTTATTTATTTTGAATGCGATAAAAACAGGCGACTAACTAATTTGGTTTATATGTATGTACATATATATTTTCAAATGTATATACAGGGGATATTGGACACATAAAACACTATTGACACAATATGAGCTATATCCACGCAATGATGGAACAAGGTGTGCAGCAGATGCAAGACATGGGCATGATTCACATGATATTTGATATACTCGAGGGATAGGACTGTAATGAGCAAATGAGTTTGTTCCACAAAGTTGCGTCTTTTACAAACACCCAACATTCGAATCCCAGTGAACGGGGTGGCTGCATGGGTGTTTTTGTTATTTTCCCCATGCGTATACGAGCCACTTTCCTTTAAGAAGCCGACAAGAAGGCATCCCTCCCCTTAGGCAGATTGCACTCGAGTGCTTTGCTGTAGCTGAATACGTTACACCACTACTTTACACACGGAAGTAAAAATGACGCTTCCTGTGGTCGTTACCTAATTATTCAAAATATTTTGATAATTGTTATCTGTTCTTAGAATTTCCATAGCATTGCACATATTATTATTTAAATTCTGTTATTTACCAGCAATTTTACAATCTGCAAGTTTTGGTTTTACAATTTTTGATTTTTTAAAATTAAAACCTTCTTATACAATTTGCAAATGAGTTAATTGCCAAACATTCCCTTTCATATTACATCTGAAGAACTGTTGTAGCATTATGCAACAAACATTTCGCTGTTCATTAAAATATAGGAACACATTTCACTCACATTTTGATTAGAATTTGATGTAGATTGAAAAGTTGTTTTCAACTCAGCTGCCTTTACACTCGCAGTTGTATTCACAATTGATTTTCACGCTGGACTTTCATCATTTGTCATATCCACTAAAGGAGATTTATTTTTTAAGTGTCAGCAATTTTTTCTGCAGTAACAGCATCTACAAATGACCATCTGCCATGAATATTCTTCACACATGCACGAGTTTTATTTTAGAACCACTGATGCTTTGGGTTTATGATACTACTTGCTAATAGTATGCATTATGATAGCATACGTAAAACGAAAGAAATTTACCAGTATAATCAAAATAGAACAAATTCACGACTAAAATATTATCAAGAGTCTTAGAAGACCCTTCGAAGAACATTTTTAGAAGGTAAACAAAGATAACTGACGAAAACCCACGCTTGAAAAATGTAAACAAACGCCGCCGAAAGCAGTTACAGTTACGACTAAGATCAAAGGTTTGCTCGCAGTTAAAAGTATTACTTCCGAGAATGAGAAAATTGTAAAATAATGCTTTTAAATGTTTTCTACAATTTTACAGGCATTTAAATGCCAGTATATATTTACTGTTATGAAACATAATTACGAAAGAGATGTTAAGTATAAAATTTATAGACAGAAGTTGGAGTTTACCAAAAAGCATTTAAATAAAGGAATTTTAACGAGTATACTGTTGGAATATCACGCCCGAAAATTTTCGCGATTACACTTCGTACAAGCGGCTAAGCTGTTAATTCGCTGAACACTGGTAGTTCGGTCAAACTTTCTAATCCCGGCGAGCGGGCTGGCTGCATGTGTGTTTTCGTGATTTTCCGCATGGAGAAAATACTGCATGCATACTTTAATAAAGCGGGCGCAGCAAACGTAAAATCGCTGTACACTGTTAGTTCGGTTCAACTTTCGAATACCACGAAGGCATCCGTCCCCTGAAGTAATGGGCTGCAGCCCGCTAGTCTATACTATTAAAATCTGTGTGCCTCTGTCTGTTTGTGTGTTTATAACATCATCTTCTCAAGAACGGCTGGGTGTAGAGCTTAGCGGAAGGTACCGTTGGATTCAGAATTCCCGTGGCTCGCCATATTGACCATCGGCATCTTCGTGCGACTTTAATTAGCCGAGATATTAATTAAAAACTGCTTTTTCCCCTACGTTTCCCTACGTTTTGCACTTTCTTTCACCCGTTTTCCCTGTTTTAGGGATTTGGCCGAGTGCAAAATTCGTTTTTCTCGAATAACTTGGGAACGGCGCCGAGTTGAAATTCGAAACGCATATCTCCGGATTCGAAAAAAATCAACAAATCCATCGATACCGGTCCCATCTTTGTACGACAATAATCCGCGGAGTTATTAATTAAAAACTGCGAAAACAATAATTTCGGCACTCAGTCTTCCGAGTGGCAACAGTCTCGGCAGTCGTCGGAGATAAAAATGCTATGGGAACGCCAAGGCCGTTCGCCACTAACAAACTAAGAATAAAAAATTAAAATAACTTAAAGGAATAAACTGAAAAGCTAAAATAAAACTAAAAATAGAAACATTCTCTTCATTTAGTTGTCGTTAGTTGAATGTAGATTGGTTTATGCCCTTGATAAGTCGAGTAAATGACGTCATAGATAAAATAAAAAGTTTTGTTTCCCGGTCTGGCAACAGATCAAATAGAATCAAAAGTTTAGTTTCCTGGTTTGGCAACAAAAAATTTATTTACGAATTTTTGATTTGGAAGGAGACCGTCGCAATTTTTTCCAGCATTTCAAATTTCGTAAATATTCTTATTATTACTCATTGCACTTAATCTTTATTTCTTTTTACAGGATATTTGATTGTTTTTTGCATTTATATTTGTAGTTTTAGTAATTTAAAGTAGTATTTTAGACTTTTATATGCTCCTGTTAGTTTAGAACTTGAGAATTCTTCGGAACATTAACTTGGTGACTCTTTTTATATATTTAATGTATTATTTTGTATTTTTTTAAAGATCTATTCATTCGTGTTTTATATTTCTGTTATTGTTGCTCGATAAATTGCATTTACATTTTATATTTTTGACATTTTCCTGTGTGCGATAACAATTATCGTTTTAAGGCGATCGAATGTTCTATATTTTATTAGATTTGTTATTTTGTTAGGTTTGTTATTTGAATTTCAGAATTGATTTCAGAAGTTCCTAATTTATATTTGTATTTATACCTTTTATTTATTTTGTGTTTAGGTTTTCATTTTCTGTTTATGTGCATTGTTCTCAGATTGACCTAATTATTAGAAATATTTTCATAATTTTTATCTGTGCTTGGAATTTTTCATAATATTACCCATATTATTTCTTATTTGCCAGCAATTTTTTAACAGGGAAGTTTTTGTTTTACATTTTTGATTTTTTAAACTTAATTTGCTCTTAAGTGGAAAATTTTTCATTTAGTCTAGGATTATTTTAAATTTTGTGTTGTATACATATAGAATGCATTAATTTTTTTTCCAGCAGTATTGGTTTAATGAGCAATTTTTTTCTTTCATCTGCGTAGTCAATTTTTTGAGTCGAGTTAATATTTTAGTAGTGCTTTTTTTAACGTACTGAAATGCCGAAACGGAAAAGAGGCATTACAGGAGATGCATCAAGAAGACGAAGAGCTGAAGCACAGAGTTTACGGCGAGCTGCAGAAAATGAAGAAGAAACTGCTGCGAGACTGAGCACGCAAGCGCGTCGGCAAGCAAACCTACGCGCTCAAGAAACGGAAGAAGAAACCGCTACGAGACTCGGCAGGAAAGCTCAACATCAAGAAAATTTACGTGCTGCAGAAACGGAACAAGAAACCATTAGGAGACTCAGCAGGCAATCCCAATGTCAAGAAAATTTGCGTGCTCAAGAAAGTGAAGAAGAAACCAGTAGGAGGCACAGACTGGACTCTCATCGTCATCGTCAAGTTCGAGCGGAAGAGTCGGAAGACGACGCTGCTACACGAAGAACGCGAGACGCTGCACGCCACAGACAAGTCCTATCCGAAGAAACAATGTCCGTACGAGAAGACAGGCTACACATGAATGCAGCACAACGTTCACGCAGCACTCTTCACAATGCAGGAAGATGTGGACTCGAAGTTTATGTTGAGCAACACAGCGCCGGTTCAATGGAAGCTTCCTGCGATCTCTGCAACGGATTGTTCTTTACGGGAGAAAGGAATGCAAGAGGAAGATACATGCACTGCTGTAACAATGGGAAAATTGTCGAAGCTGAAAGAAGATATCCAGAAGAATGGCACAATTTAATGAATGGGAACCACCCGTTTTCTGAAGAGTTTTTTGCCAACATACGTACTTACAACTGCCTGCTCAGTTTTGCTTCATTGGGTGCCAATATAGAAATGCCTTCGGGTTCGGGTCCCTACTCCTTCAGGATTCACAGTGCCATATATCATCGAACGAGCCACCTTCATCCGCCTCATCCCGGTCAAGAACAGTATGCTCAGCTGTACATTTTAGATTCGGATCAAGCCCTCAGGCAGAGAATGAACATATTTGGAAATGTTTCCCTGAACGCCGAACTCCTGAGACAGTTGGACACAGTTTTAAGGAACGTTAATCCATATGCGGAAGCCTACAAGATGCTGAAGGAATTCGAAGAAGAAACTGTACGAGAGCAAGGTGCCGAAACTGCTGCGGATATCCGCATGTACATCAAGGGTGAAAGTGTTGCTGCAGGCGAGCACAGGGGATGTTACAATGCTCCGAAAGAAAATGAAGTTGCAGTCGTCTTCAAGAGTACGGACGGCGCTCCTCCATCGAACCGAGACATCGTGATCCATCCGAGAGGTGGCGGTCTCATCAACATCAGTACCTTAAATCCCAACTTGGAACCCATGACGTACGTACTTTTCTTTCCTCACGGCGAGCAAGGATTCAGAGTCGGACAGCAATACACAGAGTTACAGTTTTACAGTCACAGGGTGTCCGTACGACGAGATTGCTACAACCCGATTTTGTATGGCCGGAAATTGTTTCAGCAGTATCTCGTGGATGCATACGTAAAAGTTGAAGGCAACAGGATTGCGTACCTCCGGAGCCATCAGATGAATCTGAGAGTGGAAACTTACATGGGTCTTGCCGATCACATTTACAGAGTTGGTCAAGAGACGGGCGTCCGCCCTGGAATACCGGTTATACTTCCGTCAACGTTTATAGGAAGCCCTCGCTGCATGCAGCAAAACTATCAGGACTCGATGGCCATTGTGCGCGACTTTGGTAAACCGGATCTGTTTTTGACTTTCACGTGCAACCCTAAATGGCCGGAAATAACAGAAAACTTATTCCCAGGACAGAAGGCTCACGATCGCCCGGACATCGTTTCGAGGGTATTTGACCTGAAGAAAACGGCTTTGATGCAAGATTTGACAAAGAATCACATCTTAGGTGCGACCATTGCAGATATACACGTCATCGAATTTCAGAAGACAGGATTGCCTCATATGCACCTTTTGTTGTTTTTAGCGGAAGAAGACAAAATAAGAGATGCAGAGTGCATCGATTCGCTGGTGTGTGCTGAACTTCCAGATGCTACTCGACATCCGGAGCTACACAACATTGTTAAGTCATCGATGATTCACGGACCCTGCGGTGAACTGAATAGAAACTCTCCCTGCATGAGTGATGGTGTATGTTCGAAAGGATTTCCGAAACCGTTTCAGGCAGAAACTAAAGAGAACGTCTATTTTGCCGAATCCGAAGAAAGGAATGCTTTCCAGAGAGCTGCCGAGAAAAATACCATGCTCACCGGATGGTTTGAACTGAACAGGACAGTTCCCGTAGCGAATGGTTACCTGTATGCCGAAATTCCTAAACATTTCACCTGGAGGAATCACGCCTGGCAGACACGAGTTAGACTTGGAGATTACATCATTTCAAGAATGTATTCTGTTAGCCCGAAAGATGTTGAGCGTTTCCATCTGAGGTTGCTGCTGTGTCACGTTAAAGGAGCGAAGAGTTTTGCCGACTTAAGAACTTACGAAGGTGTGGAGTATTCAACGTTCAAGGAAGCCTGCCGTGCAAGGCATCTGCTACAAGACGACGAAGAATGGAAAAATACTCTGGCAGAAGCATCGGCTTTTCAAATGCCACCGCAGCTAAGACAGCTTTTTTGCTTCATCTGTGTTTTCTGCAACCCTGCGGAACCCGTCGCTTTGTGGAATGAATTGAAAGAGTCCCTTTCTGAAGATTTTGCGAGATCTTACTCCTTAGAAGACAGTTTCAGCCTTGCACTGAGAAGTATAGAAGACCAGTTAGAAGTGCACAATGTTTCGCTATGTTCTCTTGGTCTCCCGCAACCAACATTGACTGATGCTGTTTCTCTCGAAGTCCCGCAGTTCGATGTCCAATATGAAAAAGAACAAGCCGAAGTGTTGAACGGGATGTTGAATCCTGAACAGAAATTAGTTTACGACTCGGTTTTGGAAGCTGTACGAGATGAGAATCCTAACACACCGAAGACATTTTGTGTTAATGCGTTTGCCGGAGCTGGAAAAACTTTCCTTTTTAGGACGATCCTTCATGCTGTTCGAGGAATGGGCCACGTTGCCATTCCCGTTGCGTGGACAGGTATTGCTGCTGTGCTGTTGACCGGTGGAAGAACTGTACACTCTACTTTCAAGTTGCCCGTTCCACTTCTGGAAACTTCGTGCCGTGTGAGACAAGATAGCGCTGAAGGAAGGTACTTGAAGACTGCGAAACTTTTCATATGGGATGAATGCACCATGACGCCTCATTACGCTTTGGAAGCTGTCGACAGATTGCTGAGAGACTTGACCGGACTGGATGTTCCTTTTGGCGGTAAAACCTTAGTTTTAGGAGGTGACTGGAGACAAACATTACCTGTTGTCCCACACGGAAACCGAACTTCTGCGATCGAGAGTTGCCTCAGGAATTCCTTTTTGTGGCCACATTTCAAACAATGCACGCTTTCCACCAATATGCGATTGAATCCGGAAGAACAAGAATTTTCAGAATGGCTTCTGCAGTTGGGAGACGGTCGTCTTAGAAATGACAGTGGCTTGGACGAAGACGTTATCGAAATTCCATCTTTGTGTGTGGTCAACAGATCGATAGTAGAAGAAATGTTTGGCTGCGGTAATGAATTCGACTTACATGACTTGGCCAGTAAAGCGATTTTATGTCCAAAGAACGAGGAAGCTCTGAAGCTTAATGAAGAAATTCTTTCCACGTTTCCAGGTCAAGTTTTCACGCACTACAGTGCAGACTCGGTTATTTGCGATGACGAAGAAGAACAAGAAACGTATCAGCTGGATTTCATCCACAGCCTGACGCCTTCTGGAATGCCACCTCATCGTCTGAATTTGAAAGTTGGAGTTATAGTTATGCTTCTACGAAATCTACATCCATCGGTTGGACTCTGCAACGGAACAAGGCTCATTGTGAAGAGAATTATGCCAAACGTTTTAGATTGTGAAGTCATCTCTGGACAGAATGCTGGATCGAGAGTTTTCATTCCACGTGTTGAACTTTCACCATCAGATTCAAACCTCCCCTTTCAGCTCAAGCGAAGACAGTTTCCCATCAGGCTTGCATTTTGTATGACTATTAATAAGTCACAGGGACAGACGCTTAAGAAAGTTGGAATTTATTTACCGCAACCAGTTTTCAGTCACGGAATGCTTTATGTAGCTTTTTCAAGATGTTCGTCTATGAGGAATGTTCGTGTTTTAGTGAAAGACACCAAGAAGCAAGGCCGTTTGATACCCGCATGTTCTAAAGTATTCACAAGAAATATTGTTTACAGGGAGGTTCTGCAGTAAAAAAGTTACTCGAGACATTGAAACAGTGAGATTTTTGCAACACAAAATGAAGTTAATCAAGCCAAAGCAAAAATGAAAAAGATTTGAGGTTTTTGGATGACTGGGATAAATTGAAGCAAGTCAAGATGAAGCTGAAACAATTTGAGAATGATGCATTAGTCGGCTTTTATGTCTGTTGTTACAAAGTGGAATTTTGGAGTAGTTAGGCAATCGGAAGCTGTATTATTTTTTCAATGTTGTAAATACTTTTTATAAATTTTCCTTTTCAGGTCTACATACAATTGCGTTAATTAATTTTAAAACATTTTATGTATTTTTCTTTTTTAGGTATGTATGGAACTGATTTCAATCACATAAAAATATTTCTTTTTCAGGTGTATATAGAAATGATTTGATTCAAATTAAAATGTTTTTATACATTTCTTTTCAGATGTACATAGAACTTGTAAATACTTTTTTTCAGGTGTATATAGAAATGATTTCATTCAAATTAAAATGTTTTTCTTTTCAGGTGTACATAGAACATGTAAATTTTTGTAAATAATTTTTCTTATTCATTGCTTGCATTTTTGTAAACACATACAAATATATATATATCTTAATTGTGCGTGTGTGTATATATATGTATATACAATTGCATCAATATATATATATATACATATTTATATAGAGTGATGCAATTTTGTCTATGATTCTGTAACAGCAGACCAGGGAAGGGGCTGATACCTGGGAGAAAAAATAACCCCCTGGTCGATGAGATTGCAGAGGAGACCCCAGGTGTCAGGCAGTTTATGCCGTCAAAAGCCCACCAATTTTTTTCTGTTTAATTTTTTTTTTCTGTGCAAGTTTTTGAGTTTAATATAAACTTATAACTAAGAAATTATTATTATTATTATTATTTCTTTTCAGATAAATACGGATTGTAGCTCGCCCATCTGGCGTACTTACTCGGTAGATTTTAAAAATTATTTTCTGTTTTTCTTTGAACTATTCACGCAATAACTGATTTCATTCATATAAAATATTTTGTTTTGCATGATATTTAATATACTCAAGGGATAGGCCTGTAATGTCTTTCCCAAAGTTGTGTCTTTTATAGACATAGGTACAGTAAAATATTTTACGGGTTCACACGACTGACATTTTATGAAACGTTTGGAAAAGTTTCTGTGTGCTGCCCTACTGTGTTATCCAAAGAACAACAGTTGCAGTAGTTGATGATAATGTGTGTACAGCCCCAAATAATTGGAGACAAGGACATTTTGGAGTTTGTTCAAAGCTAAAAAAATATCATTGATGCAGATTCCGACAAAGAAAACGAAATGAATAATGCAGTTCTTGTGAATGATTTTGTTTCATTGATTTTTTATTAAATACATGCCTATATGCATATCTGTGCAAATAAAATGTATTCTAATAAACTTAATTTTGTTGAAAATATTTTTTTTTTTTTTTTTTTTTTTTTTTTCAATATCCTTTAACACGAAAAAATTCTTCAGTCCCTTCAGTTTCGTGTTAATAATAATGAAAGTGAGAAAAACAATTTTAATCATAGATTTAAAATTATTTTTCTGTTTTTGATTTAAATATAAAATATTTCCACAAATTTCACACAGAAACTATTTTAGACACCAGCAAAGAATTGAGTGGGTGCAGCCCGCCCATCTGCAATACTTACTCGGTAGATTTTTAAAATTATTTTCTGTTATTTATTTATTTTGAATGCGATAAAAACAGGCGACTAACTAATTTGGTTTATATGTATGTACATATATATTTTCAAGTGTATATACAGGGGATATTGGACACATAAAACACTATTGACACAATATGAGCTATATCCACACAATGATGGAACAAGGTGTGCAGCAGATGCAAGACATGGGCATGATTCACATGATATTTGATATACTCGAGGGATAGGACTGTAATGAGCAAATGAGTTTGTTCCACAAAGTTGCGTCTTTTACAAACACCCAACATTCGAATCCCAGTGAACGGGGTGGCTGCATGGGTGTTTTTGTTATTTTCGCCATGCGTATACGAGCCACTTTCCTTTAAAAAGCCGACAAGAAGGCATCCCTCCCCTTAGGCAGATTGCACTCGAGTGCTTTGCCGTAGCTGAATACGTTACACCACTACTTTACACACGGAAGTAAAAATGACGCTTCCTGTGGTCGTTACCTAATTATTCAAAATATTTTGATAATTGTTATCTGTTCTTAGAATTTCCATAGCATTGCACATATTATTATTTAAATTCTGTTATTTACCAGCAATTTTACAATCTGCAAGTTTTGGTTTTACAATTTTTGATTTTTTAAAATTAAAACCTTCTTATACAATTTGCAAATGAGTTCATTGCCAAACATTCCCTTTCATATTACATCTGAAGAACTGTTGTAGCATTATGCAACAAACATTTCGCTCTTCATTAAAATATAGGAACACATTTCACTCACATTTTGATTAGAATTTGATGTAGATTGAAAAGTTGGTTTCAACTCAGCTGCCTTTACACTCGCAGTTGTATTCACAATTGATTTTCACGCTGGACTTTCATCATTTGTCATATCCACTAAAGGAGATTTATTTTTTAAGTGTCAGCAATTTTTTCTGCAGTAACAGCATCTACAAATGACCATCTGCCATGAATATTCTTCACACATGCACGAGTTTTATTTTAGAACCACTGATGCTTTGGGTTTATGATACTACTTGCTAATAGTATGCATTATGATAGCATACGTAAAACGAAAGAAATTTACCAGTATAATCAAAATAGAACAAATTCACGACTAAAATATTATCAAGAGTCTTAGAAGACCCTTCGAAGAACATTTTTAGAAGGTAAACAAAGATAACTGACGAAAACCCACGCTTGAAAAATGTAAACAAACGCCGCCGAAAGCAGTTACAGTTACGACAAAGATCAAAGGTTTGCTCGCAGTTAAAAGTATTACTTCCGAGAATGAGAAAATTGTAAAATAATGCTTTTAAATGTTTTCTACAATTTTACAGGCATTTAAATGCCAGTATATATTTACTGTTATGAAACATAATTACGAAAGAGATGTTAAGTATAAAATTTATAGACAGAAGTTGGAGTTTACCAAAAAGCATTTAAATAAAGGAATTTTAACGAGTATACTGTTGGAATATCACGCCCGAAAATTTTCGCGATTACACTTCGTACAAGCGGCTAAGCTGTTAATTCGCTGAACACTGGTAGTTCGGTCAAACTTTCTAATCCCGGCGAGCGGGCTGGCTGCATGTGTGTTTTCGTGATTTTCCGCATGGAGAAAATCCTGCATGCATACTTTAATAAAGCGGGCGCAGCAAACATAAAATCGCTGTGCACTGTTAGTTCGGTTCAACTTTCGAATACCACGAAGGCATCCGTCCCCTGAAGTAATGGGCTTCAGCCCGCTAGTCTATACTATTAAAATCTGTGCGCGTCTGTTTGTTTGTAACCTCATCTTCTCAAGAACGGCTTTATGGAGAGCTTAGCGGAAGGTACCGTTGGATTCAGAATTCCCGTATCTCGCCATATTGACCATTCGCGTCTTCATGCGAATTTAATTAGCCGAGATATTAATTAAAATTTCATTTTCCCCTACGTTTTTGGTATTTCTTTCGCTTTCTTTGTTGGGTTTTTCCCTATTAAAGGGACATTTTTGATTCGAAAGCGACAGGTGTCCGGGAGGGGAAGATGGGTGTCCACAGTACTTTTGGAATCGTCAAGGCCATTCGCCATGGATGAAATTAACGCAGTGGAGGATTTTTATTCATTATGCTAATTAATCTTCTAATTTGCCAATCTCTCTGGAACAAAGACCAAACCTCTTTTCAAAATCTGTCAATTATAAGATTCTAAATTTCGAGCCGATCGGCCTGTTAGTTGCCGAGATACGTTAATTTTGTGCATTTTTCGAACAATTCGTGATTTTTTGGATCTGAATAAGAAAAGCAACTTTGAATAATACAAATTAATATTTCTAATAGCTTAAATCAGCGTGCTCATTTGTGTTACTGAGCTACGTAATCATTCACTGCTTTTGTTATTATATATAAGTTCATTATTATATATACTGTCGTATTTTTGGTAACAAATATTTCTGTTCGCATAAAGCTAATATTACATATAATTTTAATTAAGAAATTTTAATTGCAAAAAAATAAATATAAACATAAATAAACTATTTATTTAAATTCCGACCAATTATTTTTTCGTTCAGAATTTTAAATTAAATTATTGTTGCTTGAACATGGTATATGGAAAGTTTTCTTAATATAAATAATTATTGTTGATTAATTACATTAATATATATATTGATGCACTTTTGTGTGTGATTATGTTGAAGTTTATCAAAAGGAGTTTTAATAACGAATGTACTGTTTGAATATTAAACCCGAAAAGTTTTGCGGTTACGCTTGGCAAAAAGCCTGAGCAGTAAAATCGCTGAACACTGGTAGTTCAGTCCAAATTTCGAATCCCGGCAAACGGGTTGGCTCCATAAGTGTTTTCGTAATTTTGAGTATGTGTAACGTGTATGCAGTATATTGTGAATGCATACGTAAATAAAGCGGGCGCAGCCCGCGCAAACCGCTGAACACTGGTAGTTCGGTCCAGCTTTCGAATAAAGGCGATCTGGCTGGCTGCATGGGTATTTTCATGATTTTAGGTATGTTTATCGTGTATGCAGTATTTTCTGGACTTATATGCGAATAAAGCGGGCGCAGTCCGCGCTAAACACTGGTAGTTAGGTTCATCCTTCGAATTCCAGCGAGCCGGCTGGCTGCATGCGTACTTTCGCGATTTAACGCATGTGTATCGTGTACGCAGTACCTTCTGGACACATATGTGAATAAAGCGGGCGCAGCCCGCTCAAAACCGTTGAACACTGGTAGTTCGGTCCAACTTTCGAATAGCCGTTAAAGAGCTGTCTGTATGGGTATTTCGTGATTTCACGCACGTGTATCGTGTATGCAGTATCTTCTGGATGCATACGAGAATAGAGCGGGCGAAGCCCGCGCAAATCTGCTGATCACTGGTAGTTCGATCCAAATTTCGAATCTCGGCGAACGGGCTGCCTCCATGTATGTTTCATGATTTTCCGCATGTGTAACGTGTATGCAGTATCTTTTGGATGCATACGCGAATAAAGCGGGCGCAGCCCGGGTAAAATCGCTGAACACAGGTAATGTAATCGCTGAACACTGGAACTTTCGAATAAAGGCCAACAGGGCTAGATACTGGTAGTTCGTTCCAACTTTCGGCAAGCGGGCTGGGTGCAAGTGGTTTTCGTGATTTTACGCATGTGTAACGTGTATGCAGTATCTTCTCGATACATACGTGAATTAAGCGGGCGCAGCCCGGGTGAAATCGGTGAACACTGGTATTTCGGTCAAACTTTCGAATTTGACCGGGGAAATTTAACACGGGAACTCTTTTACACACGAGCAATATATAGCGGGCTTCAGCCCGCTCAGCTGGCGGGCTTGCCCGCTAGTCTATACTATTAAAATCTGTGCGCGTCTGTTTGTTTGTTTGTTTGTTTGTTTGTAACATCATCTTCTCAAGAACGGCTGGGTGTAGAGCTTAGCGGAAGGTACCGTTGGATTCGTCGTGTCCGTGGGAAGCCATTTTGACCATTGGCATCTTCGTGCGATTATAATTAGCCGAGATATTAATTAAAAACTAATTTTCTCCCTACTTTCCCTACGTTTTTCACTTTCTTACTCGGGTTTTCCCTGTTTTAGGAATTTGGCTGCGTGCCAAATTCGTTTTTCTCGAATATCTCCGGAACGGCGCCGAGTTGGAATTCGAAACGCATATCCCCGGATGCCAAAAAAATCAACGAATCCATCGATACCGGTCCCATCTTCGTACGACAATAATCGGCGGAGTTATTAATTTAAAACTGCGAAATCATTTATTTCAGCGCTAATTCTTCCAAGTGGCAACAGTCTCGGTAGTCGCTTCATATAAAAATGCTTCTAATCGCCAAGGCCCTTCGCCTCTAAAAAACTGAGAATAAAAAATGAAAATAACTTAAAGGAATAAACTAAAAATAAAATAAAACTAAAAATAGAAACATTCTCTTCATTTAGTTGTCGTTAATTGATTGCAGATTGGTTTAATCGACGTCAAACATAAAATAAAAGTTTTGCTTTCTGGTTTGGCAACAGATCAAATAGAATCAAAAGTTTTGTTTCCTGGTATGGCAACAAAAAATTTATTTACGAATTTGTGTTTCGGAACGATAGCGTACGAAAATTTTCTCTGATACCAAATATCGTAAATATTCATATTATTACATATTGCACCTAATCTTTATTTCTTTTTACAGGACATTTGATTGTTTTTTGCATTTATATTTGTAGTTTTAGTACTTTAAAGTAGTATTCTAGACTTTTATATGCTTCTGTTAGGTTAGAACTTGAGAATTCTTAGGAACATCAATTTTTGTGATATATTTAATATTTTCTTCGTATTTTTTAAAGATATATTCATTCGTATTATATATTTGTGTTTTTGTTGCTTAAAAAATTTCATTTACGTTTTATATTTTTAACATTTTACTGTGTGCGGTAACAACTATCGTTTTAAGGCGATCGAATGTTCTTTTATTAGATGTAGTAGTTCATTTTTGCTTTTAAATTTCAGAATTGATTTCATAGCTTTTTAATTTATCTTTGCATTTATACTTTTATTTATTTTGTGTTTATAATTTTCATTTTGTTTTTACGTGAGTTGTTGTACGATAATAACTATCGTTATAAGGCGATCGAATGTTCTTTTTTTACATGTATTAGTTCATTTTTGCTTTTAAATTTCAGAATTGATTTCATAGCTTTTTAATTTATCTTTGCATTTATACTTTTATTTATTTTGTGTTTATAATTTTCATTTTCTTTATACGTGAGTTGTTGTACGATAATAACTATCGTTTTAAGGTGATCGAATGTTCTTTTTTTAGATGTATTAGTTCATTTTTGCTTTTAAATTTCAGAATTGATTTCATAACTTTTTAATTTATCTTTGCATTTATACTTTTATTTATTTTGTGTTTGTAATTTTCATTTTATTTTTATGCGCATTGTTTTCAGATTAGCTGAATTATTAGAAATATTTTCATGATTGTTATGTGTGCTTAGAATTTTCATAGTATTACCCATATTATTTGGTATTTACCAGCAATTTTGTAATCGGCAAGTTTTGGTTTCAGAATTTTTGACTTTTTTAAATTAAGTAGCTCTTGAGCGGATAAGTTTTCATTTAGTCTGGAATTATTTACATTTAGAATGCCTTAACTAATTTTCAGGAGTACTGTTTTAACGAACAAGTTTTTTTCTTTCATCTTTTACGTTCGATTATTACTTTTTTAGTTCAGTTATTGTTTTAGTAGAGTAGTATTTTTTTTAACACACTGAAATGCCGAAACGGAAAAGAAGCATTACGGGAGATGCATCGAGAAGACGAAGAGCTGAAGCACAAAGGTTACGGCGAGCTACAGAAAATGAAGAAGAAACCGCTAGCAGACTGAGTGCGCAAGCAGAGCGCCAAGCAAACCTACGTGTTCAAGAAACGGAAGAAGAAACCGTTAGCAGACTGAGTACGCAAGCAGATCGTCAAGCAAACCTACGTGGTCAAGAAACGGAAGAAGAAACCGCTATGAGACTCTGCACGCAAGCACAACAGCAAGAAAACTTACGCGCTCAAGAAACGGAAGAAGAAACCAGTTCGAGACTCTGCAGGCAATCACATCGGCAAGCAAACCTACGTGCTCAAGAAACGGAAGAAGAAACAAGTAGGAGACTCAGCAGGCAAGTGCAACGTCAAGAGAACTTGCGCACTCAAGAGTCGGAACAGGACGCTACTACACGAAGAACGCAAGACACTGCACGTCACAGACAAGTCAGATCCGAAGAAACAATGTCTGTACGAGAAGACAGGCTACGCAGGAATGCAGCACGACGTTCGCGTAGCACTCTGCACAATGCAGGAAGATGTGCACTCGAAGTTTACGTTGAGCAACACACCGCCGGTTCAATGGGAGCTTCCTGCGATCTCTGCAACGGATTGTTCTTTACGGGAGAAAGGAACGCAAGGGGAAGATACATGCACTGCTGTAACAATGGGAAAATTGTCGAAGCTGAAAGAAGATATCCAGAAGAATGGTGCAATCTAATGAATGGGAACCACCCGTTTTCTGAAGAGTTTTTTGCCGACATACGCACTTACAACTGCCTGCTGAGTTTTGCTTCATTGGGTGCCAATATAGAAATGCCTACAGGTTCGGGTCCCTACTGTTTCAGGATTCATGGTGCCATATATCATCGGACGAGCCACCTTCATCCGCCTCATCCCGGTCAAGAACAATATGCTCAGCTGTACATTTTAGATTCGGATCAAGCGCTCAGGCAGAGAATGAACATATTTGGAAATGTTGCCCTGAATGCCGAACTGCTGAGACAGTTGGACGCAGTTTTGAGGAACGTTAATCCATATGCCGAAGCCTACAAGATGCTGAAGGAATTCGAAGAAGAAACTCTACGAGAGCAAGGCGCCGAAACTGCTGCGGATATCCGCATGTACATCAAGGGTGAAAGTGTAGGTACGGGCGAACACAGAGGACGTTACAATGCTCCGAAAGAAAATGAAGTTGCAGTCGTCTTCAAGAGTACGGACGGCGCTCCTCCATCGAACCGAGACATCGTGATCCATCCAAGAGGTGGCGGTCTCATCAACATCAGTACCTTAAATCCCAACTTGGAACCGATGACGTACGTGCTTTTCTTTCCTCACGGCGACCAAGGATTCAGAGTCGGACAGCAATACACAGAGCTGCAGTTTTACAGTCACAGGGTGTCCGTACGACGAGATTGCTACAACCCGATTTTGTATGGCCGGAAATTGTTTCAGCAGTATCTCGTGGATGCATACGTAAAGGTCGAAGGCAACAGGATTGCGTACCTCCGGAGTCATCAGACGAATCTGAGAGTGGAAACTTACATGGGTCTTGCCGATCACATTTACAGAGTTGGTCAAGAGACGGGCGTCCGCCCTGGAATACCGGTTATACTTCCGTCAGCGTTTATAGGAAGCCCTCGCTGCATGCAGCAAAACTATCAGGACTCGATGGCCATTGTGCGCGACTTTGGTAAACCGGATCTGTTTTTGACTTTCACGTGCAACCCTAAATGGCCGGAAATAACAGAAAACTTATTCCCAGGACAGAAGGCTCACGATCGCCCGGACATCGTTTCGAGGGTATTTGACCTGAAGAAAACAGCTTTGATGCATGATTTGACAAAGAATCACATCTTAGGTGCGACCATTGCAGATATACATGTCATCGAATTTCAGAAGAGAGGACTGCCTCATATGCACCTTTTGTTGTTTTTAGCGGAAGAAGATAAAATAAGAGATGCGGAGTGCATCGACTCGCTGGTGTGTGCTGAACTTCCAGATGCTACTCGACATCCGGAGCTACACGACATTGTGAAGTCATCGATGATTCACGGACCCTGCGGTGAACTGAATCGAAACTCTCCCTGCATGAGTGATGGTGTATGTTCGAAAGGATTTCCGAAACCGTTTCAGGCAGAAACTAAAGAGAACGTGAACGGCTACCCACTCTACAGAAGAAGGGACGACGGAAACTTTATCGTGATCAAGGGTCATGCCGTCGATAACAGATGGGTTGTTCCTTACAATCCGTATTTATCGAAAAAGTACAACGCCCACATAAACGTTGAAGTATGCAGCTCCATAAAATCGGTGAAGTATTTGTTCAAATATGTGTACAAGGGTCATGATGCAGCTAAAGTTGTTCTGGAAGAATCTGGAGATAGAACTTTAATGTGGGACGAGATCAAATGCTTCTTAAATGCAAGATACGTGTCTGCCCCTGAAGCAGCATGGAGGCTGTTTGAAAAGAGAATGCATTCCAAGTCGCACTCCATCATACGACTACCGGTTCATTTGGAAAACCTGCAGTCCGTCTATTTTGCCGAATCTGAAGAAAGGAATGCTTTCCAGAGAACTGCCGAGAAAAATACCATGCTCACCGGATGGTTTGAACTGAACAGGACAGTTCCCGAAGCGAATGGTTACCTGTATGCCGAAGTGCCTAAACATTTCACCTGGAGGAATCACGCCTGGCAGACACGAGTTAGACTTGGAGATTACATCATTTCAAGAATGTATTCTGTTAGCCCGAAAGATGTTGAGCGTTTCCATCTGAGGTTGCTGCTGTGTCACGTTAAAGGAGCGAAGAGTTTTGCCGACTTAAGAACTTACGAAGGTGTGGAGTATTCAACGTTCAAGGAAGCCTGCCGTGCGAGGCATCTACTGCAAGACGACGAAGAATGGAAAAATACTCTGGCAGAAGCATCGGCTTTTCAAATGCCACCGCAGCTAAGACAGCTTTTTTGCTTCATCTGTGTTTTCTGCAACCCTGCGGAACCCGTCGCTTTGTGGAATGAATTGAAAGAGTCCCTTTCTGAAGATTTTGCGAGATCTTACTCCTTAGAAGACAGTTTCAGCCTTGCACTGAGAAGTATAGAAGACCAGTTAGAAGTGCACAATGTTTCGCTATGTTCTCTTGGTCTCCCGCAACCAACATTGACTGATGCTGTTTCTCTCGAAGTCCCGCAGTTCGATGTCCAATATGAAAACGAACAAGCCGAAGTGTTGAACGGGATGTTGAATCCTGAACAGAAATTAGTTTACGACTCGGTTTTGGAAGCTGTACGAGATGAGAATCCTAACACACCGAAGACATTTTGTGTTAATGCGTTTGCCGGAACTAGAAAAACTTTCCTTTTTAGGACGATCCTTCATGCTGTTCGAGGAATGGACCACGTTGCCATTCCCGTTGCGTGGACAGGTATTGCTGCTGTGCTGTTGACCGGTGGAAGAACTGTACACTCTACTTTCAAGTTGCCCGTTCCACTTCTGGAAACTTCGTGCCGTGTGAGACAAGATAGCGCTGAAGGAAGGTACTTGAAGACTGCGAAACTTTTCATATGGGATGAATGCACCATGACGCCTCATTACGCTTTGGAAGCTGTCGACAGATTGCTGAGAGACTTGACCGGACTGGATGTTCCTTTTGGCGGTAAAACCTTAGTTTTAGGAGGTGACTGGAGACAAACATTACCTGTTGTCCCACACGGAAACCGAACTTCTGCGATCGAGAGCTGCATCAGGAATTCCTTTTTGTGGCCACATTTCAAACAGTGCACGCTTTCCACCAATATGCGATTGAATCCGGAAGAACAAGAATTTTCAGAATGGCTTCTGCAGTTGGGAGATGGTCGTCTTAGAAATGACAGTGGCTTGGACGAAGACGTTATCGAAATTCCATCTTTGTGTGTGGTCAACAGATCAATTGTAGAAGAAATGTTTGGTTGCGGTAATGAATTCGACTTACAAGACTTGGCCAGTAAAGCGATTTTATGTCCAAAGAACGAGGAAGCTCTGAAGCTTAATGAAGAAATTCTTTCCACGTTTCCAGGTCAAGTTTTCACGCACTACAGTGCAGACTCGGTTATTTGCGATGACGAAGAAGAACAAGAAACGTATCAGCTGGATTTCATCCACAGCCTGACGCCTTCTGGAATGCCACCTCATCGTCTGAATTTGAAAGTTGGAGTTATAGTTATGCTTCTACGAAATCTACATCCATCGGTTGGACTCTGCAACGGAACAAGGCTCATTGTGAAGAGAATTATGCCAAACGTTTTAGATTGTGAAGTCATCTCTGGACAGAATGCTGGATCGAGAGTTTTCATTCCACGTGTTGAACTTTCACCATCAGATTCAAACCTCCCCTTTCAGCTCAAGCGAAGACAGTTTCCCATCAGGCTTGCATTTTGTATGACTATTAATAAGTCACAGGGACAGACGCTTAAGAAAGTTGGAATTTATTTACCGCAACCAGTTTTCAGTCACGGAATGCTTTATGTAGCTTTTTCAAGATGTTCGTCTATGAGGAATGTTCGTGTTTTAGTGAAAGACACCAAGAAGCAAAGCCGTTTGATACCCGCATGTTCTAAAGTATTCACAAGAAATATTGTTTACAGGGAGGTTCTGCAGTAAAAAAGTTACTCGAGACATTGAAACAGTGAGATTTTTGCAACACAAAATGAAGTTAATCAAGCCAAAGCAAAAATGAAAAAGATTTGAGGTTTTGGGATGACTGGGATAAATTGAAGCAAGTCAAGATGAAGCTGAAACAGTTTGAGAATGATGCATTAGTCGGCTTTTATGTCTGTTGTTACAAAGTGGAATTTTGGAGTAGTTAGGCAATCGGAAGCTGTATTATTTTTTCAATGTTGTAAATATTTTTTATAAATTTTCCTTTTCAGGTCTACATACAATTGCGTTAATTAATTTTAAAACATTTTATGTATTTTTCTTTTTTAGGTATGTATGGAACTGATTTCAATCACATAAAAATATTTCTTTTTCAGGTGTATATAGAAATGATTTGATTCAAATTAAAATGTTTTTATACATTTCTTTTCAGATGTACATAGAACTTGTAAATACTTTTTTTCAGGTGTATATAGAAATGATTTCATTCAAATTAAAATGTTTTTCTTTTCAGGTGTACATAGAACATGCTAATTTTCCTTTTCAAATGTAAATAATTTTTCTTATTCATTGCATGCATTTTTGTAAACACACACAAATATATATATATCTTAATTGTGCGTGTGTGTATATATATGTATATACAATTGCATCAATATATATATATATACATATTTATATATAGTGATGCAATTTTGTCTATGATTCTGTAACAGCAGACCAGGGAAGGGGCTGATACCTGGGAGAAAAAATAACCCCCTGGTCGATGAGATTGCAGAGGAGACCCCAGGTGTCAGGCAGTTTATGCCGTCAAAAGCCCACCAATTTTTTTCTGTTTAATTTTTTTTTCTGTGCAAGTTTTTGAGTTTAATATAAACTTATAACTAAGAAATTATTATTATTATTATTATTTCTTTTCAGATAAATACGGATTGTAGCTCGCCCATCTGGCGTACTTACTCGGTAGATTTTAAAAATTATTTTCTGTTTTTCTTTGAACTATTCACGCAATAACCGATTTCATTCATATAAAATATTTTGTTTTGCATGATATTTAATATACTCAAGGGATAGGCCTGTAATGTCTTTCCCAAAGTTGTGTCTTTTATAGACATAGGTACAGTAAAATATTTTACGGGTTCACACGACTGACATTTTATGAAACGTTTGGAAAAGTTTCTGTGTGCTGCCCTACTGTGTTATCCAAAGAACAACAGTTGCAGTAGTTGATGATAATGTGTGTACAGCCCCAAATAATTGGAGACAAGGACATTTTGGAGTTTGTTCAAAGCTAAAAAAATATCATTGATGCAGATTCCGACAAAGAAAACGAAATGAGTAATGCAGTTCTTGTGAATGATTTTGTTTCATTGATTTTTTATTAAATACATGCATATATGCATATCTGTGCAAATAAAATGTACTCTAATAAACTTAATTTTGTTGAAAATATGTTTTTTTTTTTTTTTTTTTTTTTTTTTTTTTTTTTTTTTCAATATCCTTTAACACGAAAAAATTCTTCAGTCCCTTCAGTTTCGTGTTAATAATAATGAAAGTGAGAAAAACAATTTTAATCATAGATTTAAAATTATTTTTCTGTTTTTGATTTAAATATAAAATATTTCCACAAATTTCACACAGAAACTATTTTAGACACCAGCAAAGAATTGAGTGGGTGCAGCCCGCCCATCTGCAATACTTACTCGGTAGATTTTTAAAATTATTTTCTGTTATTTATTTATTTTGAATGCGATAAAAACAGGCGACTAACTAATTTGGTTTATATGTATGTACATATATATTTTCAAGTGTATATACAGGGGACATTGGACACATAAAATACTATTGACACAATATGAGCTATATCCACACAATGATGGAACAAGGTGTGCAGCAGATGCAAGACATGGGCATGATTCACATGATATTTGATATACTCGAGGGATAGGACTGTAATGAGCAAATGAGTTTGTTCCACAAAGTTGCGTCTTTTACAAACACCCAACATTCGAATCCCAGTGAACGGGGTGGCTGCATGGGTGTTTTTGTTATTTTCGCCATGCGTATACGAGCCACTTTCCTTTAAAAAGCCGACAAGAAGGCATCCCTCCCCTTAGGCAGATTGCACTCGAGTGCTTTGCCGTAGCTGAATACGTTACACCACTACTTTACACACGGAAGTAAAAATGACGCTTCCTGTGGTCGTTACCTAATTATTCAAAATATTTTGATAATTGTTATCTGTTCTTAGAATTTCCATAGCATTGCACATATTATTATTTAAATTCTGTTATTTACCAGCAATTTTACAATCTGCAAGTTTTGGTTTTACAATTTTTGATTTTTTAAAATTAAAACCTTCTTATACAATTTGCAAATGAGTTCATTGCCAAACATTCCCTTTCATATTACATCTGAAGAACTGTTGTAGCATTATGCAACAAACATTTCGCTGTTCATTAAAATATAGGAACACATTTCACTCACATTTTGATTAGAATTTGATGTAGATTGAAAAGTTGGTTTCAACTCAGCTGCCTTTACACTCGCAGTTGTATTCACAATTGATTTTCACGCTGGACTTTCATCATTTGTCATATCCACTAAAGGAGATTTATTTTTTAAGTGTCAGCAATTTTTTCTGCAGTAACAGCATCTACAAATGACCATCTGCCATGAATATTCTTCACACATGCACGAGTTTTATTTTAGAACCACTGATGCTTTGGGTTTATGATACTACTTGCTAATAGTATGCATTATGATAGCATACGTAAAACGAAAGAAATTTACCAGTATAATCAAAATAGAACAAATTCACGACTAAAATATTATCAAGAGTCTTAGAAGACCCTTCGAAGAACATTTTTAGAAGGTAAACAAAGATAACTGACGAAAACCCACGCTTGAAAAATGTAAACAAACGCCGCCGAAAGCAGTTACAGTTACGACAAAGATCAAAGGTTTGCTCGCAGTTAAAAGTATTACTTCCGAGAATGAGAAAATTGTAAAATAATGCTTTTAAATGTTTTCTACAATTTTACAGGCATTTAAATGCCAGTATATATTTACTGTTATGAAACATAATTACGAAAGAGATGTTAAGTATAAAATTTATAGACAGAAGTTGGAGTTTACCAAAAAGCATTTAAATAAAGGAATTTTAACGAGTATACTGTTGGAATATCACGCCCGAAAATTTTCGCGATTACACTTCGTACAAGCGGCTAAGCTGTTAATTCGCTGAACACTGGTAGTTCGGTCAAACTTTCTAATCCCGGCGAGCGGGCTGGCTGCATGTGTGTTTTCGTGATTTTCCGCATGGAGAAAATCCTGCATGCATACTTTAATAAAGCGGGCGCAGCAAACATAAAATCGCTGTACACTGTTAGTTCGGTTCAACTTTCGAATACCACGAAGGCATCCGTCCCCTGAAGTAATGGGCTTCAGCCCGCTAGTCTATACTATTAAAATCTGTGCGCGTCTGTTTGTTTGTAACCTCATCTTCTCAAGAACGGCTTTATGGAGAGCTTAGCGGAAGGTACCGTTGGATTCAGAATTCCCGTATCTCGCCATATTGACCATTCGCGTCTTCATGCGAATTTAATTAGCCGAGATATTAATTAAAATTTCATTTTCCCCTACGTTTTTGGTATTTCTTTCGCTTTCTTTGTTGGGTTTTTCCCTATTAAAGGGACATTTTTCCGCGGGAAGGGGCGAAATTAAGGTACTGGAGCATTTTCGGTCATGTCGCTAATTAAGCTTCTAATTGGCCGATCGACTTGGGACAAACGGCATACGTCGTTTGAAGATCCGCGAATTAAAAATTTCAAAATTTCAAGAAAATTGGATGATTGGTACCCAAATTACGAATTTTCCTTAATTAAACTAAATCAGTCGGAAAAATGCACCAAAAATACGTATCTCCGGATCTAACCGACGGATTTTTTTCAAATTTTGAATTTTGCACTTCCCGGATGCTCAAATGAACGTTAGCGTTGATTGTAAACTGTTCTGCTAATTAGGAGCCTAATTAGCAGGTTCATTAAAAAGGCGCTACTACTCTTATCTCCCCTTCCTAACTCTTCGTTGACGGCCTTCGACTCGGAAAGCGACGGGTGTCGGAGGGGGGAGATGGTATTCGCTCGACTGTTGAAATCGTCAAGGCCATTCGCGAGGGGTGAAATTAGCGTAGTGGCGCTTTTTTATTCATTGTGCTAATTAATCATCTAATTTGCCAATCCATCTAGAACAAAGAGCATCCTTCATTTGACCATCTATCTGTTGTAAATTTCTCAATTTGGAGCCGATCGCATGATTGGTTTCCGAGATACAAAATTTTTCTAAATTTTTCTTAATTACAGAAATTGAGCCGGAAAACTGCACAAAAATACGTAACTTTTGAAAGAATTAACCGATATCGTTCAAATTTTGAATTTTGCACTTCCCGGATGATCAAATAGAGGTTAGCGTTCATTGTAAACTGTTTTGCTAATTAGGAGCTTAATTAGAAGGTTCACTAAAAAAGCGCTACTACCTTCATTTCCCCTTCCAAACTCTTGGTTGACGGCCTTTGATTCGAAAGCGACAGGTGTCCGGGAGGGGAAGATGGGTGTCCACAGTACTTTTGGAATCGTCAAGGCCATTCGCCATGGATGAAATTAACGCAGTGGAGGATTTTTATTCATTATGCTAATTAATCTTCTAATTTGCCAATCTCTCTGGAACAAAGACCAAACCTCTTTTCAAAATCTGTCAATTATAAGATTCTAAATTTCGAGCCGATCGGCCTGTTAGTTGCCGAGATACGTTAATTTTGTGCATTTTTCGAACAATTCGTGATTTTTTGGATCTGAATAAGAAAAGCAACTTTGAATAATACAAATTAATATTTCTAATAGCTTAAATCAGCGTGCTCATTTGTGTTACTGAGCTACGTAATCATTCACTGCTTTTGTTATTATATATAAGTTCATTATTATATATACTGTCGTATTTTTGGTAACAAATATTTCTGTTCGCATAAAGCTAATATTACATATAATTTTAATTAAGAAATTTTAATTGCAAAAAAATAAATATAAACATAAATAAACTATTTATTTAAATTCCGACCAATTATTTTTTCGTTCAGAATTTTAAATTAAATTATTGTTGCTTGAACATGGTATATGGAAAGTTTTCTTAATATAAATAATTATTGTTGATTAATTACATTAATATATATATTGATGCACTTTTGTGTGTGATTATGTTGAAGTTTATCAAAAGGAGTTTTAATAACGAATGTACTGTTTGAATATTAAACCCGAAAAGTTTTGCGGTTACGCTTGGCAAAAAGCCTGAGCAGTAAAATCGCTGAACACTGGTAGTTCAGTCCAAATTTCGAATCCCGGCAAACGGGTTGGCTCCATAAGTGTTTTCGTAATTTTGAGTATGTGTAACGTGTATGCAGTATATTGTGAATGCATACGTAAATAAAGCGGGCGCAGCCCGCGCAAACCGCTGAACACTGGTAGTTCGGTCCAGCTTTCGAATAAAGGCGATCTGGCTGGCTGCATGGGTATTTTCGTGATTTTAGGTATGTTTATCGTGTATGCAGTATTTTCTGGACTTATATGCGAATAAAGCGGGCGCAGTCCGCGCTGAACACTGGTAGTTAGGTTCATCCTTCGAATTCCAGCGAGCCGGCTGGCTGCATGCGTACTTTCGCGATTTAACGCATGTGTATCGTGTACGCAGTACCTTCTGGACACATATGTGAAAAAGCGGGCGCAGCCCGCTCAAAACCGCTGAACACTGGTAGTTCGGTCCAACTTTCGAATAGCCGTTAAAGAGCTGTCTGTATGGGTATTTCGTGATTTCACGCACGTGTATCGTGTATGCAGTATCTTCTGGATGCATACGAGAATAGAGCGGGCGAAGCCCGCGCAAATCTGCTGATCACTGGTAGTTCGATCCAAATTTCGAATCTCGGCGAACGGGCTGCCTCCATGTATGTTTCATGATTTTCCGCATGTGTAACGTGTATGCAGTATCTTTTGGATGCATACGCGAATAAAGCGGGCGCAGCCCGGGTAAAATCGCTGAACACTGGTAATGTAATCGCTGAACACTGGAACTTTCGAATAAAGGCCAACAGGGCTAGATACTGGTAGTTCGTTCCAACTTTCGGCAAGCGGGCTGGGTGCAAGTTGTTTTCGTGATTTTACGCATGTGTAACGTGTATGCAGTATCTTCTCGATACATACGTGAATTAAGCGGGGGCAGCCCGGGTGAAATCGGTGAACACTGGTATTTCGGTCAAACTTTCGAATTTGACCGGGGAAATTTAACACGGGAACTCTTTTACACACGAGAAATATATAGCGGGCTTCAGCCCGCTCAGCTGGCGGGCTTGCCCGCTAGTCTATACTATTAAAATCTGTGCGCGTCTGTTTGTTTGTTTGTTTGTTTGTTTGTTTGTTTGTAACATCATCTTCTCAAGAACGGCTGGGTGTAGAGCTTAGCGGAAGGTACCGTTGGATTCGTCGTGTCCGTGGGAAGCCATTTTGACCATTGGCATCTTCGTGCGATTATAATTAGCCGAGATATTAATTAAAAACTAATTTTCTCCCTACTTTCCCTACGTTTTTCACTTTCTTACTCGGGTTTTCCCTGTTTTAGGAATTTGGCTGCGTGCCAAATTCGTTTTTCTCGAATATCTCCGGAACGGCGCCGAGTTGGAATTCGAAACGCATATCCCCGGATGCCAAAAAAATCAACGAATCCATCGATACCGGTCCCATCTTCGTACGACAATAATCGGCGGAGTTATTAATTTAAAACTGCGAAATCATTTATTTCAGCGCTAATTCTTCCAAGTGGCAACAGTCTCGGTAGTCGCTTCATATAAAAATGCTTCTAATCGCCAAGGCCCTTCGCCTCTAAAAAACTGAGAATAAAAAATGAAAATAACTTAAAGGAATAAACTAAAAATAAAATAAAACTAAAAATAGAAACATTCTGTTCATTTAGTTGTCGTTAATTGATTGCAGATTGGTTTAATCGACGTCAAACATAAAATAAAAGTTTTGCTTTCTGGTTTGGCAACAGATCAAATAGAATCAAAAGTTTTGTTTCCTGGTATGGCAACAAAAAAATTTATTTACGAATTTGTGTTTCGGAACGATAGCGTAAGAAAATTTTCTCTGATACCAAATATCGTAAATATTCATATTATTACATATTGCACCTAATCTTTATTTCTTTTTACAGGACATTTGATTGTTTTTTGCATTTATATTTGTAGTTTTAGTACTTTAAAGTAGTATTCTAGACTTTTATATGCTTCTGTTAGGTTAGAACTTGAGAATTCTTAGGAACATCAATTTTTGTGATATATTTAATATTTTCTTCGTATTTTTTAAAGATATATTCATTCGTATTATATATTTGTGTTTTTGTTGCTTAAAAAATTTCATTTACGTTTTATATTTTTAACATTTTACTGTGTGCGGTAACAACTATCGTTTTAAGGCGATCGAATGTTCTTTTATTAGATGTAGTAGTTCATTTTTGCTTTTAAATTTCAGAATTGATTTCATAGCTTTTTAATTTATCTTTGCATTTATACTTTTATTTATTTTGTGTTTATAATTTTCATTTTGTTTTTACGTGAGTTGTTGTACGATAATAACTATCGTTATAAGGCGATCGAATGTTCTTTTTTTACATGTATTAGTTCATTTTTGCTTTTAAATTTCAGAATTGATTTCATAACTTTTTAATTTATCTTTGCATTTCTACTTTTATTTATTTTGTGTTTGTAATTTTCATTTTATTTTTATGCGCATTGTTTTCAGATTAGCTGAATTATTAGAAATATTTTCATGATTGTTATGTGTGCTTAGAATTTTCATAGTATTACCCATATTATTTGGTATTTACCAGCAATTTTGTAATCGGCAAGTTTTGGTTTCAGAATTTTTGACTTTTTTAAATTAAGTAGCTCTTGAGCGGATAAGTTTTCATTTAGTCTGGAATTATTTACATTTAGAATGCATTAACTAATTTTCAGGAGTACTGTTTTAACGAACAAGTTTTTTTCTTTCATCTTTTACGTTCGATTATTACTTTTTTAGTTCAGTTATTGTTTTAGTAGAGTAGTATTTTTTTTAACACACTGAAATGCCGAAACGGAAAAGAAGCATTACGGGAGATGCATCGAGAAGACGAAGAGCTGAAGCACAAAGGTTACGGCGAGCTACAGAAAATGAAGAAGAAACCGCTAGCAGACTGAGTGCGCAAGCAGAGCGCCAAGCAAACCTACGTGTTCAAGAAACGGAAGAAGAAACCGCTAGCAGACTGAGTGCGCAAGCAGAGCGCCAAGCAAATCTACGTGGTCAAGAAACAGAAGAAGAAACCGCTAGCAGACTGAGTGCACAAGCAGAGCGCCAAGCAAACCTACGTGGTCAAGAAACGGAAAAAGAAACCGTTAGCAGACTGAGTACGCAAGCAGATCGTCAAGCAAACCTACGTGGTCAAGAAACGGAAGAAGAAACCGTTATGAGACTCTGCACGCAAGCACAACAGCAAGAAAACTTACGCGCTCAAGAAACGGAAGAAGAAACCAGTTCGAGACTCTGCAGGCAATCACATCGGCAAGCAAACCTACGTGCTCAAGAAACGGAAGAAGAAACAAGTAGGAGACTCAGCAGGCAAGTGCAACGTCAAGAGAACTTGCGCACTCAAGAGTCGGAACAGGACGCTACTACACGAAGAACGCAAGACACTGCACGTCACAGACAAGTCAGATCCGAAGAAACAATGTCTGTACGAGAAGACAGGCTACGCAGGAATGCAGCACGACGTTCGCGTAGCACTCTGCACAATGCAGGAAGATGTGCACTCGAAGTTTACGTTGAGCAACACACCGCCGGTTCAATGGGAGCTTCCTGCGATCTCTGCAACGGATTGTTCTTTACGGGAGAAAGGAACGCAAGGGGAAGATACATGCACTGCTGTAACAATGGGAAAATTGTCGAAGCTGAAAGAAGATATCCAGAAGAATGGTGCAATCTAATGAATGGGAACCACCCGTTTTCTGAAGAGTTTTTTGCCAACATACGCACTTACAACTGCCTGCTGAGTTTTGCTTCATTGGGTGCCAATATAGAAATTCCTACAGGTTCGGGTCCCTACTGTTTCAGGATTCATGGTGCCATATATCATCGGACGAGCCACCTTCATCCGCCTCATCCCGGTCAAGAACAATATGCTCAGCTGTACATTTTAGATTCGGATCAAGCGCTCAGGCAGAGAATGAACATATTTGGAAATGTTGCCCTGAATGCCGAACTGCTGAGACAGTTGGACGCAGTTTTGAGGAACGTTAATCCATATGCCGAAGCCTACAAGATGCTGAAGGAATTCGAAGAAGAAACTCTACGAGAGCAAGGCGCCGAAACTGCTGCGGATATCCGCATGTACATCAAGGGTGAAAGTGTAGGTACGGGCGAACACAGAGGACGTTACAATGCTCCGAAAGAAAATGAAGTTGCAGTCGTCTTCAAGAGTACGGACGGCGCTCCTCCATCGAACCGAGACATCGTGATCCATCCAAGAGGTGGCGGTCTCATCAACATCAGTACCTTAAATCCCAACTTGGAACCGATGACGTACGTGCTTTTCTTTCCTCACGGCGACCAAGGATTCAGAGTCGGACAGCAATACACAGAGCTGCAGTTTTACAGTCACAGGGTGTCCGTACGACGAGATTGCTACAACCCGATTTTGTATGGCCGGAAATTGTTTCAGCAGTATCTCGTGGATGCATACGTAAAGGTCGAAGGCAACAGGATTGCGTACCTCCGGAGTCATCAGACGAATCTGAGAGTGGAAACTTACATGGGTCTTGCCGATCACATTTACAGAGTTGGTCAAGAGACGGGCGTCCGCCCTGGAATACCGGTTATACTTCCGTCAGCGTTTATAGGAAGCCCTCGCTGCATGCAGCAAAACTATCAGGACTCGATGGCCATTGTGCTCGACTTTGGTAAACCGGATCTGTTTTTGACTTTCACGTGCAACCCTAAATGGCCGGAAATAACAGAAAACTTATTCCCAGGACAGAAGGCTCACGATCGCCCGGACATCGTTTCGAGGGTATTTGACCTGAAGAAAACAGCTTTGATGCATGATTTGACAAAGAATCACATCTTAGGTGCGACCATTGCAGATATACATGTCATCGAATTTCAGAAGAGAGGACTGCCTCATATGCACCTTTTGTTGTTTTTAGCGGAAGAAGATAAAATAAGAGATGCGGAGTGCATCGACTCGCTGGTGTGTGCTGAACTTCCAGATGCTACTCGACATCCGGAGCTACACGACATTGTGAAGTCATCGATGATTCACGGACCCTGCGGTGAACTGAATCGAAACTCTCCCTGCATGAGTGATGGTGTATGTTCGAAAGGATTTCCGAAACCGTTTCAGGCAGAAACTAAAGAGAACGTGAACGGCTACCCACTCTACAGAAGAAGGGACGACGGAAACTTTATCGTGATCAAGGATCATGCCGTCGATAACAGATGGGTTGTTCCTTACAATCCGTATTTATCGAAAAAGTACAACGCCCACATAAACGTTGAAGTATGCAGCTCCATAAAATCGGTGAAGTATTTGTTCAAATATGTGTACAAGGGTCATGATGCAGCTAAAGTTGTTCTGGAAGAATCTGGAGATAGAACTTTAATGTGGGACGAGATCAAATGCTTCTTAAATGCAAGATACGTGTCTGCCCCTGAAGCAGCATGGAGGCTGTTTGAAAAGAGAATGCATTCCAAGTCGCACTCCATCATACGACTACCGGTTCATTTGGAAAACCTGCAGTCCGTCTATTTTGCCGAATCTGAAGAAAGGAATGCTTTCCAGAGAACTGCCGAGAAAAATACCATGCTCACCGGATGGTTTGAACTGAACAGGACAGTTCCCGAAGCGAATGGTTACCTGTATGCCGAAGTGCCTAAACATGCCGAAGTGCCTAAACAAGATGCTGAAGGAATTCGAAGAAGAAACTCTACGAGAGCAAGGCGCCGAAACTGCTGCGGATATCCGCATGTACATCAAGGGTGAAAGTGTAGGTACGGGCGAACACAGAGGACGTTACAATGCTCCGAAAGAAAATGAAGTTGCAGTCGTCTTCAAGAGTACGGACGGCGCTCCTCCATCGAACCGAGACATCGTGATCCATCCAAGAGGTGGCGGTCTCATCAACATCAGTACCTTAAATCCCAACTTGGAACCGATGACGTACGTGCTTTTCTTTCCTCACGGCGACCAAGTATTCAGAGTCGGACAGCAATACACAGAGCTGCAGTTTTACAGTCACAGGGTGTCCGTACGACGAGATTGCTACAACCCGATTTTGTATGGCCGGAAATTGTTTCAGCAGTATCTCGTGGATGCATACGTAAAGGTCGAAGGCAACAGGATTGCGTACCTCCGGAGTCATCAGACGAATCTGAGAGTGGAAACTTACATGGGTCTTGCCGATCACATTTACAGAGTTGGTCAAGAGACGGGCGTCCGCCCTGGAATACCGGTTATACTTCCGTCAGCGTTTATAGGAAGCCCTCGCTGCATGCAGCAAAACTATCAGGACTCGATGGCCATTGTGCTCGACTTTGGTAAACCGGATCTGTTTTTGACTTTCACGTGCAACCCTAAATGGCCGGAAATAACAGAAAACTTATTCCCAGGACAGAAGGCTCACGATCGCCCGGACATCGTTTCGAGGGTATTTGACCTGAAGAAAACAGCTTTGATGCATGATTTGACAAAGAATCACATCTTAGGTGCGACCATTGCAGATATACATGTCATCGAATTTCAGAAGAGAGGACTGCCTCATATGCACCTTTTGTTGTTTTTAGCGGAAGAAGATAAAATAAGAGATGCGGAGTGCATCGACTCGCTGGTGTGTGCTGGTGTGTGCTTCAATCACAATATGCGATTGAATCACTGGAGGAATCACGCCTGGCAGACACGAGTTAGACTTGGAGATTACATCATTTCAAGAATGTATTCTGTTAGCCCGAAAGATGTTGAGCGTTTCCATCTGAGGTTGCTGCTGTGTCACGTTAAAGGAGCGAAGAGTTTTGCCGACTTAAGAACTTACGAAGGTGTGGAGTATTCAACGTTCAAGGAAGCCTGCCGTGCGAGGCATCTACTGCAAGACGACGAAGAATGGAAAAATACTCTGGCAGAAGCATCGGCTTTTCAAATGCCACCGCAGCTAAGACAGCTTTTTTGCTTCATCTGTGTTTTCTGCAACCCTGCGGAACCCGTCGCTTTGTGGAATGAATTGAAAGAGTCCCTTTCTGAAGATTTTGCGAGATCTTACTCCTTAGAAGACAGTTTCAGCCTTGCACTGAGAAGTATAGAAGACCAGTTAGAAGTGCACAATGTTTCGCTATGTTCTCTTGGTCTCCCGCAACCAACATTGACTGATGCTGTTTCTCTCGAAGTCCCGCAGTTCGATGTCCAATATGAAAACGAACAAGCCGAAGTGTTGAACGGGATGTTGAATCCTGAACAGAAATTAGTTTACGACTCGGTTTTGGAAGCTGTACGAGATGAGAATCCTAACACACCGAAGACATTTTGTGTTAATGCGTTTGCCGGAACTAGAAAAACTTTCCTTTTTAGGACGATCCTTCATGCTGTTCGAGGAATGGGCCACGTTGCCATTCCCGTTGCGTGGACAGGTATTGCTGCTGTGCTGTTGACCGGTGGAAGAACTGTACACTCTACTTTCAAGTTGCCCGTTCCACTTCTGGAAACTTCGTGCCGTGTGAGACAAGATAGCGCTGAAGGAAGGTACTTGAAGACTGCGAAACTTTTCATATGGGATGAATGCACCATGACGCCTCATTACGCTTTGGAAGCTGTCGACAGATTGCTGAGAGACTTGACCGGACTGGATGTTCCTTTTGGCGGTAAAACCTTAGTTTTAGGAGGTGACTGGAGACAAACATTACCTGTTGTCCCACACGGAAACCGAACTTCTGCGATCGAGAGCTGCATCAGGAATTCCTTTTTGTGGCCACATTTCAAACAGTGCACGCTTTCGACCAATATGCGATTGAATCCGGAAGAACAAGAATTTTCAGAATGGCTTCTGCAGTTGGGAGATGGTCGTCTTAGAAATGACAGTGGCTTGGACGAAGACGTTATCGAAATTCCATCTTTGTGTGTGGTCAACAGATCAATTGTAGAAGAAATGTTTGGTTGCGGTAATGAATTCGACTTACAAGACTTGGCCAGTAAAGCGATTTTATGTCCAAAGAACGAGGAAGCTCTGAAGCTTAATGAAGAAATTCTTTCCACGTTTCCAGGTCAAATTTTCACGCACTACAGTGCAGACTCGGTTATTTGCGATGACGAAGAAGAACAAGAAACGTATCAGCTGGATTTCATCCACAGCCTGACGCCTTCTGGAATGCCACCTCATCGTCTGAATTTGAAAGTTGGAGTTATAGTTATGCTTCTACGAAATCTACATCCATCGGTTGGACTCTGCAACGGAACAAGGCTCATTGTGAAGAGAATTATGCCAAACGTTTTAGATTGTGAAGTCATCTCTGGACAGAATGCTGGATCGAGAGTTTTCATTCCACGTGTTGAACTTTCACCATCAGATTCAAACCTCCCCTTTCAGCTCAAGCGAAGACAGTTTCCCATCAGGCTTGCATTTTGTATGACTATTAATAAGTCACAGGGACAGACGCTTAAGAAAGTTGGAATTTATTTACCGCAACCAGTTTTCAGTCACGGAATGCTTTATGTAGCTTTTTCAAGATGTTCGTCTATGAGGAATGTTCGTGTTTTAGTGAAAGACACCAAGAAGCAAGGCCGTTTGATACCCGCATGTTCTAAAGTATTCACAAGAAATATTGTTTACAGGGAGGTTCTGCAGTAAAAAAGTTACTCGAGACATTGAAACAGTGAGATTTTTGCAACACAAAATGAAGTTAATCAAGCCAAAGCAAAAATGAAAAAGATTTGAGGTTTTTGGATGACTGGGATAAATTGAAGCAAGTCAAGATGAAGCTGAAACAGTTTGAGAATGATGCATTAGTCGGCTTTTATGTCTGTTGTTACAAAGTGGAATTTTGGAGTAGTTAGGCAATCGGAAGCTGTATTATTTTTTCAATGTTGTAAATATTTTTTATAAATTTTCCTTTTCAGGTCTACATACAATTGCGTTAATTAATTTTAAAACATTTTATGTATTTTTCTTTTTTAGGTATGTATGGAAGTGATTTCAATCACATAAAAATATTTCTTTTTCAGGTGTATATAGAAATGATTTGATTCAAATTAAAATGTTTTTATACATTTCTTTTCAGGTGTACATAGAACTTGTAAATACTTTTTTTCAGGTGTATATAGAAATGATTTCATTCAAATTAAAATGTTTTTCTTTTCAGGTGTACATAGAACATGCTAATTTTCCTTTTCAAATGTAAATAATTTTTCTTATTCATTGCATGCATTTTTGTAAACACACACAAATATATATATATCTTAATTGTGCGTGTGTGTATATATATGTATATACAATTGCATCAATATATATATATATACATATTTATATATAGTGATGCAATTTTGTCTATGATTCTGTAACAGCAGACCAGGGAAGGGGCTGATACCTGGGAGAAAAAATAACCCCCTGGTCGATGAGATTGCAGAGGAGACCCCAGGTGTCAGGCAGTTTATGCCGTCAAAAGCCCACCAATTTCTTTCTGTTTAATTTTTTTTTTCTGTGCAAGTTTTTGAGTTTAATATAAACTTATAACTAAGAAATTATTATTATTATTATTATTTCTTTTCAGATAAATACGGATTGTAGCTCGCCCATCTGGCGTACTTACTCGGTAGATTTTAAAAATTATTTTCTGTTTTTCTTTGAACTATTCACGCAATAACCGATTTCATTCATATAAAATATTTTGTTTTGCATGATATTTAATATACTCAAGGGATAGGCCTGTAATGTCTTTCCCAAAGTTGTGTCTTTTATAGACATAGGTACAGTAAAATATTTTACGGGTTCACACGACTGACATTTTATGAAACGTTTGGAAAAGTTTCTGTGTGCTGCCCTACTGTGTTATCCAAAGAACAACAGTTGCAGTAGTTGATGATAATGTGTGTACAGCCCCAAATAATTGGAGACAAGGACATTTTGGAGTTTGTTCAAAGCTAAAAAAATATCATTGATGCAGATTCCGACAAAGAAAACGAAATGAATAATGCAGTTCTTGTGAATGATTTTGTTTCATTGATTTTTTATTAAATAGATGCCTATATGCATATCTGTGCAAATAAAATGTACTCTAATAAACTTAATTTTGTTGAAAATATGTTTTTTTTTTTTTTTTTTTTTTTTTTTTTTTTTTTTTTTTTTTTTCAATATCCTTTAACACGAAAAAATTCTTCAGTCCCTTCAGTTTCGTGTTAATAATAATGAAAGTGAGAAAAACAATTTTAATCATAGATTTAAAATTATTTTTCTGTTTTTGATTTAAATATAAAATATTTCCACAAATTTCACACAGAAACTATTTTAGACACCAGCAAAGAATTGAGTGGGTGCAGCCCGCCCATCTGCAATACTTACTCGGTAGATTTTTAAAATTATTTTCTGTTATTTATTTATTTTGAATGCGATAAAAACAGGCGACTAACTAATTTGGTTTATATGTATGTACATATATATTTTCAAGTGTATATACAGGGGATATTGGACACATAAAACACTATTGACACAATATGAGCTATATCCACACAATGATGGAACAAGGTGTGCAGCAGATGCAAGACATGGGCATGATTCACATAATATTTGATATACTCGAGGGATAGGACTGTAATGAGCAAATGAGTTTGTTCCACAAAGTTGCGTCTTTTACAAACACCCAACATTCGAATCCCAGTGAACGGGGTGGCTGCATGGGTGTTTTTGTTATTTTCGCCATGCGTATACGAGCCACTTTCCTTTAAAAAGCCGACAAGAAAGCATCCCTCCCCTTAGGCAGATTGCACTCGAGTGCTTTGCCGTAGCTGAATACGTTACACCACTACTTTACACACGGAAGTAAAAATGACGCTTCCTGTGGTCGTTACCTAATTATTCAAAATATTTTGATAATTGTTATCTGTTCTTAGAATTTCCATAGCATTGCACATATTATTATTTAAATTCTGTTATTTACCAGCAATTTTACAATCTGCAAGTTTTGGTTTTACAATTTTTGATTTTTTAAAATTAAAACCTTCTTATACAATTTGCAAATGAGTTCATTGCCAAACATTCCCTTTCATATTACATCTGAAGAACTGTTGTAGCATTATGCAACAAACATTTCGCTCTTCATTAAAATATAGGAACACATTTCACTCACATTTTGATTAGAATTTGATGTAGATTGAAAAGTTGTTTTCAACTCAGCTGCCTTTACACTCGCAGTTGTATTCTACAATTGATTTTCACGCTGGACTTTCATCATTTGTCATATCCACTAAAGGAGATTTATTTTTTAAGTGTCAGCAATTTTTTCTGCAGTAACAGCATCTACAAATGACCATCTGCCATGAATATTCTTCACACATGCACGAGTTTTATTTTAGAACCACTGATGCTTTGGGTTTATGATACTAATTGCTAATAGTATGCATTATGATAGCATACGTAAAACGAAAGAAATTTACCAGTATAATCAAAATAGAACAAATTCACGACTAAAATATTTTCAGGAGTCTTAGAAGACCCTTCGAAGAACATTTTTAGAAGGTAAACAAAGATAACTGACGAAAACCCACGCTTGAAAAATGTAAACAAACGCCGCCGAAAGCAGTTACAGTTACGACTAAGATCAAAGGTTTGCTCGCAGTTAAAAGTATTACTTCCGAGAATGAGAAAATTGTAAAATAATGCTTTTAAATGTTTTCTACAATTTTACAGGCATTTAAATGCCAGTATATATTTACTGTTATGAAACATAATTACGAAAGAGATGTTAAGTATAAAATTTATAGACAGAAGTTGGAGTTTACCAAAAAGCATTTAAATAAAGGAATTTTAACGAGTATACTGTTGGAATATCACGCCCGAAAATTTTCGCGATTACACTTCGTACAAGCGGCTAAGCTGTTAATTCGCTGAACACTGGTAGTTCGGTCAAACTTTCTAATCCCGGCGAGCGGGCTGGCTGCATGTGTGTTTTCGTGATTTTCCGCATGGAGAAAATACTGCATGCATACTTTAATAAAGCGGGCGCAGCAAACGTAAAATCGCTGTACACTGTTAGTTCGGTTCAACTTTCGAATACCACGAAGGCATCCGTCCCCTGAAGTAATGGGCTTCAGCCCGCTCAGCTGCCGGGCTTGCCCGCTAGTCTATACTATTAAAATCTGTGCGCGTCTGTCTGTGTGTTTGTGTGTTTGTAACATCATCTCCTCCGGAATGGCTGAGTGCAGAGCTTAGCGGAAGGTACCGTTGGATTCAGAATTCCCGTGGCTCGCCATATTGACCATCGGCATCTTCGTGCGACTTTAATTAGCCGAGATATTAATTAAAAACTCATTTTCTCCCTACATTTCCCTACGTTTTGCACTTTTTGGTCGGGTTTTCCCTATTTTAGGGATTTGGCCGAGTGCCAAATTCATTTTTCTCGAATAACTACGGAACGGCGCCGAGTTGGAATTCGAAACGCATATCACCGGATGCCAAAAAAATCAACGAATCCATCGATACCGGTCCCATCTTCGTACGACAATAATCGGCGGAGTTATTAATTAAAAACTGCGAAAACGTTATTTCATTTTTCGGAGTGGCAACTGTCTCGGAATTAGCTGATATAAAATTGCTTTTTCGAAAGCGCCGGGGGGGGCAATTGCTTCCGTTTCAGATTTGTGCTGGCGAAAGGTCACGTGTCAATTTCTTTTTTTTTTTTTTCAAATATCTATGGAACCGGGTCGACTTGGAATTCGAGAGAGGTATCGCCGGATTGCAAAAAATTCTCGGAATCCATTGACACCATTCTCATCTTCGTACGACTTTAATCAGCTGAGATATTAATTAAAAACTGTGAAAATGCTAATTTTCCCTCTCATCTTTCCGAGTGGCTACAGTTTCTTGAACCGCTAGATATAAAAATCAAGGTTATATTCCGAAGTTTTAATAAAACACGCGATTTCATGTTACCTCACGGTGCATTGAAAATATTTCGTTAATATCAGCATTTTAAACTAACATTCTTTTAATTTCAGGTTTTTATAATTGCCACGATATGTTATAGCCAAATTCTTTTATTACTATTGAGTAAAAGTTGTTATATTACATTAAATTTAAATGATGGCGTTCTTGAAGTTGTACAATTTTAATCAGCTGAGATATTAATTAAAAAATCTGAAAGCGCTATTTTTTTAAAATATGTAATTTTTTTTGGAATAATAAATTTAATCTTTTTGAATAATATATTTTTTCATGGTTTTCGATACGTCTACTTAATTTACATATGCTTTTTGAATTTAAATGATATCGTAAATTAGTTCGCAACAATAATAATTATTAAATTTTTTTACGATTCAAATTTCTTAATTAAATTTTAATTGAATATGAGCTTTTCCTTGCAGCAACGACGCAAAAGAATTATTTAAATTTAATTTAACTTAACTATATTCTTGTGAAACAACTTTGTTGAAACTTTGTGCGGATTCTGTAAATTTAAACATTTTTTTTTTTCGTTTTGGGTTTTAAATTGAACATGTGATCCTTGGAGATGGTATATGAGAACTTTTTTTATTATAAATAATTATGAATTATTAATCGTATTAATATATATATATTGATACAATTTTGTGTGTGATTATGTTGAAGTTTATAAAAATTAAAGGAATTTTAATAACGAATCTATTGTTTGAATAACAAACCCGAAAATTTTCGCGATTTCTCTTTCTACAACGGCCCATTAGCGGCACCGTAAAGTCAATGAACATTGGTAGTTCGGTCCCTTTTTCGAATCCCGGCGAACGGGCTGGCTGCATGTGTGCTTTCGTGATTTTCCACATGTATATAGTATGTTCAGTATCTTCTGGATGCATACATGAATAAAGAGGGCGCAGCCTGCTAAAAACCGCTGAACACTGGTAGTTCGCTCCAACTTTCGAATCCCGGCGAGCAGGCAGGTTACACGGGTGTTTTTGTGATTTTACACATCTCTATCGTGTATGCAATGTCTTCTAGATACATAAAGGTATAAAGGGGGGGCGCAGCTCGCGCAAGAAAGCAGAACACTGGTAGTTCGCTCCAACTTATGAATCCCGGCGAGCAGGCTGGTTGCGTGGGTGTTTTCATGATTTTCCATATGTGTATCGTGGAAGCAGTGTCTTCTTAATACATATGTGCATAAAGCGGGCCCAGCCCGCGCAAAACCGATGAACACTAGTAGTTCGGTCCAACTTTTGAATCCCAGCGAGCAGGCAGGCTACGCATGTGTAATGTGTATGCAACGTCTTCTGTATGCATAAGGGAATAAAGCGGGCGTCAAAGTCACTGAACACTGGTAGTTCGGTCCAACTTTCGAATCCCGGCGAACGGGCTGCTGCATGGGTGCTTTCGTGATTTTCCGCATGTATATAGTATATTCAGTATCTTCTGGATGCATACATGAATAAAGAGGGCGCAGCCCGCTAAAAAACCGCTGAAAACTGGTAGTTCGGTCCAACTTTTGAATCCCAGCGAGCAGGCAGGTTACACGTGTGTTTTTGTGATTTTACACATCAGTATCATGTATGCAGTGTCTTCTAGATACATAAATGAATAAAACGGGCGCAGCCCGCGCAAGACAGCTGAACACTGGTAGTTCGCTCCAGCTTACGAGTCCCGGCGAGCAGTCTGTTGCGTGGGTGTTTTCATGATTTTCCATATGTGTATCGTGGAAGCAGTGTCTTCTTAATACATATGTGCATTAAGTGGGCCCAGCCCGCGCAAAACCGATGAACACTGGTAGTTCGGTCGAACTTTTGAATCCCAGCGAGCAGGCAGGCTACGCATGTGTAATATGTATGCAATGTCTTCTGTATGCATAAGTGAATAAAGCGGGCGTCAAAGTCACTGAACACTGGTAGTTCGGTCCAACTTACGAGTTCCGGCGAGCAGGCTGGCTGCATGAGTGGTAACCGCTGACTGGTAGTTCGGTCCAACTTTCGAATCCCGGCGAGCAGGCGGGTTACACGGCTGTTTTTGTGATTTTACGCATGTGTATCATGTATGCAGTGTCTTCTGTATGCATGAGTGAATAAAGCGGGCGCAGCCCGCGCAAGAAAGCTGAACACTGGTAGTTCGGACCAACTTACGAGTTCCGGCGAGCAGGCTGGCTGCATCAGTGGTAACCGCTGGACACTGTTAGTTCGTTCCAACTTTCGAATCCCGAAAATTTGCGGGCTGGCTGCATGGGTGTTTTCGTGATTTTACGCAAGTGTATCGCGTATGCAGTATATTCTGGATGCAAAATTTAATAAAGCGGGGGCAGACAGCGCGAAACCGCTGGACACTGGTAGTTCGTTTCAAATTTCCAATACCCGCGAAATTACATTAGGAATTCTTTTAAAAACGAACAATGATAAGCGGGCTTCAGCTGGCTCAGCTGGCGGGCCTGCCCGCTAGTCTATACTATTAAAATCTGTGTGCCTCTGTCTGTTTGTGTGTTTGTAACATCATCTCCTCGGGAACGGCTGGGTGTAGAGCTTAGCGGAAGGTACCGTTGGATTCAGAATTCCCGTGGCTCGCCATATTGACCATCGGCATCTTCGTGCGACTTTAATTAGCCGAGATATTAATTAAAAACTGCTTTTTTCCCTACGTTTCCCTACGTTTTGCACTTTCTTTCACGGGTTTCCCCTATTTTAGGGATTTGGCCGAGTGCCAAATTCGTTTTTCTCGAATATCTGCGGAACGGCTCCGTGTTGCGATTCGAAACGCATATCCCCGTATTCGAAAAAAATCAACGAATCCATCGATACCGGTCCCATCTTCGTACGACAATAATCGGCGGAGTTATTAATTAAAAACTGCGAAAACGATATTTCATTTTTCGGAGTGGCAACCGTCTCGGAATTAGCTGAGATAAAATTGCTTTTTCGAAAGCGCCGGGGGGATGACAATTGCTTCCGCTCGAGATTTGTGCTGGCGAAAGGTCACGTGTCAATTTCTTTTTTCTTAAATATCTATGGAACGGCGCTGAGTTGGAATTCGAGGCAGGTGTCTCCGGATTCCAAAAAAATTCTACGAATCCAATGATACCATTCTCATCTTCGTAGGACGTTAATCAGCTGAGATATTAATTAAAAACTGTGAAAACGCTAATTTTCGGGCTCATTTTTCCGATTGCAACAGTTTCTTGAATCGCCGCAGATACAAATCAAGGTTATATTCTAAAGTTGAATAAAGCACGCGATTGCATGTTACCTAACTGTATTTTAAAAATATTTCGTTAATGTAGGCATTTTAAATAAACAGCTGCTTTTCACAATTTTTTTTTAATTTCAGGTTAGGATGATTGTCACGTTAATTCTTTTATTGATATTGAATAAAAGTTATTATATTACATTAAATTTAAATGATGACGTTCTTGAAGTTGTACAACTTTAATCAGCTGGGATATTAATTAAAAAATCTGAAAAAGCTATTTTTTAAAAATATGTTGTTATTTTTTTAATAATAAATTTGATTTTTTGGAATAATATATTTTTTTATGTTATTAGATACGTGCACTTAATTTAGATATTATCTTTTAATGCAAATGATATTTTAAATAAGTTCGCACCAATAAAAATTAAATTCACACTTTTTTTTTTTTTTTTTAGATTAAAAATTTTTCTTTGCTCCTTTGAGATGGTATACGGTAACTTTCGAATCTCGGTGAGCAGGCAGGCTACACTCATGTTTTTTGTGATTTTACGCATATCTGTTGTGTATGCAGTGTCTTCTGGATGCATAAATGAATAAAGCTGAACTCTGGTAGTTCGGTCCTAATTTCGAATCCCGGCGAACGGGCTGGGTCCATGGGTGTTTGCGTGATTTTACGCATGTGCCTCGTGTACGCAGCATCTTCTGGATGCATAAGTGAATAAAGCGGCCGAAATTCGCTCAAAACCTCTGATTACTGGTAGTTCGGTCCAACTTTCGAATCCAAGCGACCGTGTTGGCTCAATGTGTGTTTTCGGGATTTTTCGCATGTGTAACGTGTATGCGGTATCTTCTGCATGCATACTTGAATAAAGCGGGAGCAGCCCGCGCAAAACTACAGAACACTGGTAGTTCGGTCCAACTTTCGAATTCCGGGGTACTGTACATAAAATTTGGTCGCATACGTGAATACAGCGCGCGGATACCGGGTAAAACCGCTGAACACTGGTAGTTCGGTCAAACATTCGAATCTCTGCGAGCGGGCTGGCTGCATGGGTGTTTTCCTGATTTTCCGCATGTGTATAGTGTATAAAGTGATTTCTGGATGCATATGTGATAAAAGTGGGCGCAGCCTGCTCAAAACCTCTTAACGCTGGTAGTTCGATCCAACTTTCGTTGTCGGCGAACGAGCTGGCTCCCCGGGTGTTTTCTTGCTTTAACTCATGTGTATCGTTTATGCAGTATCCTCTCCATGCTTATGTGTATAAAGCGGGCGCAGCCCGGTCCACAAAATCGCTGAACACTGGTATTTCGGTCCTACTTTCGAATTCCGGGGTACTGTATATAAAATTTGGATGCATACGTGAATACAGCGCGCGGATACCGGGTAAAACCGCTGAACACTGGTAGTTCGCTCAAACTTTCGAATCTCGGCGAGCGGGCTGGCTGCATGGGTGTTTTCGTGATTGTTCGAATGTGTATCGTTTATAAAGTATCTCATGGATGCATACGGGAATAAAGTGGGCACAGAATACTGCTAATGCGGTTCTGGTAATTCGGTCCAACTTTCGAATACCGGCGAACAGGCAGGCTCCATGTTTGTTTTCGTGATTTTACGCATGTGTATCGTTTATGCACCATCTTCAGCATGCATACGTGAATAAAGCGGGCACAGCATGCGCAAAATCGCTGAAAAATTGTATTTCGGTCCAACTTTCGAATCGGCAGCGGGCTGGCTGAAGGGGTGTTTTCGTGATTTTACGCATGTGTACGGTGTACGCAGTATCTTTTGCATGCACACGTGAACACTGTTTTGGGCGGGCTCAAAAGCGCTGAACACTGGTATTTCGGTCCAAATTTCGAATAACCGCGAAAGGGCTGGAAGCATGGGTGTTTTCGTGATTTTCCGCATATGTATAGTGTATGCGGTAACTTCTGGATGCATAGGTGAAAAAAGCGGGGGAAGCCCGCGGAATGCCGCTAAAAAATGGTAGTTCGGTTCAACTTTTCAATACCGGCCAAATTTAACATAGGATATCTTTTAAAAACGAACAATGATAAGCGGGCTTCAGCCCGCTCAGCTGGCGGGCTTGCCCGCTAGTCTATACTATTAAAATCTGTGTGCCTCTGTCTGTTTGTGTGATTGTAACATCATCTTCTCAAGAACGGCTGGGTGTAGAGCTTAGCGGAAGGTACCGTTGGATTCAGAATTCCCGTGGCTCGCCATATTGACCATCGGCATCTTCGTGCGACTTTAATTAGCCGAGATATTAATTAAAAACTGCTTTTTCCCCTACGTTTCCCTACGTTTTGCACTTTCTTTCACCCGTTTTCCCTGTTTTAGGGATTTGGCCGAGTGCCAAATTCGTTTTTCTCGAATAACTTGGGAACGGCGCCGAGTTGGAATTCGAAACGCATATCTCCGGATTCGAAAAAAATCAACAAATCCATCGATACCGGTCCCATCTTCGTACGACAATAATCCGCGGAGTTATTAATTAAAAACTGCGAAAACAATAATTTCGGCACTCAGTCTTTCGAGTGGCAACAGTCTCGGCAGTCGTCGGAGATAAAAATGCTATGGGAACGCCAAGGCCGTTCGCCACTAACAAACTAAGAATAAAAAATTAAAATAACTTAAAGGAATAAACTGAAAAGCTAAAATAAAACTAAAAATAGAAACATTCTCTTCATTTAGTTGTCGTTAGTTGAATGTAGATTGGTTTATGCCCTTGATAAGTCGAGTAAATGACGTCATAGATAAAATAAAAAGTTTTGTTTCCCGGTCTGGCAACAGATCAAATAGAATCAAAAGTTTAGTTTCCTGGTTTGGCAACAAAAAATTTATTTACGAATTTTGGATTTGGAAGGAGACCGTCGCAATTTTTTCCAGCATTTCAAATTTCGTAATTATTCTTATTATTACTCATTGCACTTAATCTTTATTTCTTTTTACAGGATATTTGATTGTTTTTTGCATTTATATTTGTAGTTTTAGTAATTTAAAGTAGTATTTTAGACTTTTATATGCTCCTGTTAGTTTAGAACTTGAGAATTCTTCGGAACATTAACTTGGTGACTCTTTTTATATATTTAATGTATTATTTTGTATTTTTTTAAAGATCTATTCATTCGTGTTTTATATTTCTGTTATTGTTGCTCGATAAATTGCATTTACATTTTATATTTTTGACATTTTCCTGTGTGCGATAACAATTATCGTTTTAAGGCGATCGAATGTTCTATATTTTATTAGATTTGTTATTTTGTTAGGTTTGTTATTTGAATTTCAGAATTGATTTCAGAAGTTCCTAATTTATATTTGTATTTATACCTTTTATTTATTTTGTGTTTAGGTTTTCATTTTCTGTTTATGTGCATTGTTCTCAGATTGACCTAATTATTAGAAATATTTTCATAATTTTTATCTGTGCTTGGAATTTTTCATAATATTACCCATATTATTTCTTATTTGCCAGCAATTTTTTAACAGGGAAGTTTTTGTTTTACATTTTTGATTTTTTAAACTTAATTTGCTCTTAAGTGGAAAATTTTTCATTTAGTCTAGGATTATTTTAAATTTTGTGTTGTATACATATAGAATGCATTAATTTTTTTTCCAGCAGTATTGGTTTAATGAGCAATTTTTTTCTTTCATCTGCGTAGTCAATTTTTTGAGTCGAGTTAATATTTTAGTAGTGCTTTTTTTAACGTACTGAAATGCCGAAACGGAAAAGAGGCATTACAGGAGATGCATCAAGAAGACGAAGAGCTGAAGCACAGAGTTTACGGCGAGCTGCAGAAAATGAAGAAGAAACTGCTGCGAGACTGAGCACGCAAGCGCGTCGGCAAGCAAACCTACGCGCTCAAGAAACGGAAGAAGAAACCGCTACGAGACTCGGCAGGAAAGCTCAACATCAAGAAAATTTACGTGCTGCAGAAACGGAACAAGAAACCATTAGGAGACTCAGCAGGCAATCCCAATGTCAAGAAAATTTGCGTGCTCAAGAAAGTGAAGAAGAAACCAGTAGGAGGCACAGACTGGACTCTCATCGTCATCGTCAAGTTCGAGCGGAAGAGTCGGAAGAGGACGCTGCTACACGAAGAACGCGAGACGCTGCACGCCACAGACAAGTCCTATCCGAAGAAACAATGTCCGTACGAGAAGACAGGCTACGCATGAATGCAGCACAACGTTCACGCAGCACTCTTCACAATGCAGGAAGATGTGGACTCGAAGTTTATGTTGAGCAACACAGCGCCGGTTCAATGGAAGCTTCCTGCGATCTCTGCAACGGATTGTTCTTTACGGGAGAAAGGAATGCAAGTGGAAGATACATGCACTGCTGTAACAATGGGAAAATTGTCGAAGTTGAAAGAAGATATCCAGAAGAATGGCACAATTTAATGAATGGGAACCACCCGTTTTCTGAAGAGTTTTTTGCCAACATACGTACTTACAACTGCCTGCTCAGTTTTGCTTCATTGGGTGCCAATATAGAAATGCCTTCGGGTTCGGGTCCCTACTCCTTCAGGATTCACAGTGCCATATATCATCGAACGAGCCACCTTCATCCGCCTCATCCCGGTCAAGAACAGTATGCTCAGCTGTACATTTTAGATTCGGATCAAGCCCTCAGGCAGAGAATGAACATATTTGGAAATGTTTCCCTGAACGCCGAACTCCTGAGACAGTTGGACACAGTTTTAAGGAACGTTAATCCATATGCGGAAGCCTACAAGATGCTGAAGGAATTCGAAGAAGAAACTGTACGAGAGCAAGGTGCCGAAACTGCTGCGGATATCCGCATGTACATCAAGGGTGAAAGTGTTGCTGCAGGCGAGCACAGGGGATGTTACAATGCTCCGAAAGAAAATGAAGTTGCAGTCGTCTTCAAGAGTACGGACGGCGCTCCTCCATCGAACCGAGACATCGTGATCCATCCGAGAGGTGGCGGTCTCATCAACATCAGTACCTTAAATCCCAACTTGGAACCCATGACGTACGTACTTTTCTTTCCTCACGGCGAGCAAGGATTCAGAGTCGGACAGCAATACACAGAGTTACAGTTTTACAGTCACAGGGTGTCCGTACGACGAGATTGCTACAACCCGATTTTGTATGGCCGGAAATTGTTTCAGCAGTATCTCGTGGATGCATACGTAAAAGTTGAAGGCAACAGGATTGCGTACCTCCGGAGCCATCAGATGAATCTGAGAGTGGAAACTTACATGGCTCTTGCCGATCACATTTACAGAGTTGGTCAAGAGACGGGCGTCCGCCCTGGAATACCGGTTATACTTCCGTCAACGTTTATAGGAAGCCCTCGCTGCATGCAGCAAAACTATCAAGACTCGATGGCCATTGTGCGCGACTTTGGTAAACCGGATCTGTTTTTGACTTTCACGTGCAACCCTAAATGGCCGGAAATAACAGAAAACTTATTCCCAGGACAGAAGGCTCACGATCGCCCGGACATCGTTTCGAGGGTATTTGACCTGAAGAAAACGGCTTTGATGCAAGATTTGACAAAGAATCACATCTTAGGTGCGACCATTGCAGATATACACGTCATCGAATTTCAGAAGAGAGGATTGCCTCATATGCACCTTTTGTTGTTTTTAGCGGAAGAAGACAAAATAAGAGATGCAGAGTGCATCGATTCGCTGGTGTGTGCTGAACTTCCAGATGCTACTCGACATCCGGAGCTACACAACATTGTTAAGTCATCGATGATTCACGTACCCTGCGGTGAACTGAATAGAAACTCTCCCTGCATGAGTGATGGTGTATGTTCGAAAGGATTTCCGAAACCGTTTCAGGCAGAAACTAAAGAGAACGTCTATTTTGCCGAATCCGAAGAAAGGAATGCTTTCCAGAGAGCTGCCGAGAAAAATACCATGCTCACCGATGGTTTGAACTGAACAGGACAGTTCCCGTAGCGAATGGTTACCTGTATGCCGAAATTCCTAAACATTTCACCTGGAGGAATCACGCCTGGCAGACACGAGTTAGACTTGGAGATTACATCATTTCAAGAATGTATTCTGTTAGCCCGAAAGATGTTGAGCGTTTTCATCTGAGGTTGCTGCTGTGTCACGTTAAAGGAGCGAAGAGTTTTGCCGACTTAAGAACTTACGAAGGTGTGGAGTATTCAACGTTCAAGGAAGCCTGCCGTGCAAGGCATCTGCTGCAAGACGACGAAGAATGGAAAAATACTCTGGCAGAAGCATCGGCTTTTCAAATGCCACCGCAGCTAAGACAGCTTTTTTGCTTCATCTGTGTTTTCTGCAACCCTGCGGAACCCGTCGCTTTGTGGAATGAATTGAAAGAGTCCCTTTCTGAAGATTTTGCGAGATCTTACTCCTTAGAAGACAGTTTCAGCCTTGCACTGAGAAGTATAGAAGACCAGTTAGAAGTGCACAATGTTTCGCTATGTTCTCTTGGTCTCCCGCAACCAACATTGACTGATGCTGTTTCTCTCGAAGTCCCGCAGTTCGATGTCCAATATGAAAACGAACAAGCCGAAGTGTTGAACGGGATGTTGAATCCTGAACAGAAATTAGTTTACGACTCGGTTTTGGAAGCTGTACGAGATGAGAATCCTAACACACCGAAGACATTTTGTGTTAATGCGTTTGCCGGAGCTGGAAAAACTTTCCTTTTTAGGACGATCCTTCATGCTGTTCGAGGAATGGGCCACGTTGCCATTCCCGTTGCGTGGACAGGTATTGCTGCTGTGCTGTTGACCGGTGGAAGAACTGTACACTCTACTTTCAAGTTGCCCGTTCCACTTCTGGAAACTTCGTGCCGTGTGAGACAAGATAGCACTGAAGGAAGGTACTTGAAGACTGCGAAACTTTTCATATGGGATGAATGCACCATGACGCCTCATTACGCTTTGGAAGCTGTCGACAGATTGCTGAGAGACTTGACCGGACTGGATGTTCCTTTTGGCGGTAAAACCTTAGTTTTAGGAGGTGACTGGAGACAAACATTACCTGTTGTCCCACACGGAAACCGAACTTCTGCGATCGAGAGTTGCCTCAGGAATTCCTTTTTGTGGCCACATTTCAAACAATGCACGCTTTCCACCAATATGCGATTGAATCCGGAAGAACAAGAATTTTCAGAATGGCTTCTGCAGTTGGGAGACGGTCGTCTTAGAAATGACAGTGGCTTGGACGAAGACGTTATCGAAATTCCATCTTTGTGTGTGGTCAACAGATCGATAGTAGAAGAAATGTTTGGCTGCGGTAATGAATTCGACTTACAAGACTTGGCCAGTAAAGCGATTTTATGTCCAAAGAACGAGGAAGCTCTGAAGCTTAATGAAGAAATTCTTTCCACGTTTCCAGGTCAAGTTTTCACGCACTACAGTGCAGACTCGGTTATTTGCGATGACGAAGAAGAACAAGAAACGTATCAGCTGGATTTCATCCACAGCCTGACGCCTTCTGGAATGCCACCTCATCGTCTGAATTTGAAAGTTGGAGTTATAGTTATGCTTCTACGAAATCTACATCCATCGGTTGGACTCTGCAACGGAACAAGGCTCATTGTGAAGAGAATTATGCCAAACGTTTTAGATTGTGAAGTCATCTCTGGACAGAATGCTGGATCGAGAGTTTTCATTCCACGTGTTGAACTTTCACCATCAGATTCAAACCTCCCCTTTCAGCTCAAGCGAAGACAGTTTCCCATCAGGCTTGCATTTTGTATGACTATTAATAAGTCACAGGGACAGACGCTTAAGAAAGTTGGAATTTATTTACCGCAACCAGTTTTCAGTCACGGAATGCTTTATGTAGCTTTTTCAAGATGTTCGTCTATGAGGAATGTTCGTGTTTTAGTGAAAGACACCAAGAAGCAAGGCCGTTTGATACCCGCATGTTCTAAAGTATTCACAAGAAATATTGTTTACAGGGAGGTTCTGCAGTAAAAACGTTACTCGAGACATTGAAACAGTGAGATTTTTGCAACACAAAATGAAGTTAATCAAGCCAAAGCAAAAATGAAAAAGATTTGAGGTTTTTGGATTACTGGGATAAATTGAAGCAAGTCAAGATGAAGCTGAAACAGTTTGAGAATGATGCATTAGTCGGCTTTTATGCCTGTTGTTACAAAGTGGAATTTTGGAGTAGTTAGGCAATCGGAAGCTGTATTATTTTTTCAATGTTGTAAATATTTTTTATAAATTTTCCTTTTCAGGTCTACATACAATTGCGTTAATTAATTTTAAAACATTTTATGTATTTTTCTTTTTTAGGTATGTATGGAAGTGATTTCAATCACATAAAAATATTTCTTTTTCAGGTGTATATAGAAATGATTTGATTCAAATTAAAATGTTTTTATACATTTCTTTTCAGATGTACATAGAACTTGTAAATACTTTTTTTCAGGTGTATATAGAAATGATTTCATTCAAATTAAAATGTTTTTCTTTTCAGGTGTACATAGAACATGCTAATTTTCCTTTTCAAATGTAAATAATTTTTCTTATTCATTGCATGCATTTTTGTAAACACACACAAATATATATATATCTTAATTGTGCGTGTGTGTATATATATGTATATACAATTGCATCAATATATATATATATATACATATTTATATAGAGTGATGCAATTTTGTCTATGATTCTGTAACAGCAGACCAGGGAAGGGGCTGATACCTGGGAGAAAAAATAACCCCCTGGTCGATGAGATTGCAGAGGAGACCCCAGGTGTCAGGCAGTTTATGCCGTCAAAAGCCCACCAATTTTTTTCTGTTTAATTTTTTTTTTCTGTGCAAGTTTTTGAGTTTAATATAAACTTATAACTAAGAAATTATTATTATTATTATTATTTCTTTTCAGATAAATACGGATTGTAGCTCGCCCATCTGGCGTACTTACTCGGTAGATTTTAAAAATTCTTTTCATTTTTTCTTTGAACTATTCACGCAATAACTGATTTCATTCATATAAAATATTTTGTTTTGCATGATATTTAATATACTCAAGGGATAGGCCTGTAATGTCTTTCCCAAAGTTGTGTCTTTTATAGACATAGGTACAGTAAAATATTTTACGGGTTCACACGACTGACATTTTATGAAACGTTTGGAAAAGTTTCTGTGTGCTGCCCTACTGTGTTATCCAAAGAACAACAGTTGCAGTAGTTGATGATAATGTGTGTACAGCCCCAAATAATTGGAGACAAGGACATTTTGGAGTTTGTTCAAAGCTAAAAAAATATCATTGATGCAGATTCCGACAAAGAAAACGAAATGAATAATGCAGTTCTTGTGAATGATTTTGTTTCATTGATTTTTTATTAAATACATGCCTATATGCATATCTGTGCAAATAAAATGTATTCTAATAAACTTAATTTTGTTGAAAATATGTTTTTTTTTTTTTTTTTTTTTTTTTTTTTTTTTTCAATATCCTTTAACACGAAAAAATTCTTCAGTCCCTTCAGTTTCGTGTTAATAATAATGAAAGTGAGAAAAACAATTTTAATCATAGATTTAAAATTATTTTTCTGTTTTTGATTTAAATATAAAATATTTCCACAAATTTCACACAGAAACTATTTTAGACACCAGCAAAGAATTGAGTGGGTGCAGCCCGCCCATCTGCAATACTTACTCGGTAGATTTTTAAAATTATTTTCTGTTATTTATTTATTTTGAATGCGATAAAAACAGGCGACTAACTAATTTGGTTTATATGTATGTACATATATATTTTCAAGTGTATATACAGGGGATATTGGACACATAAAACACTATTGACACAATATGAGCTATATCCACACAATGATGGAACAAGGTGTGCAGCAGATGCAAGACATGGGCATGATTCACATGATATTTGATATACTCGAGGGATAGGACTGTAATGAGCAAATGAGTTTGTTCCACAAAGTTGCGTCTTTTACAAACACCCAACATTCGAATCCCAGTGAACGGGGTGGCTGCATGGGTGTTTTTGTTATTTTCGCCATGCGTATACGAGCCACTTTCCTTTAAAAAGCCGACAAGAAGGCATCCCTCCCCTTAGGCAGATTGCACTCGAGTGCTTTGCCGTAGCTGAATACGTTACACCACTACTTTACACACGGAAGTAAAAATGACGCTTCCTGTGGTCGTTACCTAATTATTCAAAATATTTTGATAATTGTTATCTGTTCTTAGAATTTCCATAGCATTGCACATATTATTATTTAAATTCTGTTATTTACCAGCAATTTTACAATCTGCAAGTTTTGGTTTTACAATTTTTGATTTTTTAAAATTAAAACCTTCTTATACAATTTGCAAATGAGTTCATTGCCAAACATTCCCTTTCATATTACATCTGAAGAACTGTTGTAGCATTATGCAACAAACATTTCGCTGTTCATTAAAATATAGGAACACATTTCACTCACATTTTGATTAGAATTTGATGTAGATTGAAAAGTTGTTTTCAACTCAGCTGCCTTTACACTCGCAGTTGTATTCACAATTGATTTTCACGCTGGACTTTCATCATTTGTCATATCCACTAAAGGAGATTTATTTTTTAAGTGTCAGCAATTTTTTCTGCAGTAACAGCATCTACAAATGACCATCTGCCATGAATATTCTTCACACATGCACGAGTTTTATTTTAGAACCACTGATGCTTTGGGTTTATGATACTACTTGCTAATAGTATGCATTATGATAGCATACGTAAAACGAAAGAAATTTACCAGTATAATCAAAATAGAACAAATTCACGACTAAAATATTATCAAGAGTCTTAGAAGACCCTTCGAAGAACATTTTTAGAAGGTAAACAAAGATAACTGACGAAAACCCACGCTTGAAAAATGTAAACAAACGCCGCCGAAAGCAGTTACAGTTACGACTAAGATCAAAGGTTTGCTCGCAGTTAAAAGTATTACTTCCGAGAATGAGAAAATTGTAAAATAATGCTTTTAAATGTTTTCTACAATTTTACAGGCATTTAAATGCCAGTATATATTTACTGTTATGAAACATAATTACGAAAGAGATGTTAAGTATAAAATTTATAGACAGAAGTTGGAGTTTACCAAAAAGCATTTAAATAAAGGAATTTTAACGAGTATACTGTTGGAATATCACGCCCGAAAATTTTCGCGATTACACTTCGTACAAGCGGCTAAGCTGTTAATTCGCTGAACACTGGTAGTTCGGTCAAACTTTCTAATCCCGGCGAGCGGGCTGGCTGCATGTGTGTTTTCGTGATTTTCCGCATGGAGAAAATACTGCATGCATACTTTAATAAAGCGGGCGCAGCAAACGTAAAATCGCTGTACACTGTTAGTTCGGTTCAACTTTCGAATACCACGAAGGCATCCGTCTCCTGAAGTAATGGGCTTCAGCCCGCTAGTCTATACTATTAAAATCTGTGTGCCTCTGTCTGTTTGTGTGTTTGTAACATCATCTCCTCGGGAACGGCTGGGTGTAGAGCTTAGCGGAAGGTACCGTTGGATTCAGAATGCCCGTGGCTCGCCGGATTGACCATCGGCATCTTCGTGCGACTTTAATTAGCCGAGATATTAATTAAAAACTGATTTTCTCCCTACATTTCCGTACGTTTTGCACTTTCTTTCACGGGTTTCCCCTATTTTAGGGATTTGGCCGAGTGCCAAATTCGTTTTTCTCGAATATCTGCGGAACGGCTCCGAGTTGCGATTCGAAACGCATATCCCCGTATTCGAAAAAAATCAACGAATCCATCGATACCGGTCCCATCTTCGTACGACAATAATCGGCGGAGTTATTAATTAAAAACTGCGAAAACGTTATTTCATTTTTCGGAGTGGCAACCGTCTCGGAATTAGCTGAGATAAAATTGCTTTTTCGAAAGCGCCGGGGGGATGACAATTGCTTCCGCTCGAGATTTGTGCTGGCGAAAGGTCACGTGTCGATTTCTTTTTTCTTAAATATCTATGGAACGGCGCTGAGTTGGAATTCGAGGCAGGTGTCTGCGGATTCCAAAAAATTCTACGAATCCAATGATACCATTCTCAACTTCGTAGGACGTTAATCAGCTGAGATATTAATTAAAAACTGTGAAAACGCTAATTTTCGGGCTCATTTTTCCGATTGCAACAGTTTCTTGAATCGCCGCAGATACAAATCAAGGTTATGTTCTAAAATTGAATAAAGCACGCGATTGCGTGTTACCTAACTGTATTTTAAAAATATTTCGTTAATGTAGGCATTTTAAATAAACAGCTGCTTTTCACAATTTTTTTTTAATTTCAGGTTAGGATGATTGTCACGTTAATTCTTTTATTGATATTGAATAAAAGTTATTATATTACATTAAATTTAAATGATGACGTTCTTGAAGTTGTACAACTTTAATCAGCTGGGATATTAATTAAAAAATCTGAAAAAGCTATTTTTTAAAAATATGTTGTTATTTTTTTAATAATAAATTTGATTTTTTGGAATAATATATTTTTTATGTTATTAGATACGTGCACTTAATTTAGATATTATCTTTTAATGCAAATGATATTTTAAATAAGTTCGCACCAATAAAAATTAAATTCACACTTTTTTTTTTTTTTTTTTTTTTTTAGATTAAAGATTTTTCTTTGCTCCTTTGAGATGGTATACGGTAACTTTCGAATCCCGGTGAGCAGGCAGGCTACACTCATGTTTTTTGTGATTTTACGCATATCTGTTGTGTATGCAGTGTCTTCTGGATGCATAAATGAATAAAGCTGAACACTGGTAGTTCGGTCCTAATTTCGAATCCCGGCGAACGGGCTGGGTCCATGGGTGTTTGCGTGATTTTACGCATGTGCCTCGTGTACGCAGCATCTTCTGGATGCATAAGTGAATAAAGCGGCCGAAATTCGCTCAAAACCTCTGATTACTGGTAGTTTGGTCCAACTTTCGAATCCAAGCGACCGTGTTGGCTCAATGTGTGTTTTCGGGATTTTTCGCATGTGTAACGTGTATGCGGTATCTTCTGCATGCATACTTGAATAAAGCGGGAGCAGCCCGCGCAAAACTACAGAACACTGGTAGTTCGGTCCAACTTTCGAATTCCGGGGTACTGTACATAAAATTTGGTCGCATACGTGAATACAGCGCGCGGATACCGGGTAAAACCGCTGAACACTGGTAGTTCGGTCAAACATTCGAATCTCTGCGAGCGGGCTGGCTGCATGGGTGTTTTCCTGATTTTCCGCATGTGTATAGTGTATAAAGTGATTTCTGGATGCATATGTGATAAAAGTGGGCGCAGCCTGCTCAAAACCTCTAAACGCTGGTAGTTCGATCCAACTTTCGGTGTCGGCGAACGAGCTGGCTCCCCGGGTGTTTTCTTGCTTTAACTCATGTGTATCGTTTATGCAGTATCCTCTCCATGCTTATGTGTATAAAGTGGGCGCAGCCCGCTCCACAAAATCGCTGAACACTGGTATTTCGGTCCTACTTTCGAATTCCGGGGTACTGTATATAAAATTTGGATGCATACGTGAATACAGCGCGCGGATACCGGGTAAAACCGCTGAACGCTGGTAGTTCGCTCAAACTTTCGAGTCTCGGCGAGCGGGCTGGCTGCATGGGTGTTTTCGTGATTGTTCGCATGTGTATCGTTTATAAAGTATCTCATGGATGCATACGTGAATAAAGCGGGCACAGAATACTGGTAATGCGGTTCTGGTAATGCGGTAATTTCGAATCCCGACGAACTGGCTGGCTCCATGGGTGTTTTCGTGATTTTACGCATGTGTATAGTGTATGGAGTATCTTCTGGGTGTATATGTGAATAAAGCGGGCAGAGCCCGCGCAAAGCCACATAACACTGGTAATTCGGTCCAACTTTCGAATACCGGCGATCAGGCAGGCTCCATGTTTGTTTTCGTGATTTTACGCATGTGTATCGTTTATGCACCATCTTCAGCATGCATACGTGAATAAAGCGGGCACAGCACGCGCAAAATCGCTGAAAAATTGTATTTCGGTCCAACTTTCGAATCGGCAGCGGGCTGGCTGGAGGGGTGTTTTCGTGATTTTACGCATGTGTACGGTGTACGCAGTATCTTTTGCATGCACACGTGAACACTGTTTTGGGCGGGCTCCCGCCCAAAAGCGCTGAACACTGGTATTTCGGTCCAAATTTCGAATACCTGCGAAAGGGCTGGAAGCATGGGTGTTTTCGTGATTTTCCGCATATGTATAGTGTATGCGGTAACTTCTGGATGCATAGGTAAAAAAAGCGGGGGAAGCTCGCGGAATGCAGCTAAAAAATGGTAGTTCGGTTCAACTTTTCAATACCGGCCAAATTTAACATAGGATATCTTTTAAAAACGAACAATGATAAGCGGGCTTCAGCCCGCTCAGCTGGCGGGCTTGCCCGCTAGTCTATACTATTAAAATCTGTGTGCCTCTGTCTGTTTGTGTGTTTGTAACATCATCTCCTCGGGAACGGCTGGGTGTAGAGCTTAGCGGAAGGTACCGTTGGATTCAGAATTCCCGTGGCTCGCCATATTGACCATCGGCATCTTCGTGCGACTTTAATTAGCCGAGATATTAATTAAAAACTGCTTTTTCCCCTACGTTTCCCTACGTTTTGCACTTGCTTTCACGGGTTTCCCCTATTTTAGGGATTTGGCCGAGTGCCAAATTCGTTTTTCTCGAATATCTGCGGAACGGCTCCGAGTTGCGATTCGAAACGCATATCCCCGTATTCGAAAAAAATCAACGAATCCATCGATACCGGTCCCATCTTCGTACGACAATAATCGGCGGAGTTATTAATTAAAAACTGCGAAAACGTTATTTCATTTTTCGGAGTGGCAACCGTCTCGGAATTAGCTGAGATAAAATTGCTTTTTCGAAATCGCCGGGAGGATGACAATTGCTTCCGCTCGAGATTTGTGCTGGCGAAAGGTCACGTGTCAATTTCTTTTTTCTTAAATATCTATGGAACGGCGCTGAGTTGGAATTCGAGGCAGGTGTCTGCGGATTCCAAAAAATTCTACGAATCCAATGATACCATTCTCATCTTCGTAGGACGTTAATCAGCTGAGATATTAATTAAAAACTGTGAAAACGCTAATTTTCGGGCTCATTTTTCCGATTGCAACAGTTTCTTGAATCGCCGCAGATACAAATCAAGGTTATATTCTAAAGTTGAATAAAGCACGCGATTGCATGTTACCTAACTGTATTTTAAAAATATTTCGTTAATGTAGGCATTTTAAATAAACAGCTGCTTTTCACAATTTTTTTTTTAATTTCAGGTTAGGATGATTGTCACGTTAATTCTTTTATTGATATTGAATAAAAGTTATTATATTACATTAAATTTAAATGATGACGTTCTTGAAGTTGTACAACTTTAATCAGCTGGGATATTAATTAAAAAATCTGAAAAAGCTATTTTTTAAAAATATGTTGTTATTTTTTTAATAATAAATTTGATTTTTTGGAATAATATATTTTTTTATGTTATTAGATACGTGCACTTAATTTAGATATTATCTTTTAATGCAAATGATATTTTAAATAAGTTCGCACCAATAAAAATTAAATTCACACTTTTTTTTTTTTTTTAGATTAAAGATTTTTCTTTGCTCCTTTGAGATGGTATACGGTAACTTTCGAATCCCGGTGAGCAGGCAGGCTACACTCATGTTTTTTGTGATTTTACGTATATCTGTTGTGTATGCAGTGTCTTCTGGATGCATAAATGAATAAAGCTGAACTCTGGTAGTTCGGTCCTAATTTCGAATCCCGGCGAACGGGCTGGGTCCATGGGTGTTTGCGTGATTTTACGCATGTGCCTCGTGTACGCAGCATCTTCTGGATGCATAAGTGAATAAAGCGGCCGAAATTCGCTCAAAACCTCTGATTACTGGTAGTTCGGTCCAACTTTCGAATCCAAGCGACCGTGTTGGCTCAATGTGTGTTTTCGGGATTTTTCGCATGTGTAACGTGTATGCGGTATCTTCTGCATGCATACTTGAATAAAGCGGGAGCAGCCCGCGCAAAACTACAGAACACTGGTAGTTCGGTCCAACTTTCGAATTCCGGGGTACTGTACATAAAATTTGGTCGCATACGTGAATACAGCGCGCGGATACCGGGTAAAACCGCTGAACACTGGTAGTTCGCTCAAACTTTCGAATCTCGGCGAGCGGGCTGGCTGCATGGGTGTTTTCGTGATTGTTCGCATGTGTATCGTTTATAAAGTATCTCATGGATGCATACGTGAATAAAGCGGGCACAGAATACTGGTAATGCGGTTCTGGTAATGCGGTAATTTCGAATCCCGACGAACTGGCTGGCTCCATGGGTGTTTTCGTGATTTTACGCATGTGTATAGTGTATGGAGTATCTTCTGGGTGTATATGTGAATAAAGCGGGCAGAGCCCGCGCAAAGCCACATAACACTGGTAATTCGGTCCAACTTTCGAATACCGGCGAACAGGCAGGCTCCATGTTTGTTTTCGTGATTTTACGCATGTGTATCGTTTATGCACCATTTTCAGCATGCATACGTGAATAAAGCGGGCACAGCACGCGCAAAATCGCTGAAAAATTGTATTTCGGTCCAACTTTCGAATCGGCAGCGGGCTGGCTGGAGGGGTGTTTTCGTGATTTTACGCATGTGTACGGTGTACGCAGTATCTTTTGCATGCACACGTGAACACTGTTTTGGGCGGGCTCCCGCCCAAAAGCGCTGAACACTGGTATTTCGGTCCAAATTTCGAATACCCGCGAAAGGGCTGGAAGCATGGGTGTTTTCGTGATTTTCCGCATATGTATAGTGTATGCGGTAACTTCTGGATGCATAGGTGAAAAAAGCGGGGGAAGCCCGCGGAATGCCGCTAAAAAATGGTAGTTCGGTTCAACTTTTCAATACCGGCCAAATTTAACATAGGATATCTTTTAAAAACGAACAATGATAAGCGGGCTTCAGCCCGCTCAGCTGGCGGGCTTGCCCGCTAGTCTATACTATTAAAATCTGTGCGCGTCTGTCTGTGTGTTTGTGTGTTTGTAACATCATCTCCTCCGGAATGGCTGAGTGCAGAGCTTAGCGGAAGGTACCGTTGGATTCAGAATTCCCGTGGCTCGCCATATTGACCATCGGCATCTTCGTGCGACTTTAATTAGCCGAGATATTAATTAAAAACTGCTTTTTCCCCTACGTTTCCCTACGTTTTGCACTTTCTTTCACCCGTTTTCCCTGTTTTAGGGATTTGGCCGAGTGCCAAATTCGTTTTTCTCGAATAACTTGGGAACGGCGCCGAGTTGGAATTCGAAACGCATATCTCCGGATTCGAAAAAAATCAACAAATCCATCGATACCGGTCCCATCTTCGTACGACAATAATCCGCGGAGTTATTAATTAAAAACTGCGAAAACAATAATTTCGGCACTCAGTCTTTCGAGTGGCAACAGTCTCGGCAGTCGTCGGAGATAAAAATGCTATGGGAACGCCAAGGCCGTTCGCCACTAACAAACTAAGAATAAAAAATTAAAATAACTTAAAGGAATAAACTGAAAAGCTAAAATAAAACTAAAAATAGAAACATTCTCTTCATTTAGTTGTCGTTAGTTGAATGTAGATTGGTTTATGCCCTTGATAAGTCGAGTAAATGACGTCATAGATAAAATAAAAAGTTTTGTTTCCCGGTCTGGCAACAGATCAAATAGAATCAAAAGTTTAGTTTCCTGGTTTGGCAACAAAAAATTTATTTACGAATTTTGGATTTGGAAGGAGACCGTCGCAATTTTTTCCAGCATTTCAAATTTCGTAAATATTCTTATTATTACTCATTGCACTTAATCTTTATTTCTTTTTACAGGATATTTGATTGTTTTTTGCATTTATATTTGTAGTTTTAGTAATTTAAAGTAGTATTTTAGACTTTTATATGCTCCTGTTAGTTTAGAACTTGAGAATTCTTCGGAACATTAACTTGGTGACTCTTTTTATATATTTAATGTATTATTTTGTACTTTTTTTAAAGATCTATTCATTCGTGTTTTATATTTCTGTTATTGTTGCTCGATAAATTGCATTTACATTTTATATTTTTGACATTTTCCTGTGTGCGATAACAATTATCGTTTTAAGGCGATCGAATGTTCTATATTTTATTAGATTTGTTATTTTGTTAGGTTTGTTATTTGAATTTCAGAATTGATTTCAGAAGTTCCTAATTTATATTTGTATTTATACCTTTTATTTATTTTGTGTTTAGGTTTTCATTTTCTGTTTATGTGCATTGTTCTCAGATTGACCTAATTATTAGAAATATTTTCATAATTTTTATCTGTGCTTGGAATTTTTCATAATATTACCCATATTATTTCTTATTTGCCAGCAATTTTTTAACAGGGAAGTTTTTGTTTTACATTTTTGATTTTTTAAACTTAATTTGCTCTTAAGTGGAAAATTTTTCATTTAGTCTAGGATTATTTTAAATTTTGTGTTGTATACATATAGAATGCATTAATTTTTTTTCCAGCAGTATTGGTTTAATGAGCAATTTTTTTCTTTCATCTGCGTAGTCAATTTTTTGAGTCGAGTTAATATTTTAGTAGTGCTTTTTTTAACGTACTGAAATGCCGAAACGGAAAAGAGGCATTACAGGAGATGCATCAAGAAGACGAAGAGCTGAAGCACAGAGTTTACGGCGAGCTGCAGAAAATGAAGAAGAAACTGCTGCGAGACTGAGCACGCAAGCGCGTCGGCAAGCAAACCTACGCGCTCAAGAAACGGAAGAAGAAACCGCTACGAGACTCGGCAGGAAAGCTCAACATCAAGAAAATTTACGTGCTGCAGAAACGGAACAAGAAACCATTAGGAGACTCAGCAGGCAATCCCAATGTCAAGAAAATTTGCGTGCTCAAGAAAGTGAAGAAGAAACCAGTAGGAGGCACAGACTGGACTCTCATCGTCATCGTCAAGTTCGAGCGGAAGAGTCGGAAGAGGACGCTGCTACACGAAGAACGCGAGACGCTGCACGCCACAGACAAGTCCTATCCGAAGAAACAATGTCCGTACGAGAAGACAGGCTACGCATGAATGCAGCACAACGTTCACGCAGCACTCTTCACAATGCAGGAAGATGTGGACTCGAAGTTTATGTTGAGCAACACAGCGCCGGTTCAATGGAAGCTTCCTGCGATCTCTGCAACGGATTGTTCTTTACGGGAGAAAGGAATGCAAGAGGAAGATACATGCACTGCTGTAACAATGGGAAAATTGTCGAAGCTGAAAGAAGATATCCAGAAGAATGGCACAATTTAATGAATGGGAACCACCCGTTTTCTGAAGAGTTTAGTGCCAACATACGTACTTACAACTGCCTGCTCAGTTTTGCTTCATTGGGTGCCAATATAGAAATGCCTTCGGGTTCGGGTCCCTACTCCTTCAGGATTCACGGTGCCATATATCATCGAACGAGCCACCTTCATCCGCCTCATCCCGGTCAAGAACAGTATGCTCAGCTGTACATTTTAGATTCGGATCAAGCCCTCAGGCAGAGAATGAACATATTTGGAAATGTTGCCCTGAACGCCGAACTCCTGAGACAGTTGGACACAGTTTTAAGAAACGTTAATCCATATGCGGAAGCCTACAAGATGCTGAAGGAATTCGAAGAAGAAACTGTACGAGAGCAAGGTGCCGAAACTGCTGCGGATATCCGCATGTACATCAAGGGTGAAAGTGTTGCTGCAGGCGAGCACAGGGGATGTTACAATGCTCCGAAAGAAAATGAAGTTGCAGTCGTCTTCAAGAGTACGGACGGCGCTCCTCCATCGAACCGAGACATCGTGATCCATCCGAGAGGTGGCGGTCTCATCAACATCAGTACCTTAAATCCCAACTTGGAACCCATGACGTACGTACTTTTCTTTCCTCACGGCGAGCAAGGATTCAGAGTCGGACAGCAATACACAGAGTTACAGTTTTACAGTCACAGGGTGTCCGTACGACGAGATTGCTACAACCCGATTTTGTATGGCCGGAAATTGTTTCAGCAGTATCTCGTGGATGCATACGTAAAAGTTGAAGGCAACAGGATTGCGTACCTCCGGAGCCATCAGATGAATCTGAGAGTGGAAACTTACATGGGTCTTGCCGATCACATTTACAGAGTTGGTCAAGAGACGGGCGTCCGCCCTGGAATACCGGCTATACTTCCGTCAACGTTTATAGGAAGCCCTCGCTGCATGCAGCAAAACTATCAAGACTCGATGGCCATTGTGCGCGACTTTGGTAAACCGGATCTGTTTTTGACTTTCACGTGCAACCCTAAATGGCCGGAAATAACAGAAAACTTATTCCCAGGACAGAAGGCTCACGATCGCCCGGACATCGTTTCGAGGGTATTTGACCTGAAGAAAACGGCTTTGATGCAAGATTTGACAAAGAATCACATCTTAGGTGCGACCATTGCAGATATACATGTCATCGAATTTCAGAAGAGAGGATTGCCTCATATGCACCTTTTGTTGTTTTTAGCGGAAGAAGACAAAATAAGAGATGCAGAGTGCATCGATTCGCTGGTGTGTGCTGAACTTCCAGATGCTACTCGACATCCGGAGCTACACAACATTGTTAAGTCATCGATGATTCACGGACCCTGCGGTGAACTGAATAGAAACTCTCCCTGCATGAGTGATGGTGTATGTTCGAAAGGATTTCCGAAACCGTTTCAGGCAGAAACTAAAGAGAACGTCTATTTTGCCGAATCCGAAGAAAGGAATGCTTTCCAGAGAGCTGCCGAGAAAAATACCATGCTCACCGATGGTTTGAACTGAACAGGACAGTTCCCGTAGCGAATGGTTACCTGTATGCCGAAATTCCTAAACATTTCACCTGGAGGAATCACGCCTGGCAGACACGAGTTAGACTTGGAGATTACATCATTTCAAGAATGTATTCTGTTAGCCCGAAAGATGTTGAGCGTTTCCATCTGAGGTTGCTGCTGTGTCACGTTAAAGGAGCGAAGAGTTTTGCCGACTTAAGAACTTACGAAGGTGTGGAGTATTCAACGTTCAAGGAAGCCTGCCGTGCGAGGCATCTACTGCAAGACGACGAAGAATGGAAAAATACTCTGGCAGAAGCATCGGCTTTTCAAATGCCACCGCAGCTAAGACAGCTTTTTTGCTTCATCTGTGTTTTCTGCAACCCTGCGGAACCCGTCGCTTTGTGGAATGAATTGAAAGAGTCCCTTTCTGAAGATTTTGCGAGATCTTACTCCTTAGAAGACAGTTTCAGCCTTGCACTGAGAAGTATAGAAGACCAGTTAGAAGTGCACAATGTTTCGCTGTGTTCTCTGGGTCTCCCGCAACCAACATTGACTGATGCTGTTTCTCTCGAAGTCCCGCAGTTCGATGTCCAATATGAAAACGAACAAGCCGAAGTGTTGAACGGGATGTTGAATCCTGAACAGAAATTAGTTTACGACTCGGTTTTGGAAGCTGTACGAGATGAGAATCCTAACACACCGAAGACATTTTGTGTTAATGCGTTTGCCGGAACTAGAAAAACTTTCCTTTTTAGGACGATCCTTCATGCTGTTCGAGGAATGGGCCACGTTGCCATTCCCGTTGCGTGGACAGGTATTGCTGCTGTGCTGTTGACCGGTGGAAGAACTGTACACTCTACTTTCAAGTTGCCCGTTCCACTTCTGGAAACTTCTTCGTGCCGTGTGAGACAAGATAGCGCTGAGGGAAGGTACTTGAAGACTGCGAAACTTTTCATATGGGATGAATGCACCATGACGCCTCATTATGCTTTGGAAGCTGTCGACAGATTGCTGAGAGACTTGACCGGACTGGATGTTCCTTTTGGCGGTAAAACCTTAGTTTTAGGAGGTGACTGGAGACAAACATTACCTGTTGTCCCACACGGAAACCGAACTTCTGCGATCGAGAGCTGCATCAGGAATTCCTTTTTGTGGCCACATTTCAAACAGTGCACGCTTTCCACCAATATGCGATTGAATCCGGAAGAACAAGAATTTTCAGAATGGCTTCTGCAGTTGGGAGATGGTCGTCTTAGAAATGACAGTGGCTTGGACGAAGACGTTATCGAAATTCCATCTTTGTGTGTGGTCAACAGATCAATTGTAGAAGAAATGTTTGGCTGCGGTAATGAATTCGACTTACAAGACTTGGCCAGTAAAGCGATTTTATGTCCAAAGAACGAGGAAGCTCTGAAGCTTAATGAAGAAATTCTTTCCACGTTTCCAGGTCAAGTTTTCACGCACTACAGTGCAGACTCGGTTATTTGCGATGACGAAGAAGAACAAGAAACGTATCAGCTGGATTTCATCCACAGCCTGACGCCTTCTGGAATGCCACCTCATCGTCTGAATTTGAAAGTTGGAGTTATAGTTATGCTTCTACGAAATCTACATCCATCGGTTGGACTCTGCAACGGAACAAGGCTCATTGTGAAGAGAATTATGCCAAACGTTTTAGATTGTGAAGTCATCTCTGGACAGAATGCTGGATCGAGAGTTTTCATTCCACGTGTTGAACTTTCACCATCAGATTCAAACCTCCCCTTTCAGCTCAAGCGAAGACAGTTTCCCATCAGGCTTGCATTTTGTATGACTATTAATAAGTCACAGGGACAGACGCTTAAGAAAGTTGGAATTTATTTACCGCAACCAGTTTTCAGTCACGGAATGCTTTATGTAGCTTTTTCAAGATGTTCGTCTATGAGGAATGTTCGTGTTTTAGTGAAAGACACCAAGAAGCAAGGCCGTTTGATACCCGCATGTTCTAAAGTATTCACAAGAAATATTGTTTACAGGGAGGTTCTGCAGTAAAAAAGTTACTCGAGACATTGAAACAGTGAGATTTTTGCAACACAAAATGAAGTTAATCAAGCCAAAGCAAAAATGAAAAAGATTTGAGGTTTTTGGATGACTGGGATAAATTGAAGCAAGTCAAGATGAAGCTGAAACAGTTTGAGAATGATGCATTAGTCGGCTTTTATGTCTGTTGTTACAAAGTGGAATTTTGGAGTAGTTAGGCAATCGGAAGCTGTATTATTTTTTCAATGTTGTAAATACTTTTTATAAATTTTCCTTTTCAGGTCTACATACAATTGCGTTAATTAATTTTAAAACATTTTATGTATTTTTCTTTTTTAGGTATGTATGGAACTGATTTCAATCACATAAAAATATTTCTTTTTCAGGTGTATATAGAAATGATTTGATTCAAATTAAAATGTTTTTATACATTTCTTTTCAGGTGTACATAGAACTTGTAAATACTTTTTTTCAGGTGTATATAGAAATGATTTCATTCAAATTAAAATGTTTTTCTTTTCAGGTGTACATAGAACATGCTAATTTTCCTTTTCAAATGTAAATAATTTTTCTTATTCATTGCATGCATTTTTGTAAACACACACAAATATATATATATCTTAATTGTGCGTGTGTGTATATATATGTATATACAATTGCATCAATATATATATATATACATATTTATATATAGTGATGCAATTTTGTCTATGATTCTGTAACAGCAGACCAGGGAAGGGGCTGATACCTGGGAGAAAAAATAACCCCCTGGTCGATGAGATTGCAGAGGAGACCCCAGGTGTCAGGCAGTTTATGCCGTCAAAAGCCCACCAATTTTTTTCTGTTTAATTTTTTTTTTCTGTGCAAGTTTTTGAGTTTAATATAAACTTATAACTAAGAAATTATTATTATTATTATTATTTCTTTTCAGATAAATACGGATTGTAGCTCGCCCATCTGGCGTACTTACTCGGTAGATTTTAAAAATTCTTTTCATTTTTTCTTTGAACTATTCACGCAATAACTGATTTCATTCATATAAAATATTTTGTTTTGCATGATATTTAATATACTCAAGGGATAGGCCTGTAATGTCTTTCCCAAAGTTGTGTCTTTTATAGACATAGGTACAGTAAAATATTTTACGGGTTCACACGACTGACATTTTATGAAACGTTTGGAAAAGTTTCTGTGTGCTGCCCTACTGTGTTATCCAAAGAACAACAGTTGCAGTAGTTGATGATAATGTGTGTACAGCCCCAAATAATTGGAGACAAGGACATTTTGGAGTTTGTTCAAAGCTAAAAAAATATCATTGATGCAGATTCCGACAAAGAAAACGAAATGAATAATGCAGTTCTTGTGAATGATTTTGTTTCATTGATTTTTTATTAAATACATGCCTATATGCATATCTGTGCAAATAAAATGTACTCTAATAAACTTAATTTTGTTGAAAATATTTTTTTTTTTTTTTTTTTTTTTTTTTTTTTTTTCAATATCCTTTAACACGAAAAAATTCTTCAGTCCCTTCAGTTTCGTGTTAATAATAATGAAAGTGAGAAAAACAATTTTAATCATAGATTTAAAATTATTTTTCTGTTTTTGATTTAAATATAAAATATTTCCACAAATTTCACACAGAAACTATTTTAGACACCAGCAAAGAATTGAGTGGGTGCAGCCCGCCCATCTGCAATACTTACTCGGTAGATTTTTAAAATTATTTTCTGTTATTTATTTATTTTGAATGCGATAAAAACAGGCGACTAACTAATTTGGTTTATATGTATGTACATATATATTTTCAAGTGTATATACAGGGGATATTGGACACATAAAACACTATTGACACAATATGAGCTATATCCACACAATGATGGAACAAGGTGTGCAGCAGATGCAAGACATGGGCATGATTCACATGATATTTGATATACTCGAGGGATAGGACTGTAATGAGCAAATGAGTTTGTTCCACAAAGTTGCGTCTTTTACAAACACCCAACATTCGAATCCCAGTGAACGGGGTGGCTGCATGGGTGTTTTTGTTATTTTCGCCATGCGTATACGAGCCACTTTCCTTTAAAAAGCCGACAAGAAGGCATCCCTCCCCTTAGGCAGATTGCACTCGAGTGCTTTGCCGTAGCTGAATACGTTACACCACTACTTTACACACGGAAGTAAAAATGACGCTTCCTGTGGTCGTTACCTAATTATTCAAAATATTTTGATAATTGTTATCTGTTCTTAGAATTTCCATAGCATTGCACATATTATTATTTAAATTCTGTTATTTACCAGCAATTTTACAATCTGCAAGTTTTGGTTTTACAATTTTTGATTTTTTAAAATTAAAACCTTCTTATACAATTTGCAAATGAGTTCATTGCCAAACATTCCCTTTCATATTACATCTGAAGAACTGTTGTAGCATTATGCAACAAACATTTCGCTGTTCATTAAAATATAGGAACACATTTCACTCACATTTTGATTAGAATTTGATGTAGATTGAAAAGTTGTTTTCAACTCAGCTGCCTTTACACTCGCAGTTGTATTCACAATTGATTTTCACGCTGGACTTTCATCATTTGTCATATCCACTAAAGGAGATTTATTTTTTAAGTGTCAGCAATTTTTTCTGCAGTAACAGCATCTACAAATGACCATCTGCCATGAATATTCTTCACACATGCACGAGTTTTATTTTAGAACCACTGATGCTTTGGGTTTATGATACTACTTGCTAATAGTATGCATTATGATAGCATACGTAAAACGAAAGAAATTTACCAGTATAATCAAAATAGAACAAATTCACGACTAAAATATTTTCAGGAGTCTTAGAAGACCCTTCGAAGAACATTTTTAGAAGGTAAACAAAGATAACTGACGAAAACCCACGCTTGAAAAATGTAAACAAACGCCGCCGAAAGCAGTTACAGTTACGACTAAGATCAAAGGTTTGCTCGCAGTTAAAAGTATTACTTCCGAGAATGAGAAAATTGTAAAATAATGCTTTTAAATGTTTTCTACAATTTTACAGGCATTTAAATGCCAGTATATATTTACTGTTATGAAACATAATTACGAAAGAGATGTTAAGTATAAAATTTATAGACAGAAGTTGGAGTTTACCAAAAAGCATTTAAATAAAGGAATTTTAACGAGTATACTGTTGGAATATCACGCCCGAAAATTTTCGCGATTACACTTCGTACAAGCGGCTAAGCTGTTAATTCGCTGAACACTGGTAGTTCGGTCAAACTTTCTAATCCCGGCGAGCGGGCTGGCTGCATGTGTGTTTTCGTGATTTTCCGCATGGAGAAAATACTGCATGCATACTTTAATAAAGCGGGCGCAGCAAACGTAAAATCGCTGTACACTGTTAGTTCGGTTCAACTTTTGAATACCACGAAGGCATCCGTCCCCTGAAGTAATGGGCTTCAGCCCGCTCAGATGGCGGGCTTGCCCGCTAGTCTATACTATTAAAATCTGTGTGCCTCTGTCTGTTTGTGTGTTTGTAACATCATCTCCTCGGGAACGGCTGGGTGTAGAGCTTAGCGGAAGGTACCGTTGGATTCAGAATGCCCGTGGCTCGCCATATTGACCATCGGCATCTTCGTGCGACTTTAATTAGCCGAGATATTAATTAAAAACTGATTTTCTCCCTACATTTCCCTACGTTTTGCACTTTCTTTCACGGGTTTCCCCTATTTTAGGGATTTGGCCGAGTGCCAAATTCGTTTTTCTCGAATATCTGCGGAACGGCTCCGAGTTGCGATTCGAAACGCATATCCCCGTATTCGAAAAAAATCAACGAATCCATCGATACCGGTCCCATCTTCGTACGACAATAATCGGCGGAGTTATTAATTAAAAACTGCGAAAACGTTATTTCATTTTTCGGAGTGGCAACCGTCTCGGAATTAGCTGAGATAAAATTGCTTTTTCGAAAGCGCCGGGGGGATGACAATTGCTTCCGCTCGAGATTTGTGCTGGCGAAAGGTCACGTGTCAATTTCTTTTTTCTTAAATATCTATGGAACGGCGCTGAGTTGGAATTCGAGGCAGGTGTCTGCGGATTCCAAAAAATTCTACGAATCCAATGATACCATTCTCATCTTCGTAGGACGTTAATCAGCTGAGATATTAATTAAAAACTGTGAAAACGCTAATTTTCGGGCTCATTTTTCCGATTGCAACAGTTTCTTGAATCGCCGCAGATACAAATCAAGGTTATATTCTAAAGTTGAATAAAGCACGCGATTGCATGTTACCTAACTGTATTTTAAAAATATTTCGTTAATGTAGGCATTTTAAATAAACAGCTGCTTTTCACAATTTTTTTTTAATTTCAGGTTAGGATGATTGTCACGTTAATTCTTTTATTGATATTGAATAAAAGTTATTATATTACATTAAATTTAAATGATGACGTTCTTGAAGTTGTACAACTTTAATCAGCTGGGATATTAATTAAAAAATCTGAAAAAGCTATTTTTTAAAAATATGTTGTTATTTTTTTAATAATAAATTTGATTTTTTTGGAATAATATATTTTTTTATGTTATTAGATACGTGCACTTAATTTAGATATTATCTTTTAATGCAAATGATATTTTAAATAAGTTCGCACCAATAAAAATTAAATTCACACTTTTTTTTTTTTTTTTTTAGATTAAAGATTTTTCTTTGCTCCTTTGAGATGGTATACGGTAACTTTCGAATCCCGGTGAGCAGGCAGGCTACACTCATGTTTTTTGTGATTTTACGCATATCTGTTGTGTATGCAGTGTCTTCTGGATGCATAAATGAATAAAGCTGAACTCTGGTAGTTCGGTCCTAATTTCGAATCCCGGCGAACGGGCTGGGTCCATGGGTGTTTGCGTGATTTTACGCATGTGCCTCGTGTACGCAGCATCTTCTGGAAGCATAAGTGAATAAAGCGGCCGAAATTCGCTCAAAACCTCTGATTACTGGTAGTTCGGTCCAACTTTCGAATCCAAGCGACCGTGTTGGCTCAATGTGTGTTTTCGGGATTTTTCGCATGTGTAACGTGTATGCGGTATCTTCTGCATGCATACTTGAATAAAGCGGGAGCAGCCCGCGCGAAACTACAGAACACTGGTAGTTCGGTCCAACTTTCGAATTCCGGGGTACTGTACATAAAATTTGGTCGCATACGTGAATACAGCGCGCGGATACCGGGTAAAACCGCTGAACACTGGTAGTTCGGTCAAACATTCGAATCTCTGCGAGCGGGCTGGCTGCATGGGTGTTTTCCTGATTTTCCGCATGTGTATAGTGTATAAAGTGATTTCTGGATGCATATGTGATAAAAGTGGGCGCAGCCTGCTCAAAACCTCTTAACGCTGGTAGTGCGATCCAACTTTCGGTGTCGGCGAACGAGCTGGCTCCCCGGGTGTTTTCTTGCTTTAACTCATGTGTATCGTTTATGCAGTATCCTCTCCATGCTTATGTGTATAAAGCGGGCGCAGCCCGCTCCACAAAATCGCTGAACACTGGTATTTCGGTCCTACTTTCGAATTCCGGGGTACTGTATATAAAATTTGGATGCATACGTGAATACAGCGCGCGGATACCGGGTAAAACCGCTGAACACTGGTAGTTCGCTCAAACTTTCGAATCTCGGCGAGCGGGCTGGCTGCATGGGTGTTTTCGTGATTGTTCGCATGTGTATCGTTTATAAAGTATCTCATGGATGCATACGTGAATAAAGCGGGCACAGAATACTGGTAATGCGGTTCTGGTAATGCGGTAATTTCGAATCCCGACGAACTGGCTGGCTCCATGGGTGTTTTCGTGATTTTACGCATGTGTATAGTGTATGGAGTATCTTCTGGGTGTATATGTGAATAAAGCGGGCAGAGCCCGCGCAAAGCCACATAACACTGGTAATTCGGTCCAACTTTCGAATACCGGCGAACAGGCAGGCTCCATGTTTGTTTTCGTGATTTTATGCACCATCTTCAGCATGCATACGTGAATAAAGCGGGCACAGCACGCGCAAAATCGCTGAAAAATTGTATTTCGGTCCAACTTTCGAATCGGCAGCGGGCTGGCTGGAGGGGTGTTTTCGTGACTTTACGCATGTGTACGGTGTACGCAGTATCTTTTGCATGCACACGTGAACACTGTTTTGGGCGGGCTCCCGCCCAAAAGCGCTGAACACTGGTATTTCGGTCCAAATTTCGAATACCCGCGAAAGGGTTGGAAGCATGGGTGTTTTCGTGATTTTCCGCATATGTATAGCGTATGCGGTAACTTCTGGATGCATAGGTGAAAAAAGCGGGGGAAGCCCGCGGAATGCCGCTAAAAAATGGTAGTTCGGTTCAACTTTTCAATACCGGCCAAATTTAACATAGGATATCTTTTAAAAACGAACAATGATAAGCGGGCTTCAGCCCGCTCAGCTGGCGGGCTTGCCCGCTAGTCTATACTATTAAAATCTGTGCGCGTCTGTCTGTGTGTTTGTGTGTTTGTAACATCATCTCCTCCAGAATGGCTGAGTGCAGAGCTTAGCGGAAGGTACCGTTGGATTCAGAATTCCCGTGGCTCGCCATATTGACCATCGGCATCTTCGTGCGACTTTAATTAGCCGAGATATTAATTAAAAACTCATTTTCTCCCTACATTTCCCTACGTTTTGCACTTTTTGGTCGGGTTTTCCCTATTTTAGAGATTTGGCCAAGTGCCAAATTCATTTTTCTCGAATAACTACGGAACGGCGCCGAGTTGGAATTCGAAACGCATATCACCGGATGCCAAAAAAATCAACGAATCCATCGATACCGGTCCCATCTTCGTACAACAATAATCGGCGGAGTTATTAATTAAAAACTGCGAAAACGTTATTTCATTTTTCGGAGTGGCAACTGTCTCGGAATTAGCTGAGATAAAATTGCTTTTTCGAAAGCGCCGGGGGGGGGCAATTGCTTCCGTTTCAGATTTGTGCTGGCGAAAGGTCACGTGTCAATTTCTTTTTTTTTTTTTTCAAATATCTATGGAACCGGGTCGACTTGGAATTCGAGAGAGGTATCGCCGGATTGCAAAAAATTCTCGGAATCCATTGACACCATTCTCATCTTCGTACGACTTTAATCAGCTGAGATATTAATTAAAAACTGTGAAAATGCTAATTTTCCCTCTCATCTTTCCGAGTGGCTACAGTTTCTTGAACCGCTAGATATAAAAATCAAGGTTATATTCCGAAGTTTTAATAAAACACGCGATTTCATGTTACCTCACGGTGCATTGAAAATATTTCGTTAATATCAGCATTTTAAACTAACATTCTTTTAATTTCAGGTTTTTATAATTGCCACGATATGTTATTGCCAAATTCTTTTATTACTATTGAGTAAAAGTTGTTATATTACATTAAATTTAAATGATGGCGTTCTTGAAGTTGTACAATTTTAATCAGCTGAGATATTAATTAAAAAATCTGAAAGCGCTATTTTTTTAAAATATGTAATTTTTTTTGGAATAATAAATTTAATCTTTTTGAATAATATATTTTTTCATGGTTTTCGATACGTCTACTTAATTTACATATGCTTTTTGAATTTAAATGATATCGTAAATTAGTTCGCAACAATAATAATTATTAAATTTTTTTACGATTCAAATTTCTTAATTAAATTTTAATTGAATATGAGCTTTTCCTTGCAGCAACGACGCAAAAGAATTATTTAAATTTAATTTAACTTAACTATATTCTTGTGAAACAACTTTGTTGAAACTTTGTGCGGATTCTGTAAATTTAAACATTTTTTTTTTTCGTTTTGGGTTTTAAATTGAACATGTGATCCTTGGAGATGGTATATGAGAACTTTTTTTATTATAAATAATTATGAATTATTAATCGTATTAATATATATATATTGATACAATTTTGTGTGTGATTATGTTGAAGTTTATAAAAAATAAAGGAATTTTAATAACGAATCTATTGTTTGAATAACAAACCCGAAAATTTTCGCGATTTCTCTTTCTACAACGGCCCATTAGCGGCACCGTAAAGTCAATGAACATTGGTAGTTCGGTCCCTTTTTCGAATCCCGGCGAACGGGCTGGCTGCATGTGTGCTTTCGTGATTTTCCACATGTATATAGTATGTTCAGTATCTTCTGGATGCATACATGAATAAAGAGGGCGCAGCCTGCTAAAAACCGCTGAACACTGGTAGTTCGCTCCAACTTTCGAATCCCGGCGAGCAGGCAGGTTACACGGGTGTTTTTGTGATTTTACACATCTCTATCGTGTATGCAATGTCTTCTAGATACATAAAGGTATAAAGGGGGGGCGCAGCTCGCGCAAGAAAGCAGAACACTGGTAGTTCGCTCCAACTTATGAATCCCGGCGAGCAGGCTAGTTGCGTGGGTGTTTTCATGATTTTCCATATGTGTATCGTGGAAGCAGTGTCTTCTTAATACATATCTGCATAAAGCGGGCCCAGCCCGCGCAAAACCGATGAACACTAGTAGTTCGGTCCAACTTTTGAATCCCAGCGAGCAGGCAGGCTACGCATGTGTAATGTGTATGCAACGTCTTCTGTATGCATAAGGGAATAAAGCGGGCGTCAAAGTCACTGAACACTGGTAGTTCGGTCCAACTTTCGAATCCCGGCGAACGGGCTGCTGCATGGGTGCTTTCGTGATTTTCCGCATGTATATAGTATATTCAGTATCTTCTGGATGCATACATGAATAAAGAGGGCGCAGCCCGCTAAAAAACCGCTGAACACTGGTAGTTCGGTCCAACTTTTGAATCCCAGCGAGCAGGCAGGTTACACGTGTGTTTTTGTGATTTTACACATCAGTATCATGTATGCAGTGTCTTCTAGATACATAAATGAATAAAACGGGCGCAGCCCGCGCAAGACAGCTGAACACTGGTAGTTCGCTCCAGCTTACGAGTCCCGGCGAGCAGTCTGTTGCGTGGGTGTTTTCATGATTTTCCATATGTGTATCGTGGAAGCAGTGTCTTCTTAATACATATGTGCATTAAGTGGGCCCAGCCCGCGCAAAACCGATGAACACTGGTAGTTCGGTCGAACTTTTGAATCCCAGCGAGCAGGCAGGCTACGCATGTGTAATATGTATGCAATGTCTTCTGTATGCATAAGTGAATAAAGCGGGCGTCAAAGTCACTGAACACTGGTAGTTCGGTCCAACTTACGAGTTCCGGCGAGCAGGCTGGCTGCATGAGTGGTAACCGCTGACTGGTAGTTCGGTCCAACTTTCGAATCCCGGCGAGCAGGCGGGTTACACGGCTGTTTTTGTGATTTTACGCATGTGTATCATGTATGCAGTGTCTTCTGTATGCATGAGTGAATAAAGCGGGCGCAGCCCGCGCAAGAAAGCTGAACACTGGTAGTTCGGACCAACTTACGAGTTCCGGCGAGCAGGCTGGCTGCATCAGTGGTAACCGCTGGACACTGTTAGTTCGTTCCAACTTTCGAATCCCGAAAATTTGCGGGCTGGCTGCATGGGTGTTTTCGTGATTTTACGCAAGTGTATCGCGTATGCAGTATATTCTGGATGCAAAATTTAATAAAGCGGGGGCAGACAGCGCGAAACCGCTGGACACTGGTAGTTCGTTTCAAATTTCCAATACCCGCGAAATTACATTAGGAATTCTTTTAAAAACGAACAATGATAAGCGGGCTTCAGCTGGCTCAGCTGGCGGGCCTGCCCGCTAGTCTATACTATTAAAATCTGTGTGCCTCTGTCTGTTTGTGTGTTTGTAACATCATCTCCTCGGGAACGGCTGGGTGTAGAGCTTAGCGGAAGGTACCGTTGGATTCAGAATGCCCGTGGCTCGCCGGATTGACCATCGGCATCTTCTTGCGACTTTACTTAGCCGAGATATTAATTAAAAACTGATTTTCTCCCTACATTTCCCTACGTTTTGCACTTTCTTTCACGGGTTTCCCCTATTTTAGGGATTTGGCCGAGTGCCAAATTCGTTTTTCTCGAATACCTGCGGAACGGCTCCGAGTTGCGATTCGAAACGCATATCCCCGTATTCGAAAAAAATCAACGAATCCATCGATACCGGTCCCATCTTCGTACGACAATAATCGGCGGAGTTATTAATTAAAAACTGCGAAAACGTTATTTCATTTTTCGGAGTGGCAACCGTCTCGGAATTAGCTGAGATAAAATTGCTTTTTCGAAAGCGCCGGGGGGATGACAATTACTTCCGCTCGAGATTTGTGCTGGCGAAAGGTGACGTGTCAATTTCTTTTTTCTTAAATATCTATGGAACGGCCCTGAGTTGGAATTCGAGGCAGGTGTCTGCGGATTCCAAAAAATTCTACGAATCCAATGATACCATTCTCATCTTCGTAGGACGTTAATCAGCTGAGATATTAATTAAAAACTGTGAAAACGCTAATTTTCGGGCTCATTTTTCCGATTGCAACAGTTTCTTGAATCGCCGCAGATACAAATCAAGGTTATATTCTAAAGTTGAATAAAGCACGCGATTGCATGTTACCTAACTGTATTTTAAAAATATTTCGTTAATGTAGGCATTTTAAATAAACAGCTGCTTTTCACAATTTTTTTTTAATTTCAGGTTAGGATGATTGTCACGTTAATTCTTTTATTGATATTGAATAAAAGTTATTATATTACATTAAATTTAAATGATGACGTTCTTGAAGTTGTACAACTTTAATCAGCTGGGATATTAATTAAAAAATCTGAAAAAGCTATTTTTTAAAAATATGTTTTTATTTTTTAATAATAAATTTGATTTTTTGGAATAATATATTTTTTTATGTTATTAGATACGTGCACTTAATTTAGATATTATCTTTTAATGCAAATGATATTTTAAATAAGTTCGCACCAATAAAAATTAAATTCACACTTTTTTTTTTTTTTTAGATTAAAGATTTTTCTTTGCTCCTTTGAGATGGTATACGGTAACTTTCGAATCCCGGTGAGCAGGCAGGCTACACTTATGTTTTTTGTGATTTTACGCATATCTGTTGTGTATGCAGTGTCTTCTGGATGCATAAATGAATAAAGCTGAACTCTGGTAGTTCGGTCCTAATTTCGAATTCCGGCGAACGGGCTGGGTCCATGGGTGTTTGCGTGATTTTACGCATGTGCCTCGTGTACGCAGCATCTTCTGGATGCATAAGTGAATAAAGCGGCCGAAATTCGCTCAAAACCTCTGATTACTGGTAGTTCGGTCCAACTTTCGAATCCAAGCGACCGTGTTGGCTCAATGTGTGTTTTCGGGATTTTTCGCATGTGTAACGCGTATGCGGTATCTTCTGCATGCATACTTGAATAAAGCGGGAGCAGCCCGCGCAAAACTACAGAACACTGGTAGTTCGGTCCAACTTTCGAATTCCGGGGTACTGTACATAAAATTTGGTCGCATACGTGAATACAGCGCGCGGATACCGGGTAAAACCGCTGAACACTGGTAGTTCGGTCAAACATTCGAATCTCTGCGAGCGGGCTGGCTGCATGGGTGTTTTCCTGATTTTCCGCATGTGTATAGTGTATAAAGTGATTTCTGGATGCATATGTGATAAAAGTGGGCGCAGCCTGCTCAAAACCTCTTAACGCTGGTAGTTCGATCCAACTTTCGGTGTCGGCGAACGAGCTGGCTCCCCGGGTGTTTTCTTGCTTTAACTCATGTGTATCGTTTATGCAGTATCCTCTCCATGCTTATGTGTATAAAGCGGGCGCAGCCCGGTCCACAAAATCGCTGAACACTGGTATTTCGGTCCTACTTTCGAATTCCGGGGTACTGTATATAAAATTTGGATGCATACGTGAATACAGCGCGCGGATACCGGGTAAAACCGCTGAACGCTGGTAGTTCGCTCAAACTTTCGAATCTCGGCGAGCGGGCTGGCTGCATGGGTGTTTTCGTGATTGTTCGCATGTGTATCGTTTATAAAGTATCTCATGGATGCATACGTGAATAAAGCGGGCACAGAATACTGGTAATGCGGTTCTGGTAATGCGGTAATTTCGAATCCCGACGAACTGGCTGGCTCCATGGGTGTTTTCGTGATTTTACGCATGTGTATAGTGTATGGAGTATCTTCTGGGTGTATATGTGAATAAAGCGGGCAGAGCCCGCGCAAAGCCACATAACACTGGTAATTCGGTCCAACTTTCGAATACCGGCGAACAGGCAGGCTCCATGTTTGTTTTCGTGATTTTACGCATGTGTATCGTTTATGCACCATCTTCAGCATGCATACGTGAATAAAGCGGGCACAGCACGCGCAAAATCGCTGAAAAATTGTATTTCGGTCCAACTTTCGAATCGGCAGCGGGCTGGCTGGAGGGGTGTTTTCGTGATTTTACGCATGTGTACGGTGTACGCAGTATCTTTTGCATGCACACGTGAACACTGTTTTGGGCGGGCTCCCGCCCAAAAGCGCTGAACACTGGTATTTCGGTCCAAATTTCGAATACCCGCGAAAGGGCTGGAAGCATGGGTGTTTTCGTGATTTTCCGCATATGTATAGTGTATGCGGTAACTTCTGGATGCATAGGTGAAAAAGCGGGGGAAGCCCGCGGAATACCGCTAAAAAATGGTAGTTCGGTTCAACTTTTCAATACCGGCCAAATTTAACAAAGGATATCTTTTAAAAACGAACAATGATAAGCGGGCTTCAGCCCGCTCAGCTGGCGGGCCTGCCCGCTAGTCTATACTATTAAAATCTGTGTGCCTCTGTCTGTTTGTAACCTCATCTTCTCAAGAACGGCTTTATGGAGAGCTTAGCGGAAGGTACCGTTGGATTCAGAATTCCCGTATCTCGCCATATTGACCATTCGCATCTTCGTGCGACTTTAATTAGCCGAGATATTAATTAAAAACTCATTTTTCCCTACGTTTTTGGCATTTCTTTCGCTTTGTTTGTTGGGTTTTTCCCTATTGAAAGGACATTTCTCCGCGGGAAGGGGCGAAATTAAGGTACTGGAGCATTTTCGGTCATGTCGCTAATTAAGCGTCTAATTGGCCGATCGACTTGGGACAAACGGCATTCGTCGTTTGAAGATCCGCGAATTAAAAATTTCGAAATTTCAAGAAAATTGGATGATTGGTTCCCAAATTACGAATTTTCCTTAATTAAAGTAACTGAGTAGGAAAAATGCACAAAAAATACGTATCTCCCGATCTAAGCGACCGATTTTTTTCGAATTTAGAATTTTGCACTTCCTGGATGCTCAAATGAACGTTAGCGTTGATTGTAAACTGTTTTGCTAATTAGGAGCCTAATTAGCAGGTTCATTAAAAAAGCGCTACTACTCTTATCTCCCCTTCCTAACTCTTCGTTGACGGCCTTGGAATCGGAAAGCGACGGGTGTCGGAGGGGGGAGATGGTATTCGCTCGACTGTTGAAATCGTCAAGGCCATTCGCGAGGGGTGAAATTAGCGTAGTGGCGCTTTTTTATTCATTATGCTAATTAAGCGTCTACTTGGCCGATCGACTTGGGACAAACGGCATCCGTCATTTGAAGATCCGAGAATTCAAAATTTTGAAATTTCAAGAAAATTGGATGATTGGTTCCCAAATTACGAATTTTCCTTAATTAAACAAAGTGAGTCGGAAAAATGCACCAAAAATACGTATCTCTCGATCTAACCGACCGATTTTTTTCAAATTTTGAATTTTGCATTTCCCGGATGCTCAAATGAACGTTAGCGTTGATTGTAAACTGTTTTGCTAATTAGGAGCCTAATTAGCAGGTTCATTAAAAATGCGCTACTACGTTTATCTCCCGTTCCTAACTCGTGGTTGACGGCCTTCGACTCGGAAAGCGACCGGTGTCGGGGGGGGGAAGATGGTATCCGCTTCACTGTTGGAATCGTCAAGGCCATTCGCTGGGAATGAAATTAGCGTAGTGGCGCTTTTTTATTCATTATGCTAATTAATGATCTAATTTTCCAATCAATCTAGAACAAAGAGCATCTTTCATCTGACCATCTATCAGTTGTAAATTTCTAAATTTGGAGCCGATCGCATGATTGGTTCCCGAGATACAAAATTTTACTGAATTTTTCTTAATTAAAGAAATTGAGCCGGAAAAATGCACAAAAATACGTAACTTTTCAAAGAAATAACCGATTTCGTTCAAATTTTGAATTTTGCATTTCCCGGAAGATCAAATAAAGGTTGGCGTTCATTGTAAACTGTTTTGCTAATTAGAAGCCTAATTAGAAGGTTCATTAAAAAAGCGCTACTACCTAACTCTTGGTTGAGGGCCTTCGACTCGAAAGCGACGGGTGTGGGGGAAGGGGAGATGGTTTCCGCAGGACTGTTGGAATCGTCAAGGCCATTCGCCATGGATGAAATTAACGCAGTGGAGGATTTTTATTCACTATGCTAATTAATCTTCTAATTTGCCAATCTCTCTGGAACAAAGACCAAACCTCTTTTCAAAATCTGGCAATTATAAGATTGTAAATTTCGAGCCGATCGGACTGATAGTTGCCGAGATACGTATATTTTGTGCATTTTCCAAACAATTTGTGATTTTTGAATCTGAATAAGAAAAGCAACTTTGAATAATACTGCTTTTGTTATTATATATAAGTTCATTAATATCTATATATTGTTGTATTTTTGGTAACAAAGGTTTCTGTTCGCAAAAAGCTAATATTAAATTTAATTTTAATTAAGAAAATTTAATTGCAAAAAAATAAATATAAATATAAATAAACTATTTATTTTAATTCTGACTAATTATTTTTTGTTCAGGGTTTTCAAATTGAATTTCTATTGCTTGAACATGCTATATTGGAGAGTTTTCTTAATATAAATAATTATGGTTGATTAATTACATTAATATATATATTGATGCACTTTTGTGTGTGATTATGTTGAAGTTTATCAAAAGGAGATTAAATAACGAATCTACTGTTTGAATATTATACCCGAAAAGTTTTGCGGTTACACTTGGCAAAAAGCCTTTGCAGTAAAATCGCTGAACACTGGTACCTCAGTCCAAATTTCGAATCCCGGCAAACGGGTTTGCTCCATAAGTGTTTTCGTAATTTTGAGTATGTGTAACGTGTATGCAGTATATTGTGAATGCATACGTAAATAAAGCAGGCGCAGCCCGCGCATACCGCTAAACACTGGTAGTTCGGTCCAGCTTTCGAATAAAGGCGATCGGGCTGGCTGCATGGGTATTTTCGTGATTTTAGGTATGTTTATCGTGTATGCAGTATTTTCTGGACTTATACGCGAATAAAGCGGGCGCAGTCCGCGCTGAACCCTGGTAGTTAGGTTCATCTTTCGAATTCCAACGAGCGGTCTGGCTGCATGTGTACTTTTGTGACGCATGTGTATCGTGTACGCAGTATCTTCTGGATGCATATGTGAATTAAGCGGACGCAGCCCACGCAAACCCGCTGAACACTGGTAGTTCGGGCCAAATTTCGAATACCCGTTAAAGATATGTCTGTATGGGTATTTTCGTGATTTTACGCATGTGTATCGTGTATGCAGTATCTTCTGGATGGATACGAGAATAGAGCGGGCGAAGCCCGCGCAAATTTCCTGATCACTGGTAGTTCGATCCAACTTCCGAATCCCGGTGAACGGGCTGCCTCCATGTATGTTTTGATGATTTTTCGCAACGTGTATGCAGTGTCTTTTGGATGCATATGCGAATAAAGCGGGCGCAGCCCAGGTAAAATCGCTGAACACTGGTAGTTCGGACGAACTATGGAATAAAGGCCAACGGGCTGGCTCTATCGGTGTTTTCGTGATTTCTGAATGCAGACGTGACCAAAGCGGGCTCAGCCCGCGCAAAGCCGCTGAACACTGGTAGTTCGGATGAACTTTCAAATCCCGTTGAGCGGGCTGGCTGCGTGGGTGTTTTCGTGATCTTCCGCAAGTGTATAGTGTATGCAGTATTTTTTGGATGCATAGGTGAATAAAGCGGGCGCAGCCCGCTGAACACTGGTAGTTTGTTCTAACTTTCGAATACCTGCGAAAGCGCTGGCTGCATGGGTGGTTTCGTGATTTTAGGCATATGTATCGTGTATGCAGTATATTCTGGTCACATACGTGAATAAAGTGGGCGCAGCCCGCGTAAATCCGCTGAACACTGTTAGTTCTGTCCAACTTTCGAATATCGGCGAAATAAAGCCAGTTCCTTTTTAAATGTCCTCCACAAAGGCATCACACCCCTTATACTAGCGGGCTTGCACGCTAGTAGATTTATATTTCACGTCACGAGGAAAACCTCTTACTGAGAATTCTCATGTTAATCGCAAGTATAATAGTTCAAAAAGTGTAGCTAAAGTGTTTTTATCAGATGTTAAAACAGAGAACTGTATTTTATGCCATGAGAATCACGGATTGGCAAAATGCCCATGGTGTTTAAAATTACCGGTACAAGAAAGAGTACAGGTTGTGAAATCTAATAAATTATGTTTTAACTGTCTACATATGCATTCAGTATAAAATTGCCCATCGAAATATTCTTGTTTTTGTCAAAAACAGCACCACAAAACTATTCACTTTCCGAAAGCAAATAATATCGTAAAGGGGAAAGAATTTTCTTCATCGGAACAAAATAAAAACAAAACAAATGTATCTGACTGCAACGTTCCCAAACGAGATGACTCATCGACCTTGAATGTTAATACGCAGGAGTTCGTTCAAAAGGCATTTATTAGCAATTATTCGAATAAACAGAGTACAGTTCTGCTTTCAACAGTCGTATGTTTTCTAATTGATAACGAGGGGGAAAAACACAGAGTGAAGTGTTTGCTGGACGGGGGCAGTATGTCGAACTTTTTGACACGGAATCTTATTGAGCATTTGCAGTTAGAGAAATAAAAAACAAACATTTCCGTTTCGGGAATAAATGATGCTACTTTAACAATAAAGCATAAAATTAATGCTTCGATATGCAATAAAGAAGGAACTTTTATAAAGAATTTGGACTTTTTAGTAATTCCAAAAATAACTGCTGATTTAACACCTTCGCGCAAAATTAAAATTTCAGTGCAAGATCTTCCTAATTTAAAATTATCAGATGAAGGATTTAATGTTCCAGAAAGGGTAGATATGTTGTTGGGAGCGGGAGTTTTTTATGAACTTTTGAAACCGAGTCAAATTCGAATGAATAATCCTGATCTTATTTTTCAAGATACAGTTTTTGGTTTCATCGTGTCTGGAAGTATTCCAACAGAGACTGAAAACAGGGTTCATTGTGGGTTGATAAAGGAAGAAGACAGCTTAGATAAAGATCTTAGAAAATTTTGGGAATTAGAAAATATTGAAACTGATAAACCCCAAAACAGAATTTTTAATTTGTGAGAAACATTTCGTAGAAAATTATACACGAGATAAAACCGGTAGGTACGTTGTTAAAATGCCATTAAAGGAGGATCCGGACACTTTAGGAAGTTCTAAACAAATTGCAACGAGTAAATTAAATTCCTTATGGAAGCGCTTAGTAAAGAATCCCGAATATTTAAAATTATATTCAGATTTTTTAAAAGAGTATCAACAGTTAGGACATATGGTCGAGGTGAGTGAAAGCGAGGAGGAACGAGGTTCATATTACATTCCTCATATTGGAGTATATAGGGGAGAAGAGAAAAGTAAGTCGACTCCCTTGAGGGTAGTATTTAACACTTCTTCTTTGACAACCAAAGGAAACTCTCTAAATTCTATACAGTATAATGGAGGTGTGATACAAGATGATTTATTCTCAATTATGCTGAGATTCAGGAAATATATTTTTGCTTTCACTGCTGATATACAAAAGATGTATCGAGCTATTTCTATCCATCCAGATCAGTGGAATTTGCAAAGGATTTTATGGAAAGAAGGCATTGATAAGCCAGTTAAAAACTTTGAGCTAACCACCGTTACCTATGGAACTGTGAGTGCACCATTTTTAGCAATGAGAACACTTGTACAGCTGTCAAAGGACGAAGGAGATAAATTTCCTTTAGCAGCACCTGTACTGAGAGAAGACATGTACATGGACGATATTCTATCTGGAGCTGAGTCGCTAAGTTCTGCGTTAGAACTTCAAAATCAATTAATAGGCATTTTGAAGAGTGGAGGTATGTTACTCCATAAGTGGTGTAGTAATGCTACTGAATTGTGTCAAACAAACGACAAAACATATCCCTTTGGTAAATCAGAAGAATCTAAAGCATTAGGTATTTTATGGAAGTCAAAAGGAGATTGTTTGAGCTTCAACGTTAAAACCGAAGACAACGTAAAGGTTACGAAACGACAAGTGTTATCCGTCATATCTCGCATCTTTGACCCATTGGGTATAATTTCTCCCGTTATAATTGTAGCAAAAATATTTATGCAGAAATTATGGCTGTTAAAATTGAACTGGAATGATGTTTTGCCAGAAAAGGAGGCTAAAGAATGGAAAGAATTCTCCACTACCTTGCAGCTAATTAACAACATTGAAGTCCCTAGATGTATTTTATTACCGGATAGAATCAAGATTGAATTACATGGTTTCTCTGATGCCTCAGAGGCCGCCTATGGAGCAGTTATCTACTGTAAAGCAACATCAGCAACAAACCATACATCAGTGAGGTTGGTGTGCAGTAAATCGCGTTTTTCCCCCTAAAGAAGACTACAATCCCAAGACTTGAGCTTTGCGCAGCAGTGCTATTAGCTAAACTGATGCATCGAGTGAAATCATCATTAAAATTGGAGCTTACTGCTATTCACCTTTGGACCGATTCTATGATTGTGCTGTCATGGATCAACAAAGAGCCACACCTGCTCAAGACATTTGTTGCAAACCGGATTTCAAAGGTACAGGATCTGACTGAAATAGCACAGTGGCATCATATCGCTTCTGAAGAAAACCCATCAGATCTCATATCTAGAGGTATGTCTTCCAAAAAACTGCAACTAAGTCAACTGTGGTGGAACGGGCCTGACTTCTTAATGAAGGATGAGTACCCTATAAGAGTTATACCTGAAGCAATTACTGAAAAAGACAGTAATGAACTTAAAAACTTTGCTGATTCAGAACTATCTACATGTTTAAATCTGAATGTGAATAATTTTGTTAATGATTTATTGAATTGCAGTAATAAGTATTTAAAATTAATTCGTATTATAAGTTTTTGTTTTAGGTTTTACAAGAATTGTAAGCAAGAACAAAAGCAGGTAGGTAATTTACAAGTGGGAGAATTGAGAGTAGCTGAAGAAACTTTAATAAAATTAGTACAGGGTGAGTATTTTATAAATGAGATAAATGATCTTAAAAAATCAGGTATTGTTCCAAGAAATAGTTCTATAAAAAGTCTTAACCCTTTCATTGACAGTAATGGACTGTTGAGAGTTGGAGGTAGATTAAAAAATAGCAATTTAACTTATGAGAAAAAATTTCCTATTATTCTGCCTTCTAAACATAAATTAACAGAGTTAATAGTTAATTACTATCATTTAAAATATTTGCATGTGGGTCCTCAATCTTTGTTATATCATATAAGACAAGAATTTTGGATTGTAAATGGTAGAAATGTTTGTAGAAAAATTGTAAAAAATTGCATAATATGTTTTAAAGCTAATCCCATTGTAGCTCAGCAAATCATGGGTGATTTACCCAAGGAAAGAATCACAGCTAATCTTACATTCAATTGTACTGGAGTTGACCTCTGTGGCCCATTCTTAATTAAGTACAAAAACCAGAGAAAAGGTACATATCTAAAAGTTTATGTGTGTATATTCATTTGTATGGTTACTAAGGCCATTCATTTAGAGCTGGTAACAGACCTAACATCTGAAGCATTAATAGCTACCTTGAAACGTTTCTTTGCACGAAGAGGTAAAAGTTTAACACTATTTAGTGATAACGCTACGAATTTTGTAGGTGCAAATGCAGAATTAAAAAGGTTAAACAAACTAGTGAACGAACAAGATGAGCTTTTAGCTGGTTATTTGAGTTCTGAGAATATCGAATGGAAATTTCTCCCTCCCAGAGCACCCAATTTCGGAGGCCTTTGGGAGGCTGGAGTTAAATCTTTTAAGTACCACTTCAAACGTGTCGTAGGTAATGCAAAATTGACATTTGAACAATTTTTAACAATTATGATTCAGATTGAAGGAATTTTAAATTCCCGACCATTGACACCCTTGTCTTCGGACATTGATGATTTAGAGCTTCTAACACCTGGGCATTTTTTAATTGGTAGAGCAATTAATTCGATCCCTGAGCCAGATATCATGGAAGTTAACATTAACAGGTTAAAATTGTGGCAACAGATCACAAGATTAGTACAAATTATCTGGAAAAAATGGAACTCCAATTATTTAAGTCATTTACAAAATCGATCTAAATGGCAAAGTTCTAAAACCAATATACAAGTTGGAGACATGGTCTTAATTAAAGATAATTTGCCTTATTGTAATTGGGCGGTTGGTCGTATAATAGAAGTATTTTATGCTAAAGATGGAAAGGTTCGCGTGTGTAATGTAAAAACTCAAACTGGAACTTTCAAACGACCAATTACCAAATTATGTGTCTTACCAATACAAAAATGAGTATTGTCCTTATAGTTATTGTACAGTATTGAATGTGTTTCACATAAAATGTCATTATGTAACTGAAATGTTATATTGTATTGCTTTGAGTTGTACGCTAATGTATATGGTAAATGTCTAATTATAATAATGATTTTTATGTAATAGTACTTATTCAAAATTCTTTATGATACACTTGTTTGATTTTTATGCTATATCTTAATTACAATAGTTGAATGCTAAGCATTGCAACGCGGGGCGGCATGTTCGCGCCTGCGCATCTGTAATGTAATCCACGCATGCGCATCTGTAATGTGGTGATCAAACGAGTTTGAGAATCGCCATCGACGGTGTAAGAGGGCTGGTCACAGCTCTGAGTTAATTGTAATTAATTATGAGAATTAATAAAGAATCGAACCAGCGAATTTATTTAGTGTGTGTTATTTGGGACGAGACCTAAACATGCATTGAAACGATTTATTGCAAGAACGAAGGGAAAACCTTGCTGGAAATACTTCAGAAAATTCCGTAGTGAATAGTGTGAGCTAACAGAATACATCATTAGCTTTCAATCCTCATTCTTTGAATGATTATCAGAGACCAATCTCCAAACAAGACCAACAAAATATGGAAGCGTCGATAAATAGCGGCAGATTATCTGATTGTAGCAGTGAAAATGTTGGCATTATAGAGAATGCTGAAACGCCTAGTGGAATTTCTACATGTGTGACAGCAGCCACAACACCAAACTGGCATTTAGAAAAAATGAAAAAAAAACAAAAGGAATTTACGCTGTTTGCAACAATAAAATGAAGCAAACGATACTCACATAAACATCCTGGCCCTCGTTGAAATCCCAGAGGATTTCAACAGTTGGAGCATTGTGAAACTTCTTAGTCTGTAATAAAAGATAAACATAAGAAAAATAATACAAAATATTATATGCGAAGCAGTTCATAGTTTTTTAGTCTGAATAGGAAGAGGATACAATTTCACGACTGGTCGTTTTATGACACCATGACCAGTTTTAATACTAGCAACTCTGACTCTTTGATCTGAGCCCGGATGAACAGCAATTATTCTCCCTAACCTCCATTTAAGAGGCGGAAGGTTGTCTTCTTTGATGAGGACTAAATAATTGACACATCAGGTCACATTGATTACATTGATGAGATCACATTAAGCATATGATCTCAGCATAGATAATAATATGAATAGATAATGAATTTAAAAAAAAAACCTATAGCGTAAAGAAAACGATTACATCTGAAGCTCGTGCAATATTACTCAGAAGTTGCTGCAGTTAGAAAACAATGTAAACACAAATATTAGAGTCAAAATATTGTTCACAAATGGTGAACAAATACATATAATACACACAAGATATAAATATACATAAATAAAAACAAAAGAATACTGAATAACATGGCAAAGTAAATATTAAAAAAAGACTTCCATGATTACATTTGTATTGAGAATGAACATTGGCCCTTTTTTATTAGCATCGTTCTTATAATCGTAATTATGAATTTTGAGTTTAGCGTTACTTATAATACGTAAACGAATGTGAAACGCGTATTTTTACTTCCTCCCTAGGAAACGCAACCCGCCACTAAATTTGGCGATTTATCAGGTCTTGGCGAAATTGAGACACCAAGCGCATGCGTAAAAGGAAATAACGCTAATTAAGACACAATAACACGCCGAATAAATACTAATTAAGAAGACAAACAACAAAAATCAGCGTTATATTTACAAAATTTCCACAGGACTAGTTTTGATGGTTTTACCGAACCACCATCCTCAGCTGCAAAACCGCAAATGAACAAGATAGGAAAAAAATGATTAGATAAGATAAGAAAGCCTGGACAAGAATAAGCAAGTGGCGCCATCTGTTGGTGAAACCAGAACTAAAACATAATTTCTTTAAAGGCCGAAGGCAAATTTGGATTGGAATTAGGATTAACTAGAACAGAAAGATTTTTATGAATGTGAAATGCCTCTAGAAAATCCAGTTCTCCAATGGAAGATGTTTTTTGAATAATTTTGGCAGCAGAAAAATTGAAAGTGTGATTTTCGGACCAACAATGTTGCGCAACAGAAGACTTCTGTGTTTCCTTTTTTCTAACATATGCCTCATGTTCCTTGACGCGAAATTTTAAGGCTCTCTTAGTTTGGCCAATGTAAATTAAACCACACTGGCAAGAAATCCTATAAATACCCCAGGAATTCATATCCGGAATGGGGTCCTTAAGTATGGAACTCGGAATTTTATTGATGGGAGAATAAACAACCCGAAAGTTAAATTTCTGCAAAATATGTGCAACTTTATAGCTAATTGATGGAAAAAAGGGAATGACAACAGAATTTTTATAATCTCCTAAAACAAGAGTGTGCCATCTAGTGTGTTGAGATGAGAATTTTTTAATTGCTTGATTAATAATGTTGGGTGAAAAGCCCCTGTCAATAGCTATTGCTTTTAAATAATTTAGTTCTTCATAAAGGGCTAGTTTGGAGGAGCAAACTTGAAGAGCACGGAAAACATAGGAATAAAATGAAGCTAACTTTTGTTTAGTCGGATGACATGATTTAAAGTGTGGTGGAAGGCAAACCGATGAAGGTTTACGGTAAACTGTAGTACTGAAGTTGGATGTGTTACGTGTGACCAGAATGTCGAGAAACGGAAGAGAATTGCAAGTCTCAAGTTCAAAAGTGAACTGAATAGCAGGATCAATGGAATTCATTGTTGAAAGAACTTTATTTAAATCATCTTTATTACCTTCAAACAGGGTGAAAGTATCGTCTACGTAGCGGAACCATGCCAGGAAGTTTAAAGTTTCAAACAATTTTGATTCATAATAATGCATGTAGATATCAGCCAGGATGGGACTGAGGGGACTTCCCATGGCTAATCCCTCAGTTTGCTTGTAATATTTATTTTGGAAAACAAAATGTGTTTGTTTCAAACAGAGTTGAGTGAGAGAAATTAGCTCATCAATTTCGATGCAAGAGAAATGAAATTCGCGAAGTCTGGTTTCTAGACATCTTAATGCACCCTCCACCTGGGACATTGGTGAATAATGATTTTACATCAAAAGAAACCATGAGTAAATTACTAGGAGAAATGTTTTTAACCTTTTTTACAAACTCTTTTGAATTTTTTATGGTGTAAATGTTATTTTCTAAGAGAGTGGAAAATCTAGAAACAAAATATTTAGCTAATGGATACGAGGCAGTACCTAAATTTGATACAATAGGGCGGAAAGGAATACCACTTTTATGAATTTTGGGAAGAGCATATAATCTGGCACAATTCGCAGCCGATGGGATAAGCGAATGTTTTAAGTTGCTTGAAATGATTTGCGAAGGTTTGATCGCAGTTTTTATTTTTGACAAGTCGGAAGGTGAAGGATCTTTAGGGATCGGATTATATGGTCCTTCGTTTAAGAGTTTAGTGACACCATCGATGTAAGTGTTCTTATTCATGACGACTATCTGGCCACCTTTGTCGGCCTTTGAAATGCTAATATCCGGGTTAGAATGAATTTCGCGCATTGTAGCTCTTTCTCTCGCACTTAGATTTGGTTTCAAAGGTTTATTATTGAATTTCACGCATACGCATATGCGCAAGCAATGCGTTTACGCATGCGCTGAAAGTTTGTAGCTTTGAGGTCCGAATTATAGATCATTCCGGATTATGGACGTCTGGATTAAAGACTTTTGACTGTACTAAATGATCCTCGTTCTTCTTTCTGCATAAAAAAATTGCATCTCTTACTATCAGATCTTTGACAACTCAGGATACCAAGCAAAGTCATTACTCAACCACCCGTAATTATAATGCACTTGCTGGCCTTTTAAATGCTAATTAATAATATATATATTATTAATTAGAATTAGATTATATATTTATTACATATTTTTATATTTTTGTAATTTTAATTTGTTTAAATATAATTTGAAAAGTGTTTTTTTTTTTTTTTTTTTTTTTTTTAAATCCAAGAACCTTTTTCCATTTAAATTAATGGTAAATAGTCATAGGTTGTAGTTTAAATGAGAAATCAACAATTAAAATAATATTTATTAACAGACTTCAGAAACAAGCACGAGACATTCCTAGATATATAATGGTTAAAAAATTTCCGCATGTAATTGTTCCAATCCACAACTGTATTGCATATTACAAAACTCAACTGAGGTCAATCCATGATACCAATGGTACATAAATGTAGTGGGGGAGTTGAAGATGCTAAATAACAATTCCAACGTTGTTTTCCACACCACAGAACATTTAATAAAGATAATCAGAAAAGGTACAAATTAGATTAAATACAAGTGCCGTTTGATACAAACAGGATTCTGTATAGTTTTACCAGTCTTATCACATAACGGATTAGTTCCTACTCGCACTTGCTGATGTATTAAACAGTTCAATTTACCACCTTCGCGTGGAAAACTACAGTTCCTTATTCTACACCTTCAAGTGTAGACAGACATCTCACCATCTTCGCGTGGGATAGCAGAAGAAAGTCTTTGTCATACTCCTTTCACCTCGCTGCTGGCGCATCGGTGAGGCCCTCTGGTGGTTGTGTCGCACTTACGGATACTACAACTCGTCCATCCTGACACTTTTTTCGTCCACGAAAACACGGATCAGCAGCACTGGAACATCAAGACAGCACCTGAAAATAAATTTTAAAAAAACAAAAGAAAAGGAAAAAAAACAAAAAGAAAGAAGTGTGGAAGAAGTCCTATATAGTCCTATATAGTAACCAAATTCTACTATATAGTCCTACATAGTCCTATATAGTAGAAGTCCACGGCTTCATGAGATCAGCTGCTGTAGTGGTACATCCAGGACCTTCATGGTGTCCCACCTTTTCCACCTGGTAACGGTCTTTGCCATTCCTCGCTGTCACACGATATGGGCCGAAGAACTTTGGCCTTAACTTTAGTCCACCTCCATATTGCGTTCTTTGTATGGCAACTAGGTCGTTCACATTGTATACTTGTGCCTCTTTACTCTTCTTGTTGTATGTTTTTCTATTCTCTTCCTGAATTTTTAGAATGTTTTTTCTTGCTTCCTCTCTCATATCTTCTCGATCTTTCATCATAATATTTCTTTCTTCTTCTTCAAGAATTTCCATAATCTTTAAGTCCTCTCGATTTCTCATTTTAACACTAGTGAGAAGCTCAAATGGAGAACTCTTTGTGCTTCTGCTCTTAGTGCTGTTTAAGATCCTTTGCACATCTCCAACATATTTGTACCACTTGGTTGGATCATCTATGGATAATTTAGATAGGACTGGAATCAGAGTGAGATGAATTCTTTCCACTTGTCCATTTCCTCTAGGAACGCCTGTAGTTGTAAATATGTGCTGGATCTTCTCTTGATTACAGCAATCTTCAAAATCTTTAGAGGTAAACGCCGTACCTTCATCACTTATAATTCTCAAAGGACTACCGAATGTTGATTGTTGCAGTTTCAGCTTCTGCAATGCCTCTTGAGCTGATGTAGACTTTACTGGATAGAGCCACACGAACTTTGTGAATGCATCAACCACGGTTAAGGTGTGATTGTATTTCTTATTTGTCGACGGTAATGGTCCTATAAAATCGATATGAAAAGTGCTCAAAGGTATACTATCTTTTGGTATGGGATTCAGCAACCCTTCGCTCTTACCTCGTTTTCTGTCGCACAAAATACATTCTACACAATTTGAAATAACTTGTTCAATTCGTTTTCTAAGGTTAGGAATATAAAAGTCGGTTTTCAGAAGATATTCTGTTTTAGACACTGCGAAATGTCCCTTGTTGTGGATACTACGTATGATTTCTAACTCTAATGCTTCGGGTACCACAAGTAACTCACGACCACTGTCGAACTTGTATACTTTCTTTCTTTCCACCGACAGCGAGGCAGCCGGTCCGAACTTGTATACTACTCCATTTTTCACTAGAAAATCTTTCTTTAGTCCTTGCTCGACTAAAGATTTTAGCAACTGAAGACACTCATCACTTCTTTGCGCAGCTGCAATTTTGGCTGTAACTTCTCCCTGAGAACAAGTAACCATCATAACAGCGTTCCTACTTAATGAATCCACATGCTTCATTTGTTGCTCAGATCTGTGAACAATTTCATAGTCAAATTCTTCTAGAAGTAACGCACATCTCGCTACTTTTGGGGTTAGATCTTTCTTAAACATAGTCTTCTGGAAAGCATCGCAATCCGTAACTATCCTGACCTTAGATCCTAAAAGGTAATTCCTGAATTTCTTTAGAGCTTCTACTACACTCTAAATCTCGCAGGGTGGGATTTGGAGGGTGACAGCAGTTTTCGCTCCGTTTCGTGTCAAACAACGCAAATTTACTGTCTTGGTAGCAGAACATGTTTCCCACTTGCAATAATAACCTTGGGGAAGGGAGTGAATTGAAGAAGCAGGACGACCCCCTGTCTTGCCATTGTCCACCCAGACTGACCAAACAAGTTTGCTAAGCCAAAGAACGTTCTTTGGCTAAACGCCATTTCAAGCGAGGACGGTCGTAACAATGGATACAGCTCCTTTGCCAAAAGTAGGTTCGCTTTTAAAATATATATACAATTATTTCTTAATATAAATATCTTAATTATTATAAATTATAGTTAGATTTATGTGTCAAAATTTAAGTATGTAATAAAAAGTAGTTTTGGTTTGCTCTTTTTTTTTTTAAGTGTCTGTAAATTTGCTTTAAGAGTGTAATGCTGTAACGTAGTTTTATTTATTACGTACTGCTAACACAATGAAAGCTGTACGTATGGATGATACTTTTTGTAAATAATTCTTAACATTATTTTTATTTTTGAACAATTTACACAAAGCTATCGAATTTAATTATTTAAATTTAGTTTTGCATGCATTCCTATTTCAAATAGGAAGAACAGCGGTGGAAAAAAAATGCATACTAAAGTTTTGATTTTTTTTATAACACAAGTGTGTAAATTATTTGGTAGTATTGGAAGAAATAAAAACCGTATACTTTACTGAATTTCCTATTGAAGTCATATCGTTTTCAGCTTCTAGTAATTTTTAATAGATTTTCATTTTTTATAAATTCTGTTTATAGTTTGTGACAATAAAATTCACTTACTGTTGCAAAGCTGAATTTTTCCAAAATATAAATACTGGCATTACCTGGGTCATATCAGCATTCTAAAACTTATATTTTTGCAAATATGTTGTTATTCTCGAAAGTGTAGGTGTAGCTAAGGCCTCTTGAACATTCAAAAGTCCGGGAGGCCAATAAAGCTGCTAAGACGGCTTTCCGTTTACGATTTAAAAAAAATCTTGTATTCTTTAAAAAAGACTGAAAGCTTCAGATTTTAAATTACGTCCAAAGGGGTGTTTTTTTTAACATTTTGTGTGTTACCGTTATTTATTAAAGATCATGTTCTTCGCACTTAAACCATAAAAACATTCAACAGCAATATCGCAAAATAATTTTAAAATGAACAAACATATCTTTAGAATTTCCAATACAGAGTCTCGCGAGCTGGAGATTTTTTTTTTTTTTTTTTTTTTTTTTTTTTTTTTTTTTTTTTACTCGTACAGTCTTGCCATTGCTCGCTTTGAAATCGTTTACTTTGTTAATCAAAAATTCGTTGAAGTATTACAAAATATTAAATAATAAAGCAAATAATAAAACCAATTTCAAATTCAAATTAGGGCTTCCACATGTTCATATTCTATGGAAGATTACCTTATTCAAATTTTGTTGGCTCTAGGTACCGTTGTTTTATTACAATGCGAGAAACATACATACATTCATGCAGATTCTTCATTATTTAATTTCTTTAAATATAATGTTTGGTGGCAGCAATTTGAAATGAAACATATCGGGAATATGCAAAATGCAAAATATATGCAAAATGCCAAAACGAAATTAACAGTCCTTCTGGGAGAATTGCCCCTTTGGACTAAAAAAAAAACCAGCTATTTAAAAAAAATAATAAGTTTTGATTTTCTGATGACAAACTGAAAACTATTGTATTATTAAATATTCCAGGTAATCCATGCAGATAACTATTTAATGAGAATTCATTTTCAATCAAAGACCCAGCATAAAATTTTAGTACCTTGTCCATTCTACATAGGTTCTATATTCCTAATATTGTGCCACAGCAAATTGTCAAATTTATCTGCCCCTTGTCTTTTTTTTAAACTGTAGCACAATAAAATCCTTTTTTTTTTTCAGGAGGCATTACATGATAGTTCAAAATTATCAGATTTTTATAACTGCAAGAAGTTCTCGAAAATGCTGTTAATGCCCTAAAAGGTAATTTTATTTTCTACTCTGTTTTAAATTAAAAACTATACCTAGTCCGGATTTTTGAAAATTCCAGATATTCAGTTGACTTTATATGCTATATACATATATTTATTTTATGCTAAATATGTATTTACTGATAAATATACGTATATGCCAATATATAATATGTACACCAAATGTTTATTTCTTTTAATGCAAATAAGAAAATTTAAAAAACAGTATTTATTTTTAAAAAATGTAAGGCATGTTTTTTTTCAGACTTAATTAAATAGTAAAATTCGAACATGTCTAAACATTTTTATTTCAACTGAAACAAAACGATTTTTTATATGTAAGCCAAAAAACCTAAATGTTTGATGCATTTTTATTTTATAATATGAAAATTAAGCAATATTGCCTTATATTTGTGGCAGCGCCTATCATATTTAAAAAATTAACTTATTTTATTAACAGATAATAGAATGCACAATTAAAAAACAGCTTCCCCTCCCTTCTATTGCGGGAGAAACCCTAATTCGACGAGTTATTTTTATTTATTTATTTCCCCCTTCTAAGAAAACTTGTCAGGCATACTTTCAAAATTGTCGAAATATATACTAATTTAAACATGATAATTCTAAAATGATTCATACATTAATTCATATACATCAACTCAATAGTTAGAAAGTTAAACTAATGACATTTACTTATTACTTTTCAAGATTATTGCCTTTACATTTCAATTAGTTATTAATATCTTCTCCTAGTGATATTAAAATGAGTGAGAGGATCTGATGAAGTAATGTTCAAAATAATATAACTGTTTACATTAGCAAAAGCTATTGTTGTATCAAACAAGTCTTATAAACCTTTTCTTATCCACAGTCCTTTAAAGTAGGAAAGAAATGTAAGTAAACTGATTTTAATAAACTCATATGAATTCATTTTCTGGTTTAGATAGGATTTAAAGACCCAGGTAACACAGCTTGTTTACATTTTCAATAACTAAGTTATGTGAACACTGTTAGAGGTGTAGCCAGATTTCATGCTGCCTCGCTCAGTGAACAATAAAAAGTCTATAAAATGTCAAAATGATATATATAAAAACAAAATATCTGGGTTTATTTTTGAAATAAAACATTAATTCTAATATCGTAAAGTACTATTTTGTTTGTTTTCCTATACACAAAATCATTAATAGTATTCTAAAAATTTGATTTATTACTCTATCAGCTGATTTGTAGACAGTATGGTACAATTTCTCAGTCTTAGGTGTTTTTTAATCCATTTGTACTTTGCAAAATTCTTCTCGCAACAGTCATGAAAAAAATTTACAGGTGTATATCAGTATTTGGAACTGCATTCTGAAATTTTATGAACTGCAGAAGTTCAAAGTTACCATCCTTCCACCTGCCTTCGAAAACACTACCGCAAAGAATCCAGTAAATGTAAACGCTGCAAAAGCACAAAGCTGGTAGAATTCTCTTGCGGCCTCCTCGCTTTCTTTTGCTGCTGTTCAAAATTTATTTGCATGTGTCATTTTTTCTCAATTTATTATTATTTTGTCTGATTTCCGTGCTATGTTTCCTAAAAGTGATTTTAAAGTGTTTGCAAAGAAATTTACAAAACTGCATACTCGAGTACTTGTCTCGGCATGAAATTAAGCATAATGGTTGAGATACAGTCAAAGAAATACTAAATTGCGTTTAAAGAATTTTCCTTCTAAGATAATATGTTGCCGAAAATTTTCTTAACGGAACAGTTTTTGGGACAATTTTGAGAAAATGGGGGAAGGCTAAATTGATTTCAGTAACTAATATTTACTTTATTTAAATTTTACTTACGTATGCTTAATATTATATTTCTTGCTGCTCATTCAGAGTCGTAGCTAGGGTTTTCAGCGCCCAGGGACAACTGAAGATTTCGCGCCCCTTACTGCTTGCCAAGGATGGAAAACATTTAATTCTAAAATGCCATAACATCAGTTTGGCGCCCCTTGGATCCTGCGCCCGAGGACAGATGCCCCTTGCCCCCCTCTAGCTACGCCCCTGCGCTCATTTTAATTTATATGCCCTAAATACCATGTTTAACAGGCTGTTTACTTACAAATGCTTAATATCATGCTTTTTCTCCGAACATTAATGCACATCCCCTAAATATTACCCACCAGCGGCAAAGTCGCTGAGCACTGGTAGTTCGGTCCAGAGTTTGAATCGCATGAAGGAGCTGCCTGCATGGACTTTTTTGTGGTTTTCTCCATGTGTAACGTGTATACGAACCAGTTTGCCTTACAAAGACCTCCACGGAGGCATCCTTTCCATTAGGCAGATTTTTGATGGCATGTCAGCAACTAAAGGACAAATAAAGGCTTTGAAAAGCTGTCAGAATTTTATCGAAGCTGTCGAAATTATGCTTGGCAGTAGATTGGATCAAGCTCTGAATACAAAAACAGGTCAATTTGAAACCAAAATTGTAAAAGAAACATTTCAGTATGTTTCAGTCATAAAAACAATTGAAATGGTTTTGTCTAATAGCCATGTAAGAAATTGTATCGAAACTGAAACAAGTTCTAATGATAGACATTTAAAAAACAGTTTTCATCTTTTTATGTCCCAAGAATTTTGAAATATGTGGAAACAAAACGCCCTGATCTTCTGGTACCAAGTATTGCTGATTTCAGTGGTAAAAATCTTTAAAAATTTAACTAGGATTATAAATGATAGAATTTAATTAGGATTATAAATGATAGAATACTTTAAAACTTTACTTTGTTTCCTTTTTAATTACCTAGAGTAAAGTAATTTTGCATCTATTACTCACATTGGTCTTTATTCTTAAATGGCTTATAGTTTTTTTCTTCTGGCTCGTAAAGATAAGCTGTAAATGCATGTGCCTCTAGTGACAAAGGCCTTTTTAATGATATTTTTGTAATCATTATGTAATAAACGTGTGTATAAAATTATAATTACTACCTTGCTTGATATATATATATATATATATATATATATATATATATATATAGATGACGTAAAAGCATTAGTTTTGCTCACAGAACTTTTGCTCAGCTAAAATTATTGGAAAGAAAAAGGGAAAAAGGTTTTATTCATTATTAATGAGTAAATATTTGGCATAAGTCTATGCATAAAAAATAATTTCATATGCTTAGCTATAAAATTCTTTTCATAGGATAATATTTTTAGTTTGCAGTGTATGCATATGTAAATAAGCTATTGATACTATATGTAAGTGAGCTGAGCTGCATATCCTTTGAAATTTGCTACATATTCTATCTTGAAAGGTTCATGTGTGATATTTATATAGTTTTAATTAATTATTACATTTCACATGCAATTTTTATCCAGTATATGTCTTTTATATATACTTTTATTTTTATTTTTGTAGGGTAAAGGCAAAGCAGGTATTTTAGCATCAGGCTGTTATTTGAAAAAAAAAAAAAAAAAAAAAATCCAAATTCTGCACTTCTAATATTTGCTAAATGTAAGTATTAAGGAATTTTGATATGCTTTGCACTAACTTTCATTTTAAGAGGGCAGATTATATTAAAATGAGCCATTTTACAACAGTGAATGTATTTGGCCTCATGTGGCTAAAATTCATCTTCTCAGGCTGCTTTCGACTATTGTACCCACAGATGATGCATGGTCATTTAGCTAATTTCTGTAGAATTGGAATTGCATTGATTTGAATGTCACCTACGTACTAGCAAATATTTCGAGAGAATAAGATGGTTTGTAATATGTGTGATGCCTTTATATGATCTAAATCTAAAGCATGACACTTATCATATATATGCATGTATATGCAGTGAACATAGATTTTTTTTCTTTTTAACTTGTAAAGTGATGGAAAAATTGCTTCAAGGTGAAATTCAAAACATACACTTCCAGCCAGACTATAGCGATCATGAAATTTTCATGAAATTGATCATGAAATTTGGAATTTATTTTCCGCGAAAAAAAGGAAGTTCGAAACCTCGCCACCAGGGGCGGAAATGGCGCTGTATGCAATATTGTTAAACGAAATATGTGTCGGAATCTAACTTAACCTTTTGTTACACGGGTTTAATATGTTGTATACCCTTAAGAAACTTTGAAGTAGGCAAATTACCATTTAAAGGCGTTAAATTCGATAAATGTCGAGTGCGCCATCCGTGTAAGTGAGAAATTCGTCCGTGAAAACCACGAATTAGCGATTAGAAAATGTGAGATCGCAAATCACTCGCACAAGTGCGTACAATCTGGAAATCGTTTTCTTATAGATCGCTAATTTGTAATTTTTGAAGACTGAATTCGGCCCTAAATCATGAAGATACTGATTCAAAACGCTTTTAATCGATTTGGGACACAGAAATCTCTCATGTTATCTATCTAGTTCCATTGCATTCTCCTACTGCATTCGATTGCATAGCAGTCATTCCACACAGTTTAGTGTTGAATGACAGCTAGTTTTATAACTGAACCATTTTTCTCTGAAGAGGAGTCGACAGCTGGACCACTGTGATTGCATCTCACTTAGAGTCAATGTTAAAATGTTTCGTGATACATGAACTGCAGTAACGTGGCATTTTAGATACTACGATTTTTATGCAGGGCTGGGCCACACCTCACGTGTGTCGCACAGTTACTTAGGCAACATTTCACGAATGAACGTCTTATACGCCAACACTTCCCCTCTTCCCACCAGACCTCAACCTCTGTGACTTTTAGCTATGGGGTTTTCTCAAAAGCACTGTTTATGGTGATAATCTAAACAATTTGGCAGAAATGAAAAATGTTAAACACTGACATGTCCGTAACATTCCTCCCGATATGCTAAGAGCTGCTGTTGAGAATGCAGTAACAGGATTTAACTTGCTTTCGGAAAATGCTAGACGCTACATTGAACATGCTTTGTAACACGTTTCGGAAAATATTAAACAGATTTTAAACAGATGTTTTCATGTCTTATTTCATTTAAGAATCTTGTATACAGCGTCACTTTCCCCCTGGTGATGAGTTTTTTTAACTTTTTTTTCCTCGCTGAAAATAAATTCTCATAACCTCCTTTACACGATTCCCAAGTTTGATAACATTTGGTACGGTAGTTTTCCTTTTATGACCATTTCAAATTGGAACTTTAATTATAACCACCATGTAAATTAAACTTTAAAAATTTTACAGTTTGGTTCAAGTCCCAGCTTTAAAAATATATATATAAATATAATCTTTTATATTAATCCTCTTAGAAAGAATGTTTTAAGAAGCTAATTTTTCTCTCGCGTTATAGATTGTATAAAAAAACATGATCTTTAATATGATTTAGATTGTTTCAGCCGATATAAGAATCGGGTTACTCTGTGGTACAGAATAAACCCTGCTGGACTGTTTTATTTCTTTGTCATTTAGCAAAAATCTTTTAATTAAAATATTTATCCTTTGGACTTCGCTTTAAACTTTATTTATAGTTAAAATGACTAGAAAATGAAAAGCTGTCTTCAGCTGAAACGCTATTCATGTAATTGATATTTTAAAAAATTGACAAGAAAGCAAAATTTATGGAAGTCTAGCAATCGAAAAATCTTAATTTTCTTGTGTGTGCACTGAAAATAACTGTAGAAGGAAAGAAGAAAATTAGGGAGAAAAGTAAGCAAAAATTTGCAGGGAAATTTGGCTCTCAGACATACCAAGATGTTTCAAAAAGTTGGACGCTTTTGAAGATACTTTCAGGATACTTCAATGAATTTAGGTGTTCAAAGAAAAAACATTTGGACGTGTACACCAGCAAATACCATTAATTGAGCTTGTGGTTAACAGAAAAGACAATATGGTTTAGACTATATGGTTGTATAAATTTAAATTACGTTATAGAACATCATATCGTATCATAAATGGAGAATCCCATGATTTTCTCATTCGAATTATTTGAAGATTCAGAAGTTTATCCAGTGATGTATGTGGATGTCACCTAAAGATGTTTTTTTTTTCCTCCTGATGAAACAGCGGCCGAGCGATAAAGTCACTGAACGCTGGTAGTTCTGTCCGAGGTCCAAATCCCGCGAACGGGCTGGCTGCTTGGGCATTTTCGTGGTTTTTCCCATGTGCAACGTGTATGCCAGCCAGTTCCCCTTAGAAAGTCCTCCACGAAGGCATCCCTCCCCTTAGGCAGATAGCCCTAGTGTGCTTTGTCATAATTAAATAAACCAAAACCTCTTGATGAAACCAGTCTTTCCTTTCATCTCATACCTTCAAAATGTTTAGCCTCTAAAGACTGATAAAAGCTCTGACCAAATAGTGATGAAATGGATTGAATTGAATTATTAAGTTACGTCAAAGCAGGGGTATCTGCCTAAAAGGAAGGATGCCTTTGTGAAGAACTTTCTAAGGGAAATCAGCTGCCATACACGGTACACATGAGAAAATCCACGAAAACGCCCATGCAACCAGCCCGTTTACCGGGATTCGAACCCCGGAGTGAACTATCAGTGTTCAGCGACTTTACCGCTCGGCCGTTTGTGGGCCTTTATGAAATGGAAGGCGATAACTTTATTTAAAATGATTGTCAGAAATATCAAGATATTTCGAAAATTGGATATTTTTTAATATACTTGCGGAATGCCTAAAGAAAAAGAGCAAGAATAAAGTAGAATGAAGAAAAAGAGCAAGAATAAAGTAGAATGTCTGAAGAAAAAGAGAAGAAAAAATACATTTTACGGTAAAATTTAGTATTTGTATTTTTTTTTAATTTAAAACTTTTTAATCTTATGATATTTGATTTTTACGATTTCAAAAATAAAATATTTGACTAAAATATGAATAACATTTAAGAAGCCAAATGTAGGATAAAATTGTGTAAAGCAATGGGCACAATGATAAAACTGTTTAAAGCAGTGTATGCAAGTCATCCTAAGTTAAAATGTCGCAATCCTAAGTTAAATGTCTCTCTTATTTATATATATCTTTTCTGAACGGAACATTGAAAGGCGTGTTAACTGTGCTTTACTGTATTTTCTCTTTTAATATATGCAGTTTTCAAACGCATCGTAGTCTGGGTTACAAAGTATTCCTCCGAAAGAAACGCAATTCAAATAAATAAAATCAAATTCTGGAAAATTTATATTAATAAATATATTTAAAATGCTCAATTCGAAGGAATAAATAGAAAATTTTAAAACAATTATCTGAAGAGACAATGCAACACAAACAATTAAAATAAAAGTTAAGAATTTAAAAATTACCTAAAATAATAACTATGACAAAAAATATATATAAAGAAAACTATCTGAAAAAAAAATAAATGCTGCACCTTTATTTACGCAGTTCGAATAGGTAAGTAGAAATTTTTAAAATAGTTATTCAAAAAAAAAAAAAAAAAAAAAAAAAAAAAAAAAAACACCATGCAACTTAAACAATTAAAATGAAATTCGAAAAAGAAAAAATTACTTAAAGAAATTCGAAAAAGAAAAAATTACTTAAAATAATAAGTTATGATTAAAAATATAATATAAAGAATATTATTTGGAAAAAAGGAACGATGGTGACTTTTTTTCCGCTCACAAGAAAGGAAAGTAGGTTGCCATATATTAAGAAGTTCGCCAAGTGAACTATTCTTGGCGCAAACTGACAAAAAAGTGCCAACATAAATTTGTGAATTTCTCCGTAAATTTCGCTCCAAATTTTACAAAATTTCATATTTAGGCGTAATTTGAGTCGTAGAATCGAAATATGTAAAAAAATTGGTATGTTATTTCAGAAAAAGTCCGATTTTGTGTCAAAATACCTATGTTAGAGTAGTGCTATATATAAAACTAATATATATCCTAAGTCGCGCTTTCGAGACATGAAGAACGCAATTTGAATTTTGTCAATCGGCCCAGTAGATCGGGAGATATAGGACTGTCCCATTTTTTTTTTTTTTTTTTTTTTTTTTTTTTTTTGAGCAGTGTACATATATTTCCTAATAAAGAGATTTTCATGCATTGCTTGTTTTCACCTATATTTAAAATACTTCGTTCATTGAAATTATTATAATTCTGCAGTTATGGTAATGATTCCTATTCGGATTTAATCAATAAATGAAATACATAATAATTTTCAGCAGAATTATGAAAACTGAATTTTTAGCTTACACATCTGAGCTATAATCCATATTATTTCACTTTAAAATTTACTTTATTTTTCCCAAATGAGACTTGGAATTAGCATATATAAAAATAAATTATAGTCTAAAAGTATATGTAAGCATTTATTCACCTGTAATGATTAATGTATAGGAATTTGTATGCATATAACTTCTCAAAAATAGAAAGCGTAACAAGTTAACTGAAGATTTTAGACTTTATTCATAATTTGGGATAATAATTAATTTTAAGCTCTTCATAATTATGTAATAAGAAATAGAAACATTTCTTTTGCAATATTTTGTGCAATATATGGAGCTAAAAACAATAGCATGAGAGTATTTTATGGTTACTTATTTTCTGAATCTCATACATTGAAAATAAAGCTGAATAGTTTTCATGTAAGGCAAATTAAATTCGCATTTGTTTCTTACTTCAATGTATATTAAAATTTATTATTCGATTTTTTATGCATATTATGCTCAAGTAGACAAACTACTAGTAACATCAATTCACAAATTGTATTAATATATTCACTTATAAGTAGCATTTTAAGAAGTTAAATCTATCAGATTATGATACAGGTTTACTGACACATATATATATGATCAGCTGTTCTAACACATTCAAATTTTCATTATAAAATTTGTCAAGAACTATTTTTAATAAATTACTTTTCCAACTAGTATGATTATTTAATGGAAAATGTAGCTTAAAATTTACATGATTATGTGCCCAAATCTTGTGAATAAGCATAATTTGCTTTTTTAAATTAAAATATGTATACAAAATTTAGAATGTATATCACTATATATATGATTCATCTAAAATGATTTTTTTAAATTTCTTTTATGAAACTAAGCATTTTTGGATTTCTCAAATCAAATTTTGAAAATATCTGAAATATTTATTCAAAGTTTTTACCTGAAAAACCTTATTTTTTATTCAAAAACTAAGTTTTTCATTGCGAATATCTTGCTATTCCAGTTTTTATATATAAGTTGCATTGACGTTCTTATTTTTATTGCTTACTACACATAAAGGTAAAAGCCATGTTTCTGTAAAATAAAATATATTCTGTGAGTTCAAAGTAATTTCACATCAGAAGTACTGTGAGGAAGTGATAGTGTTAAGTATTTCAGAATCTTAACTACACCGAATTTCCAATATTTTAATATGGATGTAATTTTTTTATATGTATAGTTCGTTAGATTTGGAAAGAAAAACTATATGTCTAAACAATGAAGATATGATTGTCTTTAAACTATGTTTTTTTATTTCAGTGATGGTCTACTTTGATTCATAATCCAGTTTTTATATATAAGTTGCATTGACGTTCTTATTTTTATCGCTTACTACACATAAAGGCAAAAGCCATGTTTCTGTAAAATAAAATATATTCTGTGAGAAAGTGAGTGTTAAGTATTTCAGAATGTTAACTACACCGAATTTCCAATATTTTAATATGGATGTAATTTTTTATATGTATATTTCGTTAGATCTGGAAAGAAATCTCATCACCAATAAATGTTTAAGTAAGTACATAGGTAGCAAATCTAAAACAGATGTAAATATAAGATAATTAAAATCACAATAGCATGTTAAAAAGTGGTGTAAAATATTTTTTTTCAATAGATAATATTAACCAGATATCTAAAACAATACATCAGCTATAAAGTTTACATAGCAAATACCAATTTTCAGTTTGCCTATAAAACAATTATATAAAAATCGCACCATCAAGGAGTGAGCAAACTATTATTATAACTCCTTGTAATGTGTGTGGTTTCACCCGAATATCGGGCGATATCTGACTATCGAAGAAGAGCGAACGAAGAAAGAGTCACTCCTGTTTTTGTGTGAAAAGGGACCGCTTTTTACTAGAGTGAAATATCGCTCCTTTGAGGTTGGTGCCATTTTGGCATTAGAAGGAGGTGGGATATCACTCCTTTAGAGTCGGATAGGACTCTTTCGAATTTAGAGTGAAGACACGGATTTGTGTTGACTTCAGGCAGTTAAATAAAAACATAGTTAAGGATTCTTTTCCTAGGCACAAGTAGAAGAGGTTTTAGATCGTTTGGGTGAAGCAAAGGTTTTTTCGACATCAGACTTAAAAAATGGTTTTTTCCATGTTCCAGTTGAGGAAAACTGCACTAAATATTTGGCATTTATTACTCATGCAGGCTTGTACGAATTTCTAAAAGCACCTTTTGGTTTGTGCACGTCCCCTAGTGTGTTTTAAAGATTTATTTATAATGTGTTTAGAGATTTAATTCGGGATGACACTGTTGTTACTTGGACGATTTTATTATTCCCGCGCGAAATGAGAAAGAAGGTTTAGAAAAGTTGAAACGCGTTTTAGAAGTAGCCAAAGAATATGGTTTGGAGATTAATTTTAAGAAATGCCAATTTTTGAAAAGAAAAATAGAATTTCTCGGGTATGTTATTGAGGATGGTACAATTCGCCCCTCTACTGAAAAAAACCAGGGCTGTTCAAAATTTCCCGGAACCCAAAAACTTTAAGCAGATTCAAAGTTTCTTGGGTCTTACTGGGTATTTTAGGAAATTTATTGCCAATTATTCAAAAATAGCGAAACCATTAAGTGATCTTCTTCGTAACGGAGCAGAATTCAAATTTGGGCCTGAGCAAAAAGATGCATTTAATAAATTGAAAGAACTTTTATCGACAAGTCCGGTTCTTCATATTTTTAAACAAGGAGCTCCATTAGAATTGCATACAGACGCAAGCAGTCATGGTTTCGGTGCTGTATTGCTACAAAAGTCAGATGATGGACAGTTACACCCCATTTACTTCATGAGTAAAAAAACGAGTCTCCAACAAGAGAAGCTATCTAGTTATGAGCTTGAAGTTTTAGCTATTCCCACATTTTTTTCTACACAAAACAATTGGCGAAGCATATTCTGAACACGACAGCTTTATAATCCCATCCTTTAACCATTCATCTATTTGATTATCAACAATTTTTTGATCAGCAAAAGGAATTCTCCTCGAACGCTGAGAAACTGAAATTTCTTCTTTTAATATTACTTTCATTTTTAAGTCTGTACTGCGCGGCTTTTCTAACGGTTTATACTCATTAATAAGAGTGGAAACAGTATTGCGTAATTCTTCATCTTTAATATGCCATAAATCTGTTTCGCTGTCTGCCTCAATGGCTGCAGAAATAAAAGACAAAAAATTCCTTTCCGACGCGACAGAATCATTTTCATATTGCGTAATCCTCACCTGGTCACAACAGATCATTTTTAGACAGGAAGGGGGGAAAATACAGTCTGTTATCAATTCATCAACCATCGCTGCTTCTATCTCTTTTGGTTTTTTGCTTTCGCATAAAGAAAAAATAAACTTAGCCGTTTCCGCTTTAACCACGTGACCAAACGAACTTTTCAGTTCTATACATCCACTTGATAATTTATTCGGAAAAAGAGATTTCTTTACAACTATCAATTCACTTCTAGAATCTATTAAACATTTAACTTTCTTACCATCGATCAACAGTTCAATAAATTCTAACTTATTTCTAGCTGCATTATTCGATCCAATCTCTAACCCAGATACCTTTTTTGGAGACAAATTCTCCTCCTTTTCTAACCGTTTGGGACAATTTCTCGCAAAATGAAATAATTCTCCTTTACTCCCACATACATAGCAAATACGTTCTGGTTTACTTCTACCCTGATTTACAAACTTCCCTGAATCCTTTAAATTGCTCTGAGCTTTTCTAAGGTTGTTTTTGGAAAAATTAAGCTTTTTATTTTCTGGAGTTTCAATTCGTGTGTTACTGGTATCAACTAAAGATTTACCCCTGGATGAATAAAATAAATCACATTCTCTTCCCAATTGATTAGGTGGGTACCAACTTTGACCCTCCCGAACACTAATATGTTCCTTTGTTTTAGAATCCAGAGTTTCATACAACTTATCAGATACAATGAGATTACACAATTTCTTAAAGTCTTGTACCTCTCTTAACTTGCAATAATAATTGAAAGTTGCACTGAGTCGAGACGCGAACTGAACATGCGATTCAGATGAATGTCTCTGCGCATTTTTAAAATTGTTCAAACACTCACGCGGTGTTGGCTGAAATTCTTTCAAGATTAGTTTTTAATTTATCATAATTCGCAATTTCTTGTTCAGAAACATACGTTAGAACATTATTACATTTATTACCTAATATATTAATCAACACTTCTGATTTTAACTCCACTGGTACACTTTTAGTAGTAAAAGCTTTCTCAAGTGACTGAAAAAACAAATGCATAGCTTCCGGTTTCTGAAGTACAGCTATAGTTAGTGTTTTGACGCTTTTAATAATATCTTCAACACTAGTCTGCGCGTTTCTTCTATCACTCGATAATGATTGTGATTTTAAACTTTCTAATTCAATCTGCTTCTCAATTTGAGCTAATTTAAGACGTTCGATCTCTAACAGATAGTGTTCATTACTTGTTTTAGGCGTCCGATCCTCTGCGATCGACTTGACGACGCCACGAACAAATTCAACGTTCGTTTTGAAAACATCAGAATTTTCGATAATTTTTCTAATGTCAGCTTTTTTAGCATTTTCTGGAACAGTCTGTCCAATTTGTTCCGCAATTACTATTAAATCACTTTTCTTTAAATTATTTAGGAAACTCATTTTAAAAACGAAACAAAAGTATCACTATCTTCAAGAAAGAAATAAAGCAAAGTTTTCACAGTACCTTCTCTGAAGTATCCAAATATCCCGGACAGGCCCCAGATTTTCTGTAGTGGGGAAGTTGAAGATGCTAAATAACAATTCCAACGTTGTTTTCCACACCACAGAACATTTAATAAAGATAATCAGAAAAGGTACAAATTAGATTAAATACAAGTGCCGTTTGATACAAACAGGATTCTGTATAGTTTTACCAGTCTTATCACATAACGGATTAGTGCCTACTCGCACTTGCTGATGTATTAAACAGTTCAATTTACCACCTTCGCGTGGAAAACTACAGTTCCTTATTCTACACCTTCAAGTGTAGACAGACATCTCACCATCTTCGCGTGGGATAGCAGAAGAAAGTCTTTGTCATACTCCTTTCACCTCGCTGCTGGCGCATCGGTGAGGCCCTCTGGTGGTTGTGTCGCACTTACGGATACTACATAAATTTTACAGCTCTAAGGAAATTTAGATGCGTGTGTGATTATGGAAAAGCCTCGAGGGCTATCTGCCTAAGGGGAGGGAATCCTTCATGGAGAACTTTCTAAGGACACTGGCTCGTATACGCATTACACATGGGGAAAACCATGAAAACGCCCATGCAGCCAGTACGTTCGCGGGATTCGAACCTCAAATCGAATTACCAGTCTTCAGCGACTTTTACCGCTCGGCCGCTGGTGGGCCGAAATTTAGATGCGATCCTTTAAACCAAGTGCGAGATCTGAGACTTTTTCCTGAGCAAGATCTAAGATTGAAACTTTATTTTGGTGTATCGTAATTAGTAAAACACATCATTTCAAGATTATTTTTACAAAATTTTCAGCTATGAGGAATCCCTTTATTTTGTAGTAATTTCACTGCGTCCTACTCTTTTTTTTTTTTTTTTTTTTGGTAAATCCCAGGCAACTTTGCTATTGAACAAGAATTTCTATCTATAGAATTAAAGAGAAAGCACAAAGCACTAGCACAAAAAATTAAACAACTTACATTGAAATAAATGCTTAATAAAGCAAACAAATAAATATTGAGCCTTTCGTTTTTGTACATTTTGATTCCCTTTAGGTCATACATACTTTGTTATTTCATAAATCACCATTTCATATTTTTAATTTTATAATTAACATCTTACTGGATTTAAGATCTAATATGCAGCAAAATCCCAAATCTGAAATTGCCAATGTCACGAATATTCTAGATGTTTGCACTATATCTCTAACAGCAGTCAGTATAAAGCGTTGCAATACAGGGAATATAAAAAACTGCAGTGACAGTTTCTTTTTTCAAGGATGTTCATGGTCTGAACAACGTTTTGTTGTTTAGGAAATGCTGCTTAGCACAGCCAAAAACAAGTCCAGCAGACATTAAATTAAATCGATGGAACATCATGCATAATTTTTTAATTTCTGTGGCATATGCTCAGAATGAGAATGTCAAACAGGGCTCGATAAATAGGTTCTGCATGCTTTCATAGAGGACTGGGAAATAAAATATATCTTCTGTTTTGAAATGACATCAAAAGGAACATTTTCTAGATTTCATTACAAATGCTTTATATATTGCAGTCCAATGCACAAAAGCTACGGTTAGTATTGGAAAAAATGCATAACCCAAGCTGTATGGTATGCAAATTATATTTATTTAATGAGAATAAAAAAGTGTAATAAACAAATAATAACACATGAATATTTGGCTCAGTTCACTAATAAAACGAAGATGACTTAGCTGATGACATTGTTGCTATCTTCAGCAACTTATCACGTATTTTAACACTGTTTTTTGCAGTGCCCATATAAGAGAGAAAAGTACCTGCATTTCTAATAACAGTTTTTAAATGGAACACTATCATTATAAGTTATAAAATATACTTTTTATGTCTTATAAGGGCAAGTTATTAAATTATAAATAATATAATTTTTTAAAGTGTGAAAACTAACAGTCTCTTAATGAAGAAAAAGTTACAGAAACGATAATTACTTATGTCTAAGTAAGAAAAGATATATTTATAATTTATTTAAATCTGTTATTAAAGAGATAGTAATAATAAATTACTCAAGTATATGTTAAAATCTAAAATAAACCTAAAGGCCCGTCTACACGTAGCGATTTTCTCGGCCGACTTATCTGGCCGACAATATCTGAGATAGCTCGCCTGTCCACACGGAACGATTTTCTCGTCAAGGATCAAGGAAGTGCAATTTACGGAGTTCATAGGCAATTACGCCTTTACCTCCACATCTTCAAAGGAAATTACATCATCAAAAAGAGGGTCTAATAAAGATTGTCTAATAGGGTAAAAATTTTGAAAAGCCGAATGACTTGGAATAAGTGCCTTCACACTGAGTCAAAAAAGGCAAAAAACTCAGAAGGTCTTAATTTTGCGCCGAAAAAGAACCAGAATAATTTAGATAGGAGCAGCCATAATAAAATTTAGACTAGAAAAATAAAAGGTGAAGTTTCCTTGAACCTTGATAATCGTGTTTTGCATACGTCAGATGCGAAGAATACGCAGGGGAAATTCCGATGCGCGTTCTTCAGGGGTGGGAGGGAGGGGGGAACTTGTTTACAGGTCGAAAAAGTAGTTCTGCTCAGCTGGGAGGGAGAAGTTTCGTTTTTGACCGCTATTCTATGCGGTATTTTAAAAGCCGAAAAGGACGCTGTTAAGCGCCTGAGAAAGTTCCTTTTTAAAGGAAGAAAAATGTTGTATTTAAAAATCATATTCAGTTAAAGTCATTTCAAAAGTTAGAAAATATTTTAATTCAGTCCTTTTTGACTGTGATGTTTCTTATTAAAGAAACGTTAAAGGGTGTTCCTCGAGTTAATGCTGTGTGCATTAAAGAACTTTAGAAGCGGGGGGTTAAGGAACGAGAGGTAGTTATTCACGTGGCTGTCAGTATGCTCATATCTAGCCCGTTTAAATGGGAGAGCTGAATATTCCTGGTTGAGAACCGCTCTGGGTCTTTTCCGGGAAGAAGCAACAGCAGGATCGTATACGGGTAGCATAAGAAGCACAGGATTAGCAACACGTTGAATATTTTTGAAAAATTTTTCCGAAAGTCGCTGTATATAGCGATTAATGAGCATAATTTTGAGGTCGTTATGAATCTCTTCGTTCCGTACGAACCACGGAGCTTTTAAAATTTGCCGAAGCATTTTGGATTGAAAATTTTGGACATGTTTTCTGTTAGTCAGTGCAGATGGGCCCCAGACGAGACACGCATACGTAAGAACAGGCCTAATCATTGATTTGTAGAGCAAGATTTTGTTATCCATTGACAGGTCGCTATTAATAGCTAAAAGGGGGCGTGGGGCGGTTTTGACAGCTGTTGCACCCACTATGATTTTGCGAATGTGAGGCTGCCAAGTTAATTTTGAATCTAGTAAAACACCTAGATATTTGTAAGAAGAGACCCAGAGAATGGGTTCACCGAAGAGCATTAAATTAGGTAAACTTGGGATATTTCTTCGAATGAACATAGTGGCAGCACATTTTGCGACATTAATTTTGATTTTATACAGACCGAGCCAGAGTTCTAAAGTCGAAAGGTAACTCTGCAATTGGGAGATTACCTGAAGGGTGTTGGAATGTTGTGAAATGATGGCTGTATCGTCTGCGTATAACGCGAGATCGATATTTGGGGCCTTAGGAATATCATTTACATAAAGGTTAAAGATTGAAGGTCCAAGGAGGCTACCTTGAGCTACGCCAGCATAGATTGGGGGGAGAGGAGAATTCGTGGTTAACTCGCACGCGGAAACTGCGTCCGATCAAGTACGAGTTAATAATTTTAATGAGATGGGCCGAAAAACCAAGCCGCATGAACTTGTAAATAATCCTGTCATGCCAAGTCCTGTCAAAGGCTTTGGCAACGTCTAAATAGACAATACCAGTTTTCTCTCGCTTACGAAAGCCTTCATGAATGAATTCCACTACACGGAGTAACTGGTGTACTGTGGAGTGTTTAGGTCGGAAGCCGAATTGTTTCGGGCTTAATAAATTTTGATCCCGACAGAATTCATTCAGGCGATTAAGTAAGACAAATTCATAGATCTTTGAGAGAGAGGATAACAGACTTACGGGTCTGTAATTGACGGGTAAGTTTAAATTTTGTCCCGGTTTTGGAATGAGGACGACTGCTGCAATTTTCCAACAGTCGGGGAAATAGCTTCTCCTGAGCATTAAATTTATAAGTACCGTGATCCAAACGATAAACATTAGGGAGAAGTTTTTGATCATGCGATTCGAAATAGAATCTATGCCAGGTGTCTTGTTAGGTTTCAATTTATCAATAAAAACCATAACTTCAGTAGGGTCCGTTGTTCTGAGTTCAGTTGAGATAGGTTGTGTTAAAAAATTTTTAACCCGTGCTTGTATGCGCCCCTGTGTAACCGGGCGGTTACAGTAGGAGTCGTGATTTGGTGTGAATTGAGTTGCAAGGCTGTCAGATATGACATCAGCCTTTTCTGAGTCAGTGTAGGCCATCTGTGCGCCATCGGCCGTTTGAAGGGGCGGAATGAGTGTTTTATGTTTACGTAATCGGGCGGCTGTGCGCCAAATCGATTTTTCTGCAGTCGTTAGGGACTCAATGTATGTTTTCCACTCCGCTTGTTTTAATAAGCTGGTTTCGGTCCTTATCTCGTTCTGTATCTTGCGAAACTGGGCACGGATATTTGGATCTCGTGACCTTTGCCAAATTCTTCGCAAGTAGTTCCGCTGCTTAATTTTGAATTTAGTCTCAGGTGGGAGCTTAGCACCTGGGTGTTTAAGAGGTTTTGAAGCCGCAGCTCTCGCTTCTTTAAGTAAAGACTCCAAACTTTTAATATGCCTGTCAAAGTCCGAATTGCTGGAAATTTTGATGGGAGGGAGTGAAGTTTATTCCAAAATAAATCTAAAATCGTCCCAATTTGTTGAGACTTGCTCCTCTAAATTTGAGTATCGATTTTGAATATCTAGGGTTATCAAAACGGGGTAGTGATCAGAGTCCAATTCCTGAATCACTTTTATCTCATGCCGAAAAAATATATTATAAAAGGCAGCCAGATTAAGAACTGCAGGGGACCCTCTTACAGGGTAAAATGTCGGGAGGGTAGGAGCTATGCTCTGAACATGGTTACTCTGGCACCATGAATTTAGACTAATACCATACCTGTTCCTATTTGAACAAAACCATGCGGTATGGCGTGAATTTAGATCACCAGCAATAATTAGGTGATTTGAAACATTCAAAAGTTTATCAAAATCACTAACAGGAAAAGCTGGCCTTCCACGTGCTGCTGACTGTGGAGGTAAATAAGCTGAGACTATTGTCAGCGGGGAGGAATTTCGCTTCCAAAAAATTTAAATCAGGGGACGGTATCATGTGGTGCTTTAACGAACGCTTCACATAGATACAAGTGCCACCACTGGGATTTTTTGCCCTGTGACACCCTGTCAGTACAGTAAATGTCATAATTCCCAATTTTGGGAGTATTCCCTGGGGTAAGGTGAGTCTCTTGGACTAAAAACACGTCAATATCGTGCTCTACTACAAAATCACGAACTTCGTGAATTTTAGATGTCAGTCCATTGGCGTTCCATGTGCCAATGGTCAGTTCTCTGATGGTATTTGAACTGTTATTCATAAAATTGAATTTCAGGCCGTTAATAGAGGTTCATCACTGAAAAACAGAAGACATGGGTCTAAAAATGCCGAATTAAGTTGAAAGCTCAACATAGCTTTCATATAAATAAAATGCCCTCATTAAAGCATCTGCTTGCCTGAGTTTAGGCATTGCTTTTTTGAAGGCAAGAAGCAGAATATGCTTATCTACCGCAGGGTCGCGGGAGATTTCAATTAAGCATTTTAGTGTAGATGAAAAGACATAGTCGGAATCATTGCTACACTCTGCTGTGGCTGATACTGCTGGGGCTGCAGGGGCTTCTGCAACCGGCAGTCTTGGATTCGTGGATTTGAATCCGTGCTCGGTGGTGTTCTTCACCATCTGTGCATAAGATGGTGAACTGACGTTGCTTGGGGGAGCAGGCATGGGACATCTTGTCTCAGCGGTTGCTGGGGGCTTAGAAAAACCCTGCGGGGGGCTGTCTGTGCAGCTGCCCTAGTCTTAGGCGTGGAATTTTTGCCACGAGCCCGTTTGTTACCTGGATAGCGGGGACAAGATTTATATGATGCAGGATGATCTCCACCACAGTTGCAGCAAGTGGCAGGTACGTCTAAGCCACTGGTACACTCACGTGCCCAATGGGGTCCAGAGCATCTGACACAACGGATTGGAAGGGTGCAGAGTTCCGAAGAATGGAAAAAGCCCTGGCACCGAAAGCACTGAGTAGAGCCCTTGCGGCCGCGGTAACGCTCAATGTTGATCTCTGTGCCCCACATGTCAGTGACGGCGAACAGATGATCGAGGAAGGGGTGAGGGATAACTTGTAAATAAACAAGTGGCATTGGATGTCTGGAGCCAGGCTGAGTAAGCCGAACGATGCGATGCACTTTAAAATCCCATCGCCTCAACTTCCTCTTTGATGTCCCCGACGTCTGTTTCAACAGGGAGGCCTCTGATGACAATTTGGACTGGCCGGTTCTGCTTTAAATCAAAAGTTTTGAACTGGATGCCGGCTTGTTTCATCCAGCGGGTGACCTCCCTGAACTCCAGCTCTGTTTGTACAAAAATTTTTAGATAGGGTTCAGTCAGAATGCTCCGTAAATTTGGGGCAATTTCTCTCATGAAAGACATTTGTGTTTTCCAGTTCTTGCTGCTTTTGAGGTGTATTGCCGGAATCTCAGGCTGCGGTGGGGGGATACGTTCCGTGCCTGCTCGGAATTTACTCCCTCTGTGGTGCTCTCATTATTCATTTCAGGATTAGTACAGGAATTCACTCAGCCAATCACTATGAAAGGAAGTGTTCCCGCCACGTCAGACTTCCTACCATCATGTGCCTACTGGCTCTCCTCATGAGCTGGAAACAGCGCGCTTCGCGCGCTACTCCAGCCATACTTGTTCGGATCGGATCGGATCAAAATAATGGATGACATTTTAAATTGCTACTATAGATACAGCTACAATTTTGAACTTAGGTTCTGCTACAAAAGAGGAAAAGAAAGAAAATGCGTTTGGACCAGAAATTCGGTCAAACGACGAGAAAATCATAGTGCCTTCATAATACCCTGCTCTGGGAGTTGCGTATTGAAGACACGGTGCAACTCGGAAAGTATTTACGGATGATGCCGCGTGATTTTGATTTTTGCTAAATTTAGTTTGCAGCAAAATTTAAAAAAAAATATGCTTTTCCTTTGTGTACCGAGTGCACTCCTTTTTTATTTTATTTATTTATTTTTAAATTTCATTTTCTGGCACTCCTATTTGTGCACCTAAATCTGGAAACAATAAAATAACCATGTTTCAGAAAAAATAAATAACTACTGTGCTTTAAATCAACACCTTTATTAATGAATAAATAGACAATAATGTCATGAATATCAAACCAGTATGAGTAAAAAGTAGTAAAAAAATAAAGATTACTACATTACAAAGCAACAGTGTAATTTCAGTGCAAAAATTTCAAATAAGAAATATCATAAAGATGCAAAGTCTTAAGTAGTATATTATTGAACATTAAAAAACTAATATCAGCATAATTAAATAACTAATACAGTCTGAAAACTATGATCATATATGACTGTATCAGTTAATCAGCTAATAAAATTTAGCAATATTGTATTGAATTGGGCTGTAATTTATTTTCGCAAAACTCAATTAACACAAAACTGAGTTTGTGACTTGTGACTTTCTTTTGACCAGAAGATCTAAAACACGTGCCAAGGGCCATTCGAAAAATAAAAAGAAAGGCGTTAAAATTCAATAAACACCACACCCGTAGGCGAAAAAATAAAAAGTGACTATTAAGTCATGCATTTCGAATTTAGTAATGGAGAAACGAAATTAAAAAGGTCGTTGCAGGCGCAGAAAGTCCAAAGCTAGGGGGGGACCGAACCCACGATCCCGATGTACGGAAAAAAACCTGCTCTGCTCTTTACCACTGAACTACGATTGCTCATACATGAGGTGTCAGAAAAGCTATGTACACTGCTCAAAAAAAAAAAAATGGGACAGTCCTATATCTCCCGATCTACTGGGCCGATTGACAAAATTCAAATTGCGTTCTTCATGTCTCGAAAGCGCGACTTAGGATATATATTAGATTTATATATAGCACTATTCTAACATAGGTATTTTGACACAAAATCGGACTTTTTCTGAAGTAACATACCAATTTTTTTTACATATTTCGATTTTACGACTCAAATTACGCCTAAATATGAAATTTTGTAAAATTTGGAGCGAAATTTACGGAGAAATTCACAAATTTATGTTGGCACTTTTTTGTCAGTTTGCGCCAAGAATACTTCACTTGGCGAACTTCTTAATATATGGCAACCTAGTTTCCTTAGGAAAAAAAGTCACCATCGTTCCTTTTTTCCAAATAATATTCTTTATATTATATTTTTAATTATAACTTATTATTTTAAGTAATTTTTTCTTTTTCGAATTTCATTTTAATTGTTTAAGTTGCACGTTTTTTTTTTTTTTTTTTTTCGAACTGCGTAAATAAAGGTGCAGCGTTTATTTTTTTTTTTTCAAATAGTTTTCTTTATATATATTTTTCGTCATAGCTATTATTTTAGGTCATTTTTAAATTTTTATACTTTTATTTTAATTGTTTGTGTTGCATTGTCTCTTCAGATAATTGTTTTAAAATTTTCTATTTATTCCTTCGAACTGAGCATTTTAAATATATTTATTAATATCAATTTTCCAGAATTTGATTTTATTTATTTGAACTGCGTTTTTTTCGGAAGAATACTTTGTAACCCAGACTACGATGAGTTTGAAAACTGCATACTATATTAAAAGAGAAAATACAGTAAAGCACAGTTTTACACGCCTTTCAATGTTCCGTTCAGAAAAATATATATATAAATAAGAGAGATGTATAACCGATATTTTAACTTAGGATGACTTGCATACACTGCTTTAAACAGTTTTATCATTGTGCCCATTGCTTTACACAATTTTATCCTACATTTGGTTTCTTAAAATGTTATTCATATTTTAGTCAAATATTTTATTTTTGAAATCGCAAGAATCAAATATCATAAGATTGAAAAGTTTTAAATTCAAAAAAATACGAATACTAAATTTTACGAAAAAATTTATTTTTCTTCTCTGTTTCTTTAAGCATTCTGAAAGTATATTGAAAAGTATCCAACTTTTCGAAACATTTTGGTATTTCTGACAATCATTTTAAATAAAGTTATCGCCTTCCATTTCATAAAGGCCAACAAACGGCCGAGCGGTAAAGTTGCTGAACACTGGTAGTTCTCTCCGGGGTTCGAACCCCGGTAAACGGGCTGGTTGCATGGGCGTTTTCGTGGATTTTCTCATGTGTACCGCGTATGACAGCTGGTTTCCCTTAGAAAGTTCTTCACGAAGTATTTCGTCAGAGCCTTTATCAGTCTTTAGAGGCTAAACATTTTGAAGCTGTGAGATGAAAGGAAAGACTGGTTTCATCAAAAGGTTTTGGTTTATTTTATTATGACAAAGCACACTACGGCTATCTGCCTAAGGGGAGGGATGCCTTCCTGGAGGACTTTCTAAGGAAAACTGGCTCGCATACACGTTACACATGGGGAAAACCACGAAAACGCCCATACAGCCAGCCCGTTCGCGGGATTCGAACCTCGGACCGAACTACCAGTGTTCAGCGACTTTACCGCTCGGCCGCTGTTTCATCAGGAAGGGAAAAAAAAACATCTTTAAGTGACATCCACATACATCACTGGATAAACTCCTGAATCTTCAAATAGTTCGACTGAGGAAATCATGGGATTCACCATTTATGATACGATATGATGTTCTATAACGTAATTTACAAAACCATATAGTTTAAAACCAGTCGCTCTCCACTTTAATCTGCAATGATATCGTTTTGTCTTTTCTGTTAACACAAGCTCAATTGATGGTATTTGCTGGTGTACTCGTCCAAGTGTTTTCTCTTTGAACACCTAAATTCTTTGAAGTATCCTGAAAGTATATTCGAAAGCGTCCAACTTTTTGAACATCTTGGTACGTCTGACAGCCAAATTTCCCTGCAAATTTTTGCTTACTTTTCTCCCTAATTTTCTTCTTTCCTTCTACAGTTATTTTCAGTGCTCACACAAGAGAATTAAGATTTTTCGACTGCTAGACTTCCATACATTTTGCATTCTTGTCAATTTTTTAAAATATCAATTATATGAATTGCGTTTCAGCTAAAGACAGCTTTTCATTTTCTAGTCATTTTAGCTATAAATAAAGTTTAAAGCGAAGTCCAAAGGATAAATATTTTAATTAAAAGATTTTTGCTAAACGACAAAGAAATAAAACAGTCCAGCAGGGTTTATTCTGTACCACAGAGTAACCCGATTCTTATATCGGCTGAAACAATCTAAATCATATTAAAGATCATGTTTTTTTATACAATCTATAACGCGAGAGAAAAATTAGCTTCTTAAAACATGCTTTCTAAGAGAATTAATATAAAAATTTATATTTATATATATATTTGTTAAAGTTTGGGACTTGAACCAAACTGTCAGACTTTTAAAGCTTATTTTACATGGTGGTTATTATTAAAGTTCCACTTTGAAATGGTCATAAAAGGAAAACTACCGGACCAAATGTTATCAAACTTGGGAATCGTGTAAAGGAGGTTATGAGAATTTATTTTCGGCGGAAAAAAAGAGTTCAAAAACTCACCATCAGGGGAAAAATGGCGCTGTATACAATATTGTTAAATGAAATAAGACACGAAAACATCTGTTTAAAATGTGTTTAATATTTTCCGAAACGTGTTACAAAGCATGTTCAATGTAGCGTCCAGCATTTTCCGAAAGCAAGTTAAATCATGTTACTGCATTCTCAACAGCAGCTCTTAGCATATCAGGTTTGGTTTTGGTTTGGTTTATTAGATTACGGCAAAGCACTCGAGGGCTATCTGCCTTAAGGGAGGGATGCCTTCGTGGAGGACATTTTAAGGGAAACTGGCTCGTATACACGTTACACATAGCATATCAGGAGGAATGTTATCAGTGTATCACATTTTTCATTTCTGCCAAATTGTTTAGATTATCACCATAAACAGTGATTTTGAGATAACCTCATAGACAAAAGTCACAGAGGTTGAGGTCTGGTGGGAAGAGGGGAAGTGTTGGCCTATAAGACGTTCATTCGTGAAATGTTGCCTAAGTAACTATGCGACACTCTTGAGGTGGTGCCCAGCCCTTTTTAAAAATCGTAGTATCAAAAATGCCACGTTACTGCAGTTCATGTATCACGAAACATTTTAATATTGGCTCTAAGTGAGCTGCAATCGCAGTGGTCCAGCTGTCGACTGCTCTTCAGAAAAAAATGGTTCAGTTATAAAACTAGCTGTCATTCAACACTAAACTGTGTGGAATGACTGCTATGCAATCGAATGCAGTAGGAGAATGCAATGGAACTAGATAGATAACATGAGAGATTTCTTTGGCCCAAATCGATTAAAAGCGTTTTGAATCAGTATCTTCATGTTTTAGTGCCGAATTCAGGCTTAAAAATTTACAAATTAGCGATCTGTAAGAAAACGATTTCCAGATTGTACGCACTTGTGAGAGTGATTTGCGATCTCACATTTTCTAATCGCTAATTCGTTGTTTTCACGGATGAAATTCTCACTTACAGGGATGGCGCACTCGACATTTATCGAATTTAACGTCTTTAAATGGTAATTTGCCTACTTCAAAGTTTCTTAAGGGTATACAACATATTAAACCCGTTTAACAAAAGGTTAAGTTAGATTCCGACCCATATTTCGTTTAACAATATTGCATACAGCGCCATTCCCCCCCTGGTGGTGAGGTTTCGAACTTTCTTTTTTTCGCGGAAAATAAATTCCCATGACCTCCTTTACACGATTTCTAAGTTTGATAACATTTGATTCAATAGTTTTCCTTTTATGACCGTTTCAATGTGGAACTTTAATTATAACCACTCTGTATATTATTAAATTTTAATTTGAAGCTATGCGTTATATGTATACCATGCGTAAAATTTTCGCTTTTATGGAAAAATAAAAAATCGAAGCAAATATACTTAGTATAATGGACCAAAACTGAAAACATTTCCCCTCACTCCGAAAATAAAATATTGAAATTTCGAACTTGAATTTACTGGGTTATCGAAATATTTAATTTGACTTATCTTCTAAGTCCTAGTTCCGACAACAATTCCGAATTACTTAAGCTAAAGTAAAAGATTTAGTATATATTCACTGTATGTTAATAAAGTAATCAGAGTGTAATAAAAATAGATTATAGAATTTACGCTGATGTAACTTTTTGTCTGACTGCACAACATGTAATGGAAAAGAAGGTTTGTAGAGATCTGTTTTTGACATGCCTCTAAATGTAGATGTCATATTAATTTTGTCTCTTCAATGTCAAAAAACTTTCCTTTGAGAGGCAACTTTAGTTTTTGAGAAAGAAAAAAAATCACAAGAAGACAAATTTGAAGAACATGCAGGACGATTGAATATACATACTTATTTTCCGAACACAAGCGGTTCTCCGACTGGTTATTGAATAATGAAAAGATGCATTGTCATGCAATACAAAACATTCGGAATAGGTTTTCTGACTGAAAACGTAAGATTAAAAGTCATCTGCTTAATTCACAGTCATTTACAAGTCAACTACTCGGGAAATTGCAGAATCGTTTTGATCCTGAGCTTGTAAGACAAACCTAATATCACTGGATTTAAACACTTCTTTAATCTTCCGAGAACGTTCCTTCTTTAGCTCATATTCCAAGAATATTAAGTGAATACAATTATTGCAAAAGCAATTGAATATTCATTTGCACTACGGCTTGGTAGTTTACTAACGAGTTAACAAAACTTAAATTCTGCTTTTTGTGTCTAACAATACAACAATATTTTAAATATTTAGAAATAAAATATTAAATTAGAGATTTAATTGGAGCCTCACCAGTTGCCTAGCATTTGAAGATTGTTAAATACTAATTGTTTGCTGCTCAGTCTAACCCAGGCTGCATTGTTAAATACTAATTGTTAAATACTAATTGTTAACCAAGATTGTTACCCTCCAGGCGGCAAGGCCGTATATATGCGTTCGAAAATAATGGCTCTCATAGCGGCAAGGCAGCATATATGCGTCCAAATATTTTGGTCCTCATGGCGGCAAGGCAGCATATATACGTAAACTTAAATTTTGGCCCGAAACGGCAAAGCAGCATATATACGGCCTATCTCAGAGTGCCCTCCCCTCTCTGCTCTTAATGTAAACTGACAGGTGATAATTTTTCTCTTCGGGAGGTAATTGAGGAGAGGAAACTATCTATTCGCTAGGGGCAAATGGGTTTTATCGTTAGGTTTTGAATAACAGCTCGGAATAAATAGCTCGTTCGAAACTTACAGCTGTTCTGTGCTTATACCAGCTATAGTAAACTTAAATGTTTATGTTTGTAAAGAGAATTTTCATTTTCCAGCCTAATTATTCTCCAAATTTTAGATGCAGTTTGGCAAAATGTAATTGGAATTAAAATTAAAATTGCAAGAAACTGCAACAATATTTTGAAATATGTGATTTCAATTATATTGCAATTGTAATTAGCTTCGCAATTACAATTAGAAAGTAAGTACTTTTTAAATGCAACAATAATGTATGTAATTGCATTTTAATTCTTAAGTCTTACAATTACAATGCAATGATAATCACAAACATTATAATTATATAATCTAATTACAATTACAAATTTTATTGCATCTAATCACAACTACGGTAATATTAGCTAATTACAACGTAATTTTAACTGCAATTGCAGTAGGTAATTATAACTACGTAATTAGAAAAGTAATTGTCTCTGATAATAAGAATTACTTAACATAGTGAAATTATGATCATAATTGTAATTCTAAGTGTAGTATGCAATTGTAATAAAATTATGCAATTACTAAGTAGTTATAGTTAAAAAGTAGCTGTTTTTTTAATTACAATTACAATTTACGTAATTTCATTTAAATTACAATTACTCTATATTTGTGAAATCCAATTTCACATTCAATGCAACTGCAAACATATAATCTAATTACAATTACACTGTCATTGTAACTCCAGTAAGTAATTATAATAATGTAATTAGGATAGCAATTGTTTCTGATAAAAGCAGTTACGTAGCCCAGGAAAATCATGATCTTAATTGCAAATGTAATTGCAGAATGCAATTGAAAACACATAGTAATTGGAATAATATTATGCAATTATCTTGTAATTACAATGTAACAATTTTTAATTATATATACAATTTACTCAAATGCATTTTAATTATAATTGCATTTTAATTGTGAAATCTAATTGAGTAAACGGTATAACTGTAATTATATTATCTAATAAAAATTACAATGCAATTGTAATGACCTCTTAATTAAAATTGCGCAGCAGATGATTGTAACTATTTAATCAGAAAAACAACTGCCCCTTATAATTTCAGTGACATAGGCTAAGGAAATCGTGATAATATTTGAAAATTACAGTCAATAATATTATATTCGAAATGTTTCTGCATTTTGGATAATGATTTTTTAAATAATACAACGGGATAATCACCTATGAGAAAAATATTAATATTTTCTGTCATGTCTTCTGAATCATCTTACATATATTGTAGTTTGTGGTACCAGCATAAATAGGAGTTTATTTAAAGGAAATATTTTATATAGACCGAAATGCACATAACGTTAGTAAGGAAATATGTATGTTTATGATCTTCGATATACATGTGAACTTAAATTACAAGATTAAGGGAAAGCAAGCAAAGAGTTTATGCCAGTGCAAAGGGATGTTTCCGCAAAGGATTTGTTACGGGACGCTTGTCCAACCTATTGCTTTAGCTGGTAAAAAAGGATTCTGATCAGCAATCAGTATGCTTAATTGCTGTGTGTATTAGACATTTTACTAAATCCATTTATTATGAATTACCGCCCAGACAGTAAAGCGGTTCGTGACTCTGGTTGCCGTACCGAAGAGCCTGGGTTCGAATCCCGGATAGGGCATGAATGTAATTTGTTCGTCCTCTTCATAGGTGGCAACGGTGGCCAACGTATTAGTTCCCTCCTTAATAACATGACCGGCCTTAGTAGTGATCAATGTCTATAAACGGCTACTCCCTGTCATTGGAAAAAAAAAATTACGAATTGGTCTTTTATTCAACATAACACACATTTTCCATAAATAGTTAAAATGCATTATTCAGTTACAAGTGAAAGTACTTGCATGAACTATTTTCCATCATTGTTTCACGTAAGAACAAATAAAAGTACAATTTTCTTATGCACCTGTGATTGTCATATTATTTGGATTACGGTAAAGACTGCAAAGATGCTTCTATGGAGGACTTTCTAAGGGAAACTGGCTCATGTTCACATCACCCGTTAATAAAAGCAGGAAAAGATCTTTATTTAATTGAATGCAACGAAACGTTTAAGAAGAATGATGTACTCATAGAGAACTTTCTAAAATAAAATGATTTGTATTCATGTTACACATAAGGAAATCCACGGAGCTATCTAAACATTTAGATTGTTTGCCAAAATGGGCATCCGATTTGAACTTGTAGTATTCAAAAGACGACTTATTACTCTGCTGAGCGAAAAATCCAATTGCTTTTGAAGTTATATTGTAATTCGAACAATCATTGTATTACAATTATTATTTTTTTTTCCCAATGGCAGATTGGGAACAGTTACAGTGCAACACAGTCCATTAGTCTATACGAGGCCAGAAGTTGCAGTCACTTTATTATGGAGGCATCTAATATATGGGCCACCATCGCCTCCTATGAAAGGACGAACAGTTAAAGACATGCCTTCTCCGGGATTCGAAACCAGGCCCTTCGGTATCGCAGTCTGGCTTCCCTAACCACTATACCATCTGGGCGGCACAATTACAGTTATAACTGCATTAGTTGTAGTTTTAACTACAAAGTAACTACAATGAATTACCAGCTTTCCTCAGTCAATAACAGATAGCTTAAACTTTAAAGATAAATGGAAGGTCTTATAATTTGTCGAATGGCAATATTCTAAGAAAGTGTAGTCTCCAGGATGGTCGAAGTTTAATTACAGTCTTACATTTCGCATACTCGCAGCACTTGCCCAAAGGCTGTTCCAAGATTATTTCTGTTCACCTCATCCATTAATTTTGGAGACAGAATCATGTCTAGAGACATTTTTTTCTGAGGACAGTATTTTATATAACAGGAAAAAAATAATAATAATGCGTCTCCCTCAAGGTGCAACGAGTACTGATAAATTTAATTGAAATTACAATTACGATTGTAGTTAATACAAATACAATGTTACTTTAACGGTTAGAATTACATTATAGTTCCTAATGGCAAAAATATGAAATGAGTGTTATAGATTAGTATACTTATCACAATATTAAACTTTTAATACCGTTTTATTTTATTTAGCTTATCACAATATTGAGCTTTTTAACACCGTTGGTACTGAAAAAAGGTTTTACTACTGTCATGAAATGTATATTCGATAATAGTTTCTCATTGATGTTTTTCTTATATATTTTTCTGCATAATTCATAAATGTTTGCAATGGAAATAATTCTGAGGCTTTTATAATACTTCTAAATTTTCATGAAATAAAGTTCCATTAAGGTTTACTTGAAGGAGACTCTCAATGCAAGCACTCGATAAGAAGTTATGCTACATTTACATATTATGAAATGGTTGAATGTACAGTATTTACTTGTAACAGCGGTGCTCAATATATCGCGTTTTCTGAAAGAATGCATATGTTGCCTAAAATCGAATTTAAATCACTATAATCAGAATAATTGGCTAAAGTATTAAATTGTAATTTTTACAGCATCAATCGAATTAGTGGATTTTATTGAAGATAAAAATGTGTTGATATTGACAAGCTATATTAGTTTTTGTACTATAATGAATGCTAGCTAGTAGCTATATGAATATAATGCATGTACTATAATGAATGCTAGCTAGTAGCTATATGAATATAATGCATGTACTATAATGAATGCTACCTAGTAGCTACTCTAGCTAATAGCTAGAGTAAAACTCAGGATATGGTAACATTAAATAAATAAATAAATAAAATTTAAAAAAAGAAGAAGAAGCAGAAAACAAAAGCGAAAAGGAACTGAATACATTCGGAAAGAGAAGGCTTACTATGGTGAAACATTAGAAACGTGTAGACAAAGTGTTAATACTTATATGTGAGAAAATACTAAGGACAAATTAAAATACATCATAACTACGTTTGGTGCTTTCTATATTATTTGTATCAATATTAATATAAGTACCGAAAAATACTTAAAAAATAGGTATTTTCGAAAATTTAAAGGAACAAAATTGCAGTCTGAAAATTTATAGCAGCGGAACTTTTGAAGTAATTTGATGCCTTCTGAAGGTCGCCATGAACATAACAATTTATAACTGTCAGCTTTTACAACTTGGAAGCAGATAAACTCTATTGTTTGGTAAACCGGACTGTCTAGTAATGTTTTCGGTACTGTCTAGTTTCCGGGAATGGCGATGTATGCAAGCTTTTTCCTCTTTCTGCCCTAAGAATAAACAGCTCATAGGGGAATTCTGAAAAATATATAACCCTTTCATATATGTACTCCTACCCTGATATTCACAATAGCGTTTCTTTATTTAGATAGCTTTGAGCATGCAAATTCAGTAAAAATCAGAAAAAAAGTACCATACTTATAACAAAGCAGGTTATCTCAGTAAATGAAGGGAATTAAGTACCGGCGATGGCAAGATTTTCCCATGGTTTGAAGACTAAGTAATTTATTCCTTTCAGAAAATTTTCTCGGAAAGCAAATCATCACTTACGGATAGAAGAATGTTCTAAGAACTACGGGATAAATTTATAATGGGAATAAAAGAATGAAAGAAATCGGAAACTCTTTTCTAGTAATCATTTTACTCCTCGAAAGTTGGTTTCAGTATCACCTTTTTAAGGAAATGACACATGAAATGGATTTCAGAAACTGAATCTCGAAATCATCAATAACTATCCAATATTCTGCATTTGTAAATATTTATTTAATTTGCATTTCAACCAAATGTTGAAAACAAAGCGGAAAAAAATCTCCTTGCAAAAGGAGAAAAAAAAAAAGATTCTTATTCTTTTACAGTGATATTCCATTAAATTATATCAGAAAATCATATCACTGTTGGATGCAATAAATACTAATTTCAGACATGTTACCTGTTTATGTTGTTAACTCTCTTTTGCAACTAAACACTGGTAGTTTTGCCTAAGTTTGAATTCCGGCGAATGCGTTCGTTGCTTGGTATTTTGGTGAATTTTAGGTTGAATATACCAAACCAGTTTCCCTGAAAAAGTCATCTACAAACGCATCCTTTTCCTCAAGCAGGTGCCCATCGTATGCTGCCTGACGAATATGCAAGAATTTTTCTTCTTTTACACAGCTTTCATAATCACATATTACCCACCAGCGGCCTAGCGGTAAAGACGCTGAACACTGGTAGTTCGGTCCGTGGTTCGAATCCCGCGAACGGGCTGTCTGCATGGTCGTTTTCGTGGTTTTCAACATGTGTAACGTGTATACGAGCCAGTTTCCCTTAGAAAGTCCTCCACGAAGGCATCCCTCCATTTAGGCAGATAACCCTCGTGTGCTTTGCCTTTAATAGTACCATACCAATAGTACCATAATCACATATTATATTATTGAACATTTTTAATTTGCAAAACTATAAGTTATGGAAAACTCTATGACATATTTATTTAGATTAATAAAAAGATAAAAATTAAATGCGTCATCGGCATCATTTTGTTAGTAATATCATTATATAATCTATTTTACTTTTTTTTTTTTTAGTGTACTGGGGAATTAAAGAAAATTTCTCAAAAGTATCATCATGTTTTCGTAAACTGATATATAGTGTTAAATTATTATATTAAATTTCAGTTTATTATAGCAGAAATCGTAAATAGCTGCATTATGTATAGCTCTTGCTTCACTGAGCTTTCGGAAGTTAATCTGCGTCCATCCGCATAATCGAGAAGCAGGTCGATTTGTTTCTCAGTGCAATCGCTGTGGGATCTTAATTCTACTGACCGATGTTCTATAAATTTAAAATATTTTGCCCTGCCTAAATTCTGTAGCTCTCTACATTCTAAAACTTTTGCCGTTGTCAAGTGCCAAATTCTTAGAATTTCGCCATCCCTAAATTTTCTTGTTCGATGCCTCTTTAAATTCTAAGAATTTTTCAGCCATTAATCTGCCTCCTGGCCAGACGTGTTTTTCGATGCCACATATGTCACTGAAAAAGGTTGAAAAATCGGAATTTTAAAAGCAAACTTCCTACTTTTCATCAAATAAATTTTATCGATTAGCAGTGTTATGGAAGCATTAAAACATTTATGTAATAAATACACAAATACTTCAGAAACATTTTTTTCTCTCTACTGAAGAAAGGCCTGTCTCTGACTACCTGCGAATTTGATTAAGTTTTATCCAAAATCTACGTCAAAGCGTTTCTTTTTGGCCTAATATTTAATTTTACATTGGCATGTTCCTGTCCCTGCTTGATGTTGACAAGATTTATTCAAAACTGACTGTTCTTATTTTTTATTTTAAAACAAACAATTTAAATGGAAATCCTCAGTTTGCTTTTATTTATTTAACTAATAACATTTGATAATGTGAATTGAGATCTCTAAGTAATTTGCGTATTTGAAAACAAAAAAATTTTAAACACCAACTTTGAAGCTTTTGTTTTGGTTTGCTTTATTTTTCCTTCAAAGCAAGGGAGAGCTATCTGCCTAAAGGGAGGAATGCCTCCGTGGAGGACATTCTAAGAAAAACTTACTCGCGCCCACATTATGCACAGAGAAAACCACAAAAATTCCACTTTGAAAGGTAAAAGTGTCTAATTTTTTAGAGCGAGATTTTCCTAACAATGAATTTTAGCAATTTAATACAAGTGCTATATTTAATTAAGAATTAAAACAATGTTCTTTTGTGATTTACGTAAGGTAACTCTTTCTGTCAAAAATAATCATATGAAAATGCACCGAATTTCAGTACCATGTAATTTAGTTCGGAAACTGAGAGGTATCTGTGACATCTTGTCTATATGTAGAAAATTTTTAATAAGGTTATTATGACTGAAATTTGTTTCAAAATATTCAATCAACCAATAAATGCGATGAAGGTAAACTCCCCTTTTATAAATATGAAACAAGATAAACGAAATAAATTTGTGGTAAAATGAATTACAAACATTATGTCGAAATGACTGACACTGAGCATGTGTTTGTTATTTTAATAGTAATTTAATTATCAATTACATGTAGCTTTCAATAGGAATTAGGTATTTTAAGCCTCTTATAAATTTTTTCTTAGCGTTAAAGCTCGATAACATGAATCAAAAACAGAAAATTAGTTAAACTACACTGTCTCACTAGTCGTAAGATTACATTACTGAAATATGCATATAAAAACAAATTAACATTCTATAAACGTACATTAAAATACCGAAACGCAATAAAAATTAATAACATTTATACTTAAAAAGCAACAAAGCCGGGCTCATGTGAATCACCAGAAGAGGCGCCAAATTGGCTATGCGAATTCGAAAATTACTTTAATTATTAGGGGAAATAAGCTTCGTCAAACTTAAATCAATAAAACAAACCAAAAAATTGCAAGGAAACCTGGAAATTAATGCAATATGCATTTCAGTGTTATTTCTTATTTATCAAAAACGAATTTTTTAACGTTTTCATTTGAAAATTATAAATAATTGGCTACATTATTTCTCTGAATTTATAAAACTACGATTAAAAAATACTTTAAGAATTATGGTATAATTATGCTATAAGAGTTATGACATTTTGATTTAATACAATTACTTCTGCTTAATACAAGTGTAGCTATTTTTATATTTATATGGACGCGTATTGACCTTTCTGCCTCAGGTGAAAAAATATCTTGGCACGGCAATTAAGTTTAGAAATATGCACAAAATTAGTAACAATGCAATACAAAACTTCCTTTTCTGTTTTGGATTTCCAGAAAAAAATATCTTTTTTCGTCTAACCAAAGCATGGACACAAAACGTGTTCCTTCCTCCGTAAAGGCAAAAGCAGCCCATCTGCTTAATCGCCTATAGGCGGTAATCAAAGGACAGTAGGAAGCCATCACTTAAGTGAAACGACTCGTTGATCGCCCTACAAGGAGGAGGGAAGAAAATCTAACAAAGGCCGTTTTCAGGACAATTTTGGTTCACTCTAAGTGAAAAAAAAATTGTAAACATGGTTAATTTTTTCTGCAGTTTTCGAGACGTAAATAGATTTGAATGCGAGCCGCCCGGTGGGTTAATCTTCCGAGAACGTTCCTTCTTTAGCTCATATTCCAAGAATATTAAGTGAATACAATTATTGCAAAAGCAATTGAATATTCATTTGCACTACGGCTTGGTAGTTTACTAACGAGTTAACAAAACTTAAATTCTGCTTTTTGTGTCTAACAATACAACAATATTTTAAATATTTAGAAATAAAATATTAAATTAGAGATTTAATTGGAGCCTCACCAGTTGCCTAGCATTTGAAGATTGTTAAATACTAATTGTTTGCTGCTCAGTCTAACCCAGGCTGCATTGTTAAATACTAATTGTTAAATACTAATTGTTAACCAAGATTGTTAAATATTAATTGTTTATTAAAAGTCTAACCCAGGCTGCATGGTTGGTTTTTGTAGTTTTTTATGTTCTCTTTACAAAGATTCTCTATGAAAGCATCTTAATCGAATAGCTCCCATGTTCTTTCTATGTTCAAATAACCAACTAACCTAGTTTAAGCGCGATTTCCAAGTGAAGTTACTAGTAAAATCCGAATACTCATTAAAAATCACGTAGCTAGCCAATCGGGAGTAACATGAAAGATACGGAACCAATAATTGAAATGTTGTTACGGTACGCTGTTTCTTAACTTAGATGGTCATTCCTTAATTAAATAGCCCACCAACGGCCGAGCGGTAAAGACGCTGAACACTGGTAGTTCAGTTCGAGTTTCGAATCCCGCGAACGGGCTGGCCGCATGGGCGGTTTCGTGGTTTTCCAAATGTGTAACGTGTATACGAGCCAGTTTCCCTTAGAAAGTCCTCCACCAAGGCATCCCTCCCTTTAGGCAGATAGCCCTCGTGTGCTTTGCCATAATTAAATAATCCAATCCTTAATTAAATATAATTGATTTGTAAATTCTACTAGAACTTACGGTAAGAATTGAAGTGGAAATAAGTAATATGGTGTGCAATCTTGAATAATATAAAATTAAAAATATTTGCATAGAAAAATGTTTGCATTCAGACAGAAAGTTTTTTGAAATATTTGCAATTACTTTATAAGAAGGATTTATTAATAACCGTAATAATTACTTATTATATTACTGATGATTAGGATTCAGTTCTTGACAATTACATTCTAAATTAGAATTTTAAGGATATAATGAAAATACGCTAAAAACAATTTAAAATAAATTTTAGGAAAATACATTTTAGGAAAAAAAATGAGTTGATTTTTTATGTTTTAAAACTTCTTAAATTCATTTAGTAAACATCGTATCCTCGTTGTTTATTGAATCCAGAATGTTGGTGTCGTTTATATAATTATTCTTACTTGTCCACAGAATCTGCTGACTTATCCAGCCATTAAGTAGCTGCAGATCATTTCTACATAACCATTGAACTTCCATTAATTCAGTCTCTAGAGGGTTGTATGTTTATATCCTAATTTGACTTTTATAAAAAATGATTATTCTAAATATTATGTTTCTATAAAAATATATTGTGCTTTAAAAATATGGATAATAGTATCAGCCGCTCTTTCAGCCACTTCAAAAGCAACAGTTTGTTTAGAAATAAATTATGCAGTTAATGTCATAAAATTCAAATAAATATCAAACGAAAATTCTCAGTTTTAGACAATTCGATTTAAACGAAGTAAAGTAGCAGACGATAAAACGCCGAAGGTAAAAATTCACTCTTACAAAAACTTACTCTTAAATTTTTTAAAAAAAGAAAAGATACGAGAGAAATTTTAAAAAAAATAGTTAAAAATTTGAATAATATCATCTATAATTTAAAAAATAGCCTTTCATATAGTATTAATAAACATTTATTACGCGTCATTGAGGGAAAAATGTCATATAATTAATTATCCGTAAAATTTTACTTCATGTTTAAGGTTAAAAATAGCTGTGGCAATTCAGTGTAACAAAAATCCATAGACCACATTTGGCGTTATTATCGCTCAAAAAAAAAAAAAAGATGCCAAATTTCAAAACGCGAAGATATGTAAATTCGTGTATATCTTAGAAAATTTTGAATAAAAAAGTCTAATTTTTTGCAGATGTGCTTAAAAATACACCTACTTTATGATGCTGGTAAAAATTTTATAGGTTATAATTCAAAATTTTTTTCGAAAAATCTATAAAAATTATTTAAAAATAGAAATTTAAAAAATAAAACGCAAAAAATGGGTAAATTTTATTTGGAATGAACCAAAATTCCGAAATGTGAGAGAAAAAATCAAAAAAGTTTAATAAAAAAAGAGATATTAATAAATATTTGCCAAATTCAATTAACATTGAGGAGCTAAAATTTTGAGAGCTAATATTTTAAAAACTATTCGTACGATTTTTACAAAACTTGGCATTCTGGCATAATTTAAGTCGTAGAATCGAAATATGTAAAAACATTGGTATGTTATTTCAGAAAAAGTCCGATTTTGTGTCAAAATACCTATGTTAGAATAGTACTATATATAAATCTAATATATATCCTAAGTCGCGCTTTCGAGACATGAAAAACGTAGTTTGAATTTTGTCAATCGGCTAAGTAGAACGGGAGATATAGCACTGTCCCTTTTTTTTTTTTGAGCAGTGTACTTCGTCACCTGATTAGCTCTCATTTTCGGCGAAGTCAATTAGTCTCTGCGCTGCTTTATTTTCGACTGGAGATTTTGCTTTCTGAATTTTTTCAATAAGTGCGACCACAGTTTCAAGAAGTTTCTGAATATTTTCATCTAGCACCCATGATATGGAATTATCAATAGTTTTGGGAACCTACCTTGGGGGAGTTAAAATAATTTTCTCCCCGAATAGAAAATATTTGAATATATAAAGTAATGGGGAAGACAAATCTAACCAAAATAAGATAATCCCTTAATTTTTTATTTTTAAAATTTACATTACTCGTATCCCACAACAATTCTCTCTATAGAAATCTATTAGTTGAAAAATTTTAGTTTCGCTCCAACGAAATGCAGCCATGTGTATTATTCCAAATGAGGAGAAAAGCACGTGATAACTCAAAGCAATCTTATTGGCGAGAGACACCGATTTTATCGTACGCTAGTGAGCAGTAACAACACCGACTCGGTGTTGGCAGTGAACACCAGTTCTGAAATCTCGGCAGAGAACATGACCGATTTTTGGCGCATGCGCAGATCCTTAAAATTGTTGCTCTACGAGAAAGTCGGCCGAGAAAATCGCTAAGTGTAGACGGGCCTCAACACTTATAAATGTAATAATTACTTAAAATGATCTTTCAAAATATATTACCTAACTATGTTACTTCTAATTAACATTTCTTACATGATAAACAATTTCTCAGATTGAATTTTCCTTTATAACTTAAATACATATTTTGAATATAATGCCACTCATGATATGTCCCCATATATATATAAAGGAAAATATATCACATTTGGTAAGTGATTGTATATGATACAAACTAAACAACGGAAGCAAAGGAAAATGAAATGAGTTAAATCAGAACTGTTAAAATGAATAAATTATTAACTTTTATGCATCCACTTTTTATTGATATTTTATAAGAAACAATACATATCTTAACAGAATTATTTAATAGGTAAATATATACAATACATGTTATAGTTCCAGAGTTATTAATACTGAACTATATATGCTAAACTAAGAATAGTAATTATTAAATTAGAAAGAATTATTATTATTTTATTGTTCACTTTCAACCAAATATGATCATTATTAAATTAGAAAGAATTATTATTATTTTATTGTTCACTTTCAACCAAATATGATCACTATTAAATATCATGGTTTACTAAATCCCACAAATTTACAGGAAAGGTGTAATAACATAGGAGCTGAGACATGGTAACGTACAACTTCAGCATTCCATAAGCCGAAAAATAGCACTTCTACCTACATTGCTATCATATCATATGAGCTCATGCTCATCTAAAGGCGTTTTTTTTTTTTCCGTGTATACCTAATATTTATCTTTACTGTAATGCGACCACGCTAACCATATGCAGTGTTAGTGTTTGCCAATAGCTCAACACGTAGTCAAGCCATAAAAAAAAAGCATCGTAAGTACACTCTGTTGAAAAATGAACCGCCATTTTTCTTTATTTAATACACCCCCCCCCCACTAATCACATATGAAGTTTGTTGCTTCAGTAATTATGTTTGACACATGCACAATTATATACAAGCCGCCATTACGAAATATTGGCGATCAAGTATCACGCTACAAAATACGACATATAATCCAAGGTTTCTAAAATATCCTAATTTTTGAAAGGTTTGCAATTAAATGGTTTTATCATTTCAATAACTGTTTGCGTAAAAAAATATTATGTAATTATTAAGAATACTGTTTGTAACAAACCTTTCTTTCTTTCAAATTCAAAAATTCTGCTTTCAAATTTCTCTCAAAATCATTGGCTATAAAATGAATGGAACAAATATGTGCAGTATTTGGATTCCATTTCCCAGCTCGCCTACAGCGTTGAATCCAAATACTTTTTACTTCTTGATTTGAGGGAAATTCATGGTATGTTATATCCTTAGTATCTGGATTACATTTTGTTTTTATGTAACTATTATTGCACACAGCTACAGTAGATCGTGTTCCAGGCATTTTAAATCAAACATTTAAACAACACTGCTCAAATACAGCAGAACAGCGTCGATGGGAAGGAATTTGGGTCTACGAGTGACGTGTTAGTGACGTCATAGAGCATGCGCAGTAGCTTTCGCTTTAAAAATGCGCCAACCTTATAAGAATGTGTGTGTGTGTGTGATTACGGCAAAGCCTCGAGGGCTATCTGCCTAAGAGGAGGGATGCCTTCGTGGAGGACTTTCTAAGGGAAACTGGCTCGTATACACGTTACACATGGGGAAAACCACTAAAACGCCCATGCAGCCAGCCCGTTCGCGGGATTCGAACCTCGGACCGAACTACCAGTGTTCAGTGACTTTACCGCTCGGCCGCTGGTGGGCCCCTTATAAGAATGTATTTTACTGATCTTGCATATGATCGTCCACCTCTAGATAGTTCGTCCAACTCTGTGCATGCGCTAGCCACACAATTTCGCCAAGACCGTAAATCGCCAAATTTAGTCATGGGTTACATTTCCTAGGGAGGAAGTGCCCATCGGAGCAGAAAGACTTAGCGGCTGCAAAAAAAGACATCTGCTTACTTTGTCTGTATAGCTTGTAAACAAACAAATTTCAAGTAATATTCGCAAATGACGAATCAAATTTAAAGTTCTAAAAATATGATTTGAACTCATAAGCAAATTTTTACCAGATAAGATGAATGAGTTAATTAATGTACATTATATCAACAAGCTCCTTGATGCCTGTAAATGATCTGTCCTTCTAAGCTTACTTAAACAAACTGACTCTGTTTTTAACATGACTTGCCAGCATATTAATTAAAATGGGTAACTTTATATTGGATTATAATTTAATTAAACGGTACATTCTTAGAAATTTTCATTTATGTTGGTTTTAATTCCTGCTTTATGAAGGAAAAGTTTTGTTTGTGAATTTTATAATTATTATTAAAAATTTTGTTGTTCTGAAAGAATGCTTTATTGTAGAAAAACTTTTTTGATAAAATCCTAGTATACGGTGCAGCCTTGGCGTGATTTTGAGAATTATCGCCAACACCAAAAATAACCCAAAGAACGTCTATGTATATACTATATACTATCACTATATGCATAGTATATACTATGTATATTCTTTGAATGACCCGTTTACTACTCATCGTATATGTCCCGTTTTTACTGCTCATCATAAAGTCACCAAAAGTAGCCAAAGCCCGTCTGCACCGGATACTTGGATTAAACCACTTCCCCCCCCCCCGAAGTGATTTTTAAAAGTTGTTTGATTTTCATTGTAAAATTGCAAATTATGATGGAGTTAATACTTAAGGTAATGTTGAGATTAGCTCTGAAAACTTTCTTAGGGTTGTTAAGATAAGTTATGAAGTAAAATGCAGTAATTTCTCAAACAGCAGTGGCATTCACACATGTGTTTGCTTGATATCATTAATTGTTGAAGGAATGTATACATCTTATTTGTTTGAAATATGCTGTAATGTGCCATTTTTATTCTTTATTTATTTATTTTTGTCAGACAGATTACAATACAAATCATTAAAGGAAACTTTTTTTTTCATATTCAGCGCATTAATAAATTATAATTAAAATATAACTATTAGTGCTTTATAGGTGATTATAACTGAAATAAAACTGAGTATTTCTTTGTGAATTCTTTTACAATAGAAGCACTCTAAATGCTCGTCTATCTGAACATTGACTAGTTATCCCACCAACCAGGTTTAATGCTCACCCTTGTCCCAGTAATGTATGGCTTACTGGTCTTCCAGATGGGAATGTGTTGTGTGGGCTTTACTGAGTGAACTGTCCATGTCTTTTATGCAGGGCTGGCACTAGAGCTGGTGCAACCAGTGCAATGGTACTGAGCAACTTTTTTTTTTTTTTTTTTTTTTTAATTGAGAGAAGCATCCAGCAACAAAATTTAGAGAAGGCAAAATTTTTACAATTTAGAGAGGCACCAAATAGCAGAATTTAAGACCCGCAGTGATTGCACCAGGTGGCAAAATGCCTAGTGCCAGCACTACTTTTATTTAATGTCAATGCTTCCATTCTTGCCACTGTTCTGTAATATTGTCTTATTGCCCCAATCTGTGCAAGAGTTGTACCATGGGATAGTACATAATAAAAGATCCAATGGAAAAGTAATAACTTCCGTTAAAGAGGCAAATGTACATTTTCTGGCAATTTACTGCTGTAGGGGATTTCTTTCAAATAGAAATACATAAATGGGAACATTACTGATCTTGAGAAAAACAGGTTCTAAGGTTGACCGATGCAAAAAACAGCCCCTGTTCTTAGTCATTGAAATTGCCAATTTCAAATGTTGCCAATGGTTACACAGTCACTACCTTAAAAAAGAAGTACTCATAAATGTTATTTCTTAATAATGTAATTTCTTAATGTTATTTTTTCTCTTTTAATTAAAACACAGCTATTAATTTTAATAGACCATTTTACTATGGCCTATCAGTAGTTCTAATCCCAGCAAACGGCTTAGCTGCATAGGTGTTTTCGTAGTTGAAGATATGAATGAATATGAGCTGGTTTCCCTTAAAATGTCTCCAGAAAGCCATCTCTCCTCTTAGATAGATAGCTCTGATGTGTTTTGCTGTTATCAAATAATCTAATTCATACATTTTACAACTTTCCAGTCAACATAGCAGTTTCCAGAAATTCTGAATATTAATTATTTCCTTTTGTTTCTTATTTCTGCTTAAATGTTATTCCTTTATATATCTGTTGATAAGGCTCATTCTGAATGTTATGTATTAAATAATTTTCAAACTGACAGCGGAAGGCTTATATAGGAATTAGGTTTAATGGATACATGAAGTAAACAATACTTTTAGAGCACTGTAATATTATGTTCAATTGAGAGTTTTAGCTTTCTCAGTTTTTGTTTTACTGTATTTTCTCATGTAATATTCCCCTTTTCTTTATTAATTTTATTGTCTAAAAACCAAGAGGGGAAAAATTATGGAAATAATGTAATTTTGAAGGAGGCAGTTACGGTAAAAACATAATGAATGAAAAATAGTTATGGGTAAATTACAGGTAACTATCACAATATTATTTCATTAAAAGAAATTTATATTCTGATCAAGATATATAGTAATATTAACATTACAATAAGTAATAAGTAATTTTCATTTCTACTTCTCCGTAACTTCAATCTCACTTGCTTTTATTGTTATCTCTTAGCCTTATATCATCCAAAAATAATTAGAGAAAATGGACTTGCAGCTGACTTAGCGAAATGGCAGCTAAATGTCAGTTCATACTTGCTTCACTGTGCTGGGTTGGTTTTTGTATTAACCTGGCATAAATTTCAACAGTTAGAAAAGAAAGATTTGGCATGACCTTTACTTTCAAATACTTAAAAAAAGTTCTGGACCTGGCTCTAGAAATATAGGGAGCGTGCATGAGAAAATATGGTAACACTTTAATAATAGTGAAATTTAATAAATTCATGATAGTTTATAGTTTTGTTAAAAGCAAATAAAATAAATTGTTTTCCAGATGACTTTTTTGATGCAGAGCCACCTACCAGTGGATATGTGAAATTGAGCCATATGAACAACAAAAGTTCAGGTTGTTAATTTGTATTATATATATTTCTTAAAAATTCAAGATGTAGGTTTTGTTAGCAATGAATTATTATGCATTTAAATATAGTTTTTTTAATTTAATATATACACATCTACTCAGTTATGTTCAAAATTATTTTTGCAGGCATAAAATCACTGATTTCTGAAATCTTTTGAATAAATTTGAATGAGTTCATTCAAGGTGATGCATAATATCATAACACATTAATCCTTATTGAAAAACCAAAGACAAAAGCCTACAGCTTAAAACTGTATAATGAAACAAATAAAATTCAAACAATATCTGACAACTAAGGAAAAAAAAAAAAAAAAAATCAAACAAGTTGAAAATAAATGTGTTTTGATGTTAATAGGAAATGTGATCTCTTTTAATGCATGCACACTGTCATAAAGTGGTTTTATAATCTCAATTAAATTAGAGTTTGATGGAGTAAAAATTCCACTCATCCATTAGTATTGTTCTTCAAGACACTGAGATGTCAAAAAAAAAAAAATTGCATTACATAACTACTTATCCAAGACTATCTTTTAAATTCTCTAGAAAGATTCAAATTACAGATCAGGAAATTTGGCTAGCAAGCTTATTCTGTGAGTGCCTTCCATTTAAAAAATTCATTAACTGCTTGCAAAATATGGTCACATTTTGTGGTCTTTTCCCGAATGCACTTGCCATGTGTTTTGGCACCTGTGAAATAGAAGCCAAACACATTCCGAAACTTTGTGCACATAACAGCATTCCAAGACTTTGTGTACGTAAGAGAATACATGCATAAAAGAAATGTTTTCTGCTATACTAGTAAATATTTGTCTCCCATCTAGTGTCTCCATCCATTTCAGCTTAATGTTGCTTTAATAATTAAGAATGAAATAAATTCTTTATAATAATAAATGCTATTGTAATAATATTATAGTGCTTTGAAATAAGTGGTATGTAAATGCTATGAATGAAATAAATTTATTGCTATCTATAAACTTTCCTTATAACAAGATATTTTTACAATTAAAAATGCATCAAAATGTTTAGCAGGTGCATAACAGAAGAGTACCCATTTTATTATCTATGAAAAGGGAGTCAAATTCATGTGCTTCTATAAAAAATTCTTACATAAAATTATTAATCTTTATCTTAGTATCTTTGAATAAATACGGATCATGCCAAATGCATGCAGAGAAATGTCATCACTTTTAGTATACTACCATTAGTCATTACTCTTTTGTATACCATCTAATGTTCACTGTCACAATATTATATTCCATAATATGCTGGTGATAATATTTCATGTACTTAGTTTCCTTCATATAAAAATACATTTAGAATCAGGTGTTAAAATTAATATTTACTCTTCACCGAAGAAGAAACAGGCCCATTGGTATAGATTCCAACTTTTATATTCTCTTTATATCAATGCAAGCAAGGTCTCTTTTTTGTTATTAGTTATAAAACTTAAACTTCTGGCTTCTTTCATAAGTGGTGTCTGTTTTACTAACACATCTGTATATATTGACTGTCCCAACAAAAGTGCCACATTTAATATACCTGAAAATGAGCTATGAGCTTTGTGTCTAGAAAAATATTTTCACATACTTACAATAGTTGAATGTTCTGATATAGGAATGGTGAGTATGATTTGATCTGGCAACACTGGCATTTTATCGTTGATGCATCTTCATTGCAGCTTAGTCGACATAGAGTCCTTACACAAACGAATAGTAAGTTTTGATAATGAAAACTCATTACAAGAATGGCTAGTGCTTTGCACTATTAGGGATGCAGGTTCAACAGCAGACATTAAATTACCATGCTGTCAATACTACAGTCAAATCAGTTGAAAGCATTGCTGTTGTGCACAACAGTGCTATTGCAAGTCTCCCAAAAAATCCAAACTTGAAACAAAACAATTTACCGAGGAAATCGAATTTGTTATTAGTTAACTCTGTTGGCAGATATATAAAAAAGTAATTATAAATTTCTTTGAGAGAGTCTGGTGCTGCTGAGCAAGTCGTGGAAGACGTAAGCCAGGCATTTTTTTAATTCTTAAATCGGAATATTTACCTATTGTAAGGTTGTAAGTATAAAAATATTTTACATTTTCTGAAAATAAAGCATTATTCTGGATATATTAAATCCAGTGCTTTTGTTGGGACACCCTGTGGCTTACTACAATGCAAAATACAGTAATTGCTGCATTCTGTAAACTCAAGCTACCTAGCAGGCAAGTGCTTACTGTATTGTGCAGTTACAGGCAGAAACTGATTTTGAAAAGCAGTTACTTTTCTTCTTCAGTTATGTTCCTATTTTCTCCAATTGATCCGTATATTTTATTTATTTTTTCAGTGTTTTAAATTGTTTCTGTCTTAAAAACAAAACAGCTATCTTGTAACTTCTATGATTGTCTGCCCTGCTTCTAAAGAGCTGACAGCTTTCCATTCAAAAATTCTTTTTAAGTGATATATCAGCTGGGAGGAACGGAATTACTTTAACTCAGTATGTACTGAAATCAGAATCTGGATTACAGAAATTTATTTGAAAAATATTCTTTGTGCAAATTGCTGGCATGCAGTTAGATCATATCATGCCATTATTTTCATTTTATTAACAGACTATTGAAATTGGATTGAATAACAATTAGGTTTATCTTTTTCTCATGTAGAAAAAAATAAATCAGATTAATTTATTATTTCATGAATTATCATTATTTTTATGTATGTAAAAGTATTTTAGACATCAATATTTATCTTAATTAATATATATTTCGTGATTAATTTTATGTTACATAAAACTATTTAATTATATTTAATGTATATTTTATTAAAGTTATTTACTTAAATTTATATACATACATGTATTTTTAATCATAGTTTTGTGTCCAGAAAGCCAAGATATTACTAGTCAATATCTTGCTCTTCAGCAGATCGATGCTCATCAGCGTATGATAGCTAGAGCTAAAGGTTTGTATTTTTCTCATTTCATTTTTTTAAGTGTAAAAATGATATTTTATAATCGCCAGCTGATTATGCTTTATAATTTTAAATTACTCTTATTGTTTTAAATCATAGTAATTCCATTCTAGAAAGATGATAGAAGCTGAAATAAATCTTTTCATAGATGTAATATGAAAATAGGGAAGCAATTCCAAATAATTAAGTATACAAAAAAAAAAAAAAAAAAAAAAAAAAAAAAAAAATTGTATGTAATAAAAATTTTAATCATCATGGAAGAAAACAAATATGATACCAAAGAATGTTTCCTGCAATGAAAGAGACATGTGGGGACAGTGCTAAGGTTCACAGATGCTGTGAAACTATAAAATATGGAAAAAACATGAATTCTAGAAAACGGCATTGTGAACATGTTTGTGGGAAATAATGGTGTATAAATTATTTTTGTGCTAATTAATTAAATTCATTTTATTTACACAATTTAAGTAATATATAAGGTTGCCTATTTCTTTAATCAATGTTTTATTCAGTTCATGTTAAGAGAAGATGCTTTGGTTTGAGTGAATTTTGGATGCATAAAAGAAATATGCAAGTTTGCAGTTGCTCACTGTAAATAGAGTTTACAATGCATATGGCTTATAATGCATATTGTATCAGTTAAATCTTACTGTATGTATGTACATTACACAAATGCAGTACAAAGTCCGAGATCCAGATAATCTAATATCCAGAATGATCTGAAATCCGGACCTCAACCCACCACCAACCATTTTTGTTATAATTTTTTTTTTTTTGTATGCTTTATGCATGTGCATTTGATTTTTCTCCCCTCATAATAAAACATGCGGTAAGTCCCGATTCGTAATCTCGCTTCGGCACTAAATAAAATGAATAAATTGAAGAAATAATCATTTTGGCATAAATTTGTATGATCCATAACTTGACTCTGTAGCTGAGTATCTGCTTAGCCTACATGTCAAACGAAAATATTCTACATAGAAACTGATTGTTGTTTCTATGTAGAATGTTTGAAACAATCAATGTAACTTGTTGATTTTACACCAACTAATATTTTATATCCTTAACTCAGGCCTGGGGAATTATTATTTATTATATTTTTCTTTCATCACCGCATGTTTAAACAGATGACAATTTGAGTAATGACTTGTGCAGCGATGTTTAAACAATTTTTTTTTTGTGTTAATAATTGAATAATGAAGAGTACTGTAATCTTTTCTGTTGAATTATGCTTGGCACTGATTACAGATTAAAGTTAAATTCGCTAAGAAATGTTGATGAGGAAAGATTTAACAAAAATTTCTTTTCATATGCTAAAAATAGATGCTGTTAATGATACTCATAGGCTAAAAGATTACATGTAGTGCTCTTTGAATTAAGAATAACTGATTTGTTTTTCACATAAAGACCAGAACCAGCACCATAGCTCACATGGCCACACCGTGTGGCAGAATTTAGGAAAAAAGATTAGTTAACAGAAATTTTTCATTGCGATGACAATGCCCCAATCAGCAATCTATTTAACGGATGGTGAAATCTGTAGTATGGTTCTAAATCCAGAAAATACACTACCAATACAGTCAAAAGTCGTTAATTCAGACACCCATATTCCGGAATGATCTATAATCTAGACCTCAAAGCTAAAAACTTTCTGCGCATAGGCATTTACGCGTGTGCATAAGACCTTTACGACTGCACATATGCGTGTGTGCAAGCGCAGAATACGTTTTCACATGCGCCTTTAGTGTAAAATGGATGGTATAAGCTAAAATTATCTAATTATCTATTTCAGTTAATGTTGATGATTGCGTTGTTCCTTAATCTTCGAATTGGATCCGGCTTATTATTTTTTGCAGACTGTAAGAGCAATTTTATAAAAGTAAGCTTGAACTTTCGATTATGTCAAATAGAATTACCGATGCTGAAGCTCCCAAAGGATCTACAAAACGAAAGTATGTTTCGATGTCCATCAAACAAAAAGTGGAATTGCTGCAAAAAATGGATAAAGGCATATTCTTTGTTTATCTAACCATTCCGAAATCTGTTTATCAATTTCACGTTGCTCTGCACAGGAGGGGGGAACGTCGTGGCGCGCAATGAACTGGAAGTTGATCTGTCAGCACTATCCTTATCTTCAGAGCAGATGTTTTTATTTTATTCGGCTTATAATTCCTTACTAAATGTAGTATTTCATCTTGATGTACTCCGTCTTTGATATGATTTAAATCAAATTCCTCATCGTTATAAATATCATGAATACAAATCAAATAGTTTTCTGGTTGCAATTTTCTAATTTCGGCTATGCGTAATGTCTGCTTTACGCATGCGCGCGTTGAAATGTTTAATAAAGTAAACAGATAAATGTTAAGCTTTTTTTTTGTAAATTTTGATACCCTTTAGATCATAATTGCTCATTATTTTATAAATTATGGTTTCATATTTTTAATTTTATAATTTCTGCATGCCATCGTACCAGATTTAAACTGATGATCTATAATCCGGAAAAATCGATAATCCGGAATTGCCGAGTCCGGATTAAAGACTTTTGACTGTAGTGAAGAAAGTGACAGAGAAGTTATTGAAAACAAAATAATTTCACTTGACAGGTTAGTCGGAATTCTCGACCCAGCAATTATAGGACTTGAACAATGGAACTTTGTAACTGAACAAGAAATTAAATTTATCTATAGAATTAAAAAGAAAGCACAAAAAATAAAACTATTTAGCAAACTAACATTGAAAGACATGTTTAATAAAGTAAACATATAAGTATTAAGCTTTTTTTGTTATTGTTGTTGTAAATTCTGATACTCTTTAAATTATAAATGCTTCATTATTTTATAAATCCTGATCCATATTTTTAATTTTATAATTCCTACATGCCATCTTACTAGATTTAAACTGATGATCTAATATACGGAAAAATCCCAAATACAGGATGGCCGAAGTCCCAACGAGTCTGGATCTTGGACTTTGAACTGTAGCCTGTTTTATGCAGCTTTGATTACTCTATAAGTCTTTGAATATAATGTCCATAAGTCTTTGAGTATAATGTCCACAGATGCAGGAGCTTACTGCATATATAAATAACATATAGTTAACAAAACATAAAATGTGCTAATAAATGTAAATGATAAAATCAATTTGAAATTGATTTCCCTATTTAAGTTAGATCAAAATGCCTGAAATTTAGTAGTAGTAAAGTTAATTGTTTTAATAAAACTGTTTCATTATTAGCTTTTTTGACTGTTCATGCATAAGAGGTGTGATTATAGGTTGGTTTTGAAATTGTCAAATTACCATATATTCCGGCATATAACACGCACTTTTACTATAAAAAAATATGATCGAAATTTATGGGTGCATGTTATGTGTCAGATATAAAAATGATAGCTTAAAAATAAGGAAAAAATTAGATTTTTACATGTACCACCAAAATGCTGCTTATTTAAAAGAAATGACATACCTTATGAAATTAAACATTGTCATTATCTGATAACATGAAAAGTTCATCATATGTGTCTTCCATTATATCTTCAGGCATATCATCAAATTTAGTTTTCATCTTCATCATCATTGTTATTTTGATCCATAAATAAATACCGTATTTGATGGCATAAAAGACGCACTCCTATTTAGAAGGCCCCACACACATGTAGATGTAGAAAAAGTTATGTGTGTCTAGACCTTTATCCAGGCTAAAAATAGCATTCAGTACTGAAAGTTAACCCGTGTCCTTCACGTATAAGATGCAGGTAACTTTTTTGAGACCAAATTTAGGAAAAAAAGTGCATCTTATATGCCGTCAAATACGGTAATCATTATCGATTCATCTTTCATCGACACCAACATCTTTGCTGCAGCACAATTTCTGTTTTCTTTCGCAAAATGGCTCAGTAGGCTCGATGTAGGTAGGAGTGTAGTTGAATTCTATTGACTGCAGAGGAAGGATCCTATTGGGTACACTGTGATCAACAGTGTGCTGGGGGGAGGGGCTAATCTCTTTTCAGATCCATACTAATTTAGAAGGGCGGCTGAAGGGGTGGGGAAGATGAAGTTCATTAGAGAATTAAAATAAGCCTGCTATGAATTTAATTATTGGTTAGGTATTAAAATTATTTTTAGTTATTCAAGCTACAGGTATTAAACCATGCAGTTTGATATATTACAATCTGTTAATGCTTAAATACGGTAGTAATTAATTTAAAGTTTTTTTTAAATAATTTTTAAGCTTTAAAATATGAAGAGAAAAATAAGTACAAATTAAGTACAATTATAGAATGTCCCTGAGGATGGCTTTGGGCTTTTTTCTGTGATCTGTTGAATTAATGTTGTAATTTTTAGAAGAGTGCTTTTACAAACATAACCCCAGACTGGGCATGCATATGTGTGTATGTCACATAACATGGTCTTATAAATCAGTAATTTTTTATCAATCGCCAAAAAACTGTTTCGAGCGATTAAGGTGCTGAGTGTGGATTTACTATCTCGAAACTTTGTAATTATGTGTTTAGTGTGGGGCTTTCATGTTAAATGATGATCTAAGATCCCAGGTATTTGACTTCCTTAGCCCAGAGAATAGGAGTATTGTAAAAGGAACATTGCCTTCAATAAGCAGTAAACATAACAGCAATGGTTTTTCCACATTGATTTTTATTTTCTATTTGGAGATCCAGAACTCAGGGGAGTGTATGTGTGCTTGTAGCTGTTGTATTGCTAAGCTAATAGATGCATTTTAGGTGAGGATCGCAGTGTCATCTGGGTATATAGTGAGTGTTGTGTTCTGTGCGAGTAGAATATCGCTCGCATAAATATTAAAGAGCAACGATGCCAGGAGCACCCCTTGGGGGACTCCTGCATAAATTTTTTGTTTGGTGGATAATGTATCTTTGATGCGAGCGATAAAGTATCTATCTGAAAGATAAGAATAAAGTATTGTAATGATGTGCTCTGGGAAGCCCAGAGTGATTAATTTGTAGATGAGTCCATTGAGCCGAACACAATTGAGCACCTTAGTTATATCAAGAATAGCAGCAGTATTAATTTTTGCTTGAAGTCATGAAGATATGTTCAGTTACCCTGTATAACTGGTAGACAGCTGAATGACGCTTTCTGAACCCATATTGCTGGGGGATCAGGAGTCCTGGATTTTCTGCATAATTTGTGATGGCTTTCAGGATAACAAAAAATATTGCTTTTATACTAACTGCATATATATATAAGCAGTTAGTATATATGTATATATATTATATTATAGAGACATTAGGTTATTTTAAGTAGGAGACGTGAAAATTGAGCAATGCCCTTGCCGGGACTCGAACTTGAACTACTCGAATATGCACCGAGTGTACTAACAGTTACACCATGAAGGTACATATCAAGATTTAGGAGGGGCGGAAACAGATACCTCTCATGTAGTTTGCTATAATACTTAGTAACCTGATCCAATACCACATTAAAAATGGCTTTATATATATATCCACATACATACTGATAATTTAAAATGGTATCATTTAAATATGTAACTTATTTTTCAGATGTGCCAGTTATTGTTTTTGAGTGATTAAGCTATTGTATATATTTTGCAGGTTGTGTAGATACGTCACATCCTAGATCTCTGCAGAGTTACATAAGTGGTAAGTGCAGAATAAGTTTTAATCAATTACTTTTATGTATATTTAATATATTGTTATAATAATCATTAAATTTCTTTGATTATATTTTTACATAAGAAGAATAATATGTCTAATATGGTATATATATATATGTTTTTGCCAGTCTCTTGTAAACATTTTGATGCAATTCCATGCTTCATTTTCACAGAACTCAACAGCAGGTGTCCAGTTTAGTAGTTTCGATAAAAATTATTACTTCCATAAATATACTGTTAATTTTTATTGAATTTGAAAATCTATAATTTTAAAAAAATTTTCCGCATAAAGGGTCTACTCTGAAAAAAAAAAAAAGAAAAAAGAGGGGGAATAAGAAAAGCTGTTTCAGCAAAAAATTGTCATTGTTCTTTCTAAATTATATATGTGTATTTTTCTTGTTTATTGAGATTTCCAGGATATTTCAAACCTGTTTTTCCATAAACAGGCCAGGTTAGGTTACTGGAATATGGTAAAGCTGACAAAGGCTATCTGCTGAGGAGTAAGAATGCTTTTTGTGGAGGACCTTCTAAAGGGAATTGGCTCATATTCACATAACACGTGGGAAAAAATATAAAAACCAACCATGCAATTAGCTTGTTCAGCTGGATTCTTGTAGAATACCAGTTGTGTTAACCACTTTGCCCCACTTTCCATAGACAGACCTTCGAGAACACTTTTTACCTTTTACAGAAATTAAAATTTCCAGTCAGATATAAAGAATTAACTATGTAGAGAATACTTGTAGTAGCAAAAAGGGGCTTCTTTTGAAAGAAATTGTAGTAGGAAAGTGCTATAAAAATAACAATGTTTAGCCCCAAATAATAAATCTCATCATGATATATAACAAGATAGCAACCCTAATGATTTATACAGCTTAAAAGAGTTATGATTTTATTACATCCAGAATAAATATAAAAAACAAAGTTTCACCTTAATTTTATATTACACAGAAGCTGTCAGTTTCATTTAGCACTGCTGAAAACATTTGTAACTTCTCATAATGTCATATGAATTCTATCAGGTAGAAATCTAGATAGTGGCACACAGTACTGTATTCCTTTCAGCAATTTGCACTGCTTCACAACCTTACAACAGATTAATTTTTCCCCCTAAAAAAAGATCAGTATAGCATAAAAGCAACACAGGATTGGTGGTTTGTTTTTCCCTTTTATATGCAATGACTTTACTGTATAGCCATTTATGATGCAATATGAATATACTATCATAAGTTTTAAGTAAAAATAGCAACTGCATAAATTTTTATTACTTTAATTGGATTTATTTAATGTATGTTTCTTTTTATTTCATTGACACACTGAAATTATTTTGTTGAGTAAAAATGTTCTAATATTCTTTAAGTTGCCGATCGAAAAAAGAAGAAATTATGGCAGGATTCCTGTAAATCATCAGCATTTCAAGGGAAAGAACAGTATGATATAAATCAGTCAAGTTCTTCAAGAAAGCCTATTAATCTTTCGGAAGAGGTATTTTTGTGTACAGTATTTTAAAAAATTAGTATATGAATGTTACACTTCATATCATGTTTCTGAACTGTATCTTAAAAGCATATCACATGAAAAAAATTCTAAATTTTGTTGCATTTTTCTCTCCTTGAACATCAGTTGTTACATTATTTTCTTCCTTCACGTTCAAACGGGGTTCGTGTGGGTTTGGAGTGAATAACGAAGACACTTGATGAAGTATCAAAACAAACTTTATTTAGCCAATATTAATCAGGACAGCTCCAAAATCACGTTTACAGTCATTGAACTGTTATAAACACGCTGACACGTTCAGCAACACAGCCTTCACACTGTCAGGCAATAATGGTAGAGGCAGCTTCACTGCAAAGCACTCGAGTACAGCTCCCAACTCTGCTTGGTCATTCTCAGAACTCCACGTACTCTCGAGACTCTCCACGTGATGCACTTGACGATACACAAGAGTATAGCTTTCGACTCAGCACAGTCTGAGACAAAACTCAATGATGCACTAATTCACGATGCACTAAAAGACTCTGTCGATGGACTCGATGACCAACTCGGTGCTAGACTTCGAGACACTCACTCAATGACTGACTATGAGCTCGCTAGACAGGCACACACATTAACTGACTGTGGACCAGCAGGATTTTATATAGCTTTCGGCTTGTATTCGAGAGCATTCTGGGCTAAACTGGAAAGAATTCGTTCCAGAAGGTTCTCCATTAGTCCATGGTATATAGCCAATTCTGTCACCACACGGGCAATTTCTCGCCAAATGTGGCGACCCTGCCTTCCCTTGCCATTTTATGGCAACCCTAAAACTGCTTTGCGGGGAAGCCATCTCACCGCACCTTGACATTTCGTAACACTGCCTCCTCCCAAGGACTGCATGTCCTGGGCAGTACAACCCTTGGTCAGAAGCCAAATTCGATGCAAACAAAACATAATAAAACAAACAAATAACATAACTAAAGAAATAAATATATACACTATTTACAAATTAGATACACAAATTAAACACATCACAATTTTAAAAGAAACAAATATTTACACTATGTTCAAGTTATATACGCAAATTAAACACATCACAATTTTAAATTATACAAATTAAAGTTAAGAATGAATTTCAGTCTCAGTCTTTTCATTAAAATATACCCGGGTCAAATACTTTTCCACTGCAGTTCTTAGATGCATTTCTGTTTTGCATATCACAATTTGAAGATATAGTCCTTTCAGGCTTGTCGTCCACAGGAAGATGTGAAACAGTTTGTTAATCACTCTGTAGTTTATTTGCATCGTGTGTACAGTTCTTCTCAGTAATTTTAGCAGTTGGTACATGCTTATTTATTTCTATTTCCTGAAAGCCAGTTCCGATGTTTACACCAGGGTCATGAATGGAATCTGATTCTTCCCAAACACAAGTATCCTCGCTTAAAATCAAGTTCATGTCTTTACAACTTGTATTAGGACACACATACTCAGTTTGTGAAATGGGAGAATCTTCTTGCAATATTAGTGCACTCTGTGTAAGCTGTGCATTAAATTCTTCCATCTCTGCATCACATGTATTTTCAGATGGTTCAATTCTTGCTAACTGCGACTTCGTAATTTCACTATCAGTTTCGACGAACTTAACAGTCGCATTTTCACTTTCTTCCACTTCCACTTCAGGCACTTGGGAATCAGGAGCTTCTTTCACGTCTTTTATTTCTTCATGTTTTCATTCTGTTTCTTTAATCCCGTTAGATGCTTCATCCATCATTTCTAGATCTTTCTCAGGCAGTTTGTTAGTTATTTCCTTCATTTTTTCATCCTTTGATTCTTCAGAAGCCACTTCTCTTATTTCTACCTCATCTTTTATGGCTCCAGTTTCTTCTGCAAGTTCCACTTTCACCTGTTGGAGTTGTTCTCACACCTTTTCTTGGCCGACGTTTATTTCTTCTTGCCCAGCTTTCATATCAGCCGTCATCTCTTCATATCCAGTTTTTATCTCAGCACATCCAACTTTTATCTCAGCATATCCGACTTTCAACTTCTCCTGTCCGGCTTCCATCTTTTCTTGGAATTCAGCAAAGGCAGTCACGATCTGTCTTAATAGATCTTCCATTGGTCGTGTCACAGGCATTCACCCTTAAATCCCACTTCTGACACCAATTGTTGCGTTTTTCTCTCCATGACACCAGTTGTTACATTATTTTCTTCCTTCACATTCAAATGGGGTTTGTGTGGATTTGGAGTGAATAACGATGATACTTGATGAAGTATCGAAACAAACTTTGTTTAGCCAATATTAATCAGGACAGCTCCAAAATCACGTTTACAGTCGTTGAACTGTTATAAAAACGCTGACACGTTCAGCGACACAGCCTTCACACGGTCAGGCAATAACGGTGGAGGCAGCTTCACTGCAAAGCACTTGAGTACAGCTCCTAACTCTCCTTAATCATTCTCAGAACTCTACATACTCTCGAGACTCTCCACACGATGCACTCGAGGATACACAAGAGTATAGCTCTCGACTCAGCACAGTCTAAGACAAAACTCGACGATGCACTAATTCGCGATACACTAAAAGACTCTGTCGATGCACTTGACGACCAACTCGGCACTAGACTTTGAGACATTTGCTCAATGACTGACTAGCTCGCTATACAGGCACACACACTAACTGACTGTGGACCAGCAGGGTTTATATAGCTTTCGGCTTGTATTCGAGAGCATTCTGGGCTAAACTGGAAAGAATTCGTTCCAGAAGGTTCTCCATTAGTCCATGGTATATAGCCAATTCTGTCACCACACGGGCAATTTCTCGCCAAATGTGGCGACCCTGCCTTCCCTTGCCATTTTATGGCAACCCTAAAACTGCTTTGCGGGGAAGCCATCTCACCGCACCTTGACATTTCGTAACACTGCCTCCTCCCAAGGACTGCATGTCCTGGGCAGTACAACCCTTGGTCAGAAGCCAAATTCGATGCAAACAAAACATAATAAAACAAACAAATAACATAACTAAAGAAATAAATATATACACTATTTACAAATTAGATACACAAATTAAACACATCACAATTTTAAAAGAAACAAATATTTACACTATGTTCAAGTTATATACGCAAATTAAACACATCACAATTTTAAATTATACAAATTAAAGTTAAGAATGAATTTCAGTCTCAGTCTTTTCATTAAAATATACCCGGGTCAAATACTTTTCCACTGCAGTTCTTAGATGCATTTCTGTTTTGCATATCACAATTTGAAGATATAGTCCTTTCAGGCTTGTCGTCCACAGGAAGATGTGAAACAGTTTGTTAATCACTCTGTAGTTTATTTGCATCGTGTGTACAGTTCTTCTCAGTAATTTTAGCAGTTGGTACATGCTTATTTATTTCTATTTCCTGAAAGCCAGTTCCGATGTTTACACCAGGGTCATGAATGGAATCTGATTCTTCCCAAACACAAGTATCCTCGCTTAAAATCAAGTTCATGTCTTTACAACTTGTATTAGGACACACATACTCAGTTTGTGAAATGGGAGAATCTTCTTGCAATATTAGTGCACTCTGTGTAAGCTGTGCATTAAATTCTTCCATCTCTGCATCACATGTATTTTCAGATGGTTCAATTCTTGCTAACTGCGACTTCGTAATTTCACTATCAGTTTCGACGAACTTAACAGTCGCATTTTCACTTTCTTCCACTTCCACTTCAGGCACTTGGGAATCAGGAGCTTCTTTCACGTCTTTTATTTCTTCATGTTTTCATTCTGTTTCTTTAATCCCGTTAGATGCTTCATCCATCATTTCTAGATCTTTCTCAGGCAGTTTGTTAGTTATTTCCTTCATTTTTTCATCCTTTGATTCTTCAGAAGCCACTTCTCTTATTTCTACCTCATCTTTTATGGCTCCAGTTTCTTCTGCAAGTTCCACTTTCACCTGTTGGAGTTGTTCTCACACCTTTTCTTGGCCGACGTTTATTTCTTCTTGCCCAGCTTTCATATCAGCCGTCATCTCTTCATATCCAGTTTTTATCTCAGCACATCCAACTTTTATCTCAGCATATCCGACTTTCAACTTCTCCTGTCCGGCTTCCATCTTTTCTTGGAATTCAGCAAAGGCAGTCACGATCTGTCTTAATAGATCTTCCATTGGTCGTGTCACAGGCATTCACCCTTAAATCCCACTTCTGACACCAATTGTTGCGTTTTTCTCTCCATGACACCAGTTGTTACATTATTTTCTTCCTTCACATTCAAATGGGGTTTGTGTGGATTTGGAGTGAATAACGATGATACTTGATGAAGTATCGAAACAAACTTTGTTTAGCCAATATTAATCAGGACAGCTCCAAAATCACGTTTACAGTCGTTGAACTGTTATAAAAACGCTGACACGTTCAGCGACACAGCCTTCACACGGTCAGGCAATAACGGTGGAGGCAGCTTCACTGCAAAGCACTTGAGTACAGCTCCTAACTCTCCTTAATCATTCTCAGAACTCTACATACTCTCGAGACTCTCCACACGATGCACTCGAGGATACACAAGAGTATAGCTCTCGACTCAGCACAGTCTAAGACAAAACTCGACGATGCACTAATTCGCGATACACTAAAAGACTCTGTCGATGCACTTGACGACCAACTCGGCACTAGACTTTGAGACATTTGCTCAATGACTGACTAGCTCGCTATACAGGCACACACACTAACTGACTGTGGACCAGCAGGGTTTATATAGCTTTCGGTTTGTGTTTGAGAACATTCTGGGCTAAACAGGTAAGAATTCGTTCCAGAAGGTTCTCCATTAGTCCATGGTATATAGCCAATTTTGTTGCCAAATGTGGCAACCATGTCTTCCCTTGCCATTTTATGGCAATCCTAAAACTGCTTTGTGGAGAAGCCGTCTTACCACGCCTTGACATTTCGTAACAGTATTTAAAAAAATTAGTATATGAATGTTACACTTCATATCATGTTCCTGAACTGTATCTTAAAAGCATATAGCATGAAAAATATACTAAATTTGGCCCAGAATTAATATGAGAATTTATGTGAGGAAAATATGATTGATTTAATTATATTTATTGCTTATTATGATGTAGCATGCACTTTTACATAAATTTTATAGAAGGTAGTTTATTGCACACTGTATTTTCTTTATTGTTTTATTTAATTTTAAAATTCTTTTTTTTATTAAATTAAATTTAATTCAATTTAATAAAAATATACTATACTGGTTCGTATAATATAAGTAGTAGCATAAAAATGCTCAGGCATAATTTTTGAATCAGTTTCATTATGGATTCAGACTAATGAACAATAAGGCTAGTATTAAAATTGCCTCTTCTCATAAAATGTTAACTTTTGTTTTGATTAAAATGAATTTAATGATAATAATAAGTCTTTATGCAGATATAAAACTGCTTACTAAATGCTTCAGCCATTTATTTATCAAAAAATCTGGTTGCAGTTAGAATTTTAATAACTTGTAGTACATTTTATTTTATTACATTTAATTAAAAAATTAATAGTTGTGGAAGAAAAATTTTCATCATAGTTTATGCATCATATTCCCATTTAAACATACCCTCATCTAATTTGTATTGATTTTTTCACTAAAGGATTCATTTATATTGCATAATGATATATATATATATAATCACTTTAATGTCAATAAGTAAGCAATTTATAATATTAAGTAGTTGTATATTCTTTTCGAAAATCATTTCAAGTAATAATGAAGTAATATTTTAAATTTTGACTTTGTATAGGTTTATGTGAAGTTCCAAAGTGTTTAAAATCATCTATTTATAATAATATAATAGTGCATATTGTTATGATATACTAGTGCATGTGCTTTTATCCAGGGTACAACCATAACAGTTCAGTGAAAAAACAACTGTTGGACAGTGTATACAGAATGGTTCAAATGGTCCTAGACAAATTTTAAATGTAGATCAAGAATACAAAACAAACCATTCTTATTGAGGAGCATGTAACCACAAATGCCACTTGAATGTACTAGATATACAAGAAGAATATTAGATAAATTGATGCAAGTAAGGTAATATGATATATTTATTAGAAATATGTATGTCTGCAATTTCAGAAGAAGTTCTTTCCATCCATGACAGTACATGCTTTGCAGCACTGATGCATGGATTGGCAAATATGTTAAATAACAAGCCTCTCAATGACTTTTATGTCAAAGTCAATCAATATCAGAGGCTATGGAGCTTTCATATGCAAAGCTTCTGAAATAACCACACAGGAAGAAATCAAACAGAGACAATTCCAATAATTATAGTGACCCCCTTCAATAAAATAAAATTAAAAAGTTTTTCTATCTGGCAAACCTCAGTGGCTTAAAAGATCATAATACATGCTGCCCAATATAATTTCTGGCTAAGAATACTTTCTAGCAGATATGGGTGGCATTTGCTGCTATATGTTCCTTTGTAAAAATGGTTTATTTTTGCATTAGGTTTAGAATTTACCTTAGATTTTGTAACCATGCTATATAATGTGATATTTAATAAATATGTATTACAAAACAAATACAATATAAATTAGTTGATAAATTATTTACAGTAAGGTATTACCAGATTATTAAATATTATCAAAGTATAAAAATACTCTGCATCATATATTTACTGTATTTTACTCTCTATGGTATAGATGAAAATAAATGATTCTGGTGGATCCTGCTTGATCAAGAGGAAATAAAGCAATAAAAAACACTGTTGCAGTTTTACAAAATAATAAAAAATTCAAAATCATGCTTCTTCAAAATGCTACTTAAGCAATAAAACACAGCCCTATCCGCAATTCTGTCTTCATTCATCCCCAATTTCAGACCAACATTCCATATAATTCAATAATATATTACTTTACAGTGTTCATTTCACTTCTTTGCTTCGTAATCAATAGCCAAATGGATAAAACCTTCATGACTGAGGGTATGCTCTGACCTGTTTTTGGCTCCTGGTATCTAAAGAGTTGGTTGCATACTGTTTTGTGGTTTTCTGTATTTTCCCTAAAAATTGTAGATGTCATTGAAGCACACATACTTTGGAAAAGATTTAAAAAGATTCTCACCTCCTTTTCAATTTTTAATATTATATGTGTAAATGTGAAATCCCATTAATTTTTATATTTATGAAGTATGATTGATAATATAACTGTTTCTTTACTAGGATAATAGTGAAAGTTGCACTGCATTGTCTGTTGATAAGGCAATACAAACTGGTATTCCACTCACTACATTTGGAAGCAAAACAGCTGACAAGATATCCTGGTATTTAGAAGCATTACAACAGGGAGAGCTGATGGCAGAACCTTTTATTTTCTTAAATGGCTCTACAAGAATCTCAGAACATTATAGTAATATAGATTCTGGAAAGCGAAAACAGAAGAGGCTTGTTAAAGGAGACATAATGCAGTGGCACAAGGAACATTTTATACAACCGAAAAAACCTTTTTCACCAAGAATTTTAGCTGATCCTGTTTCAAAGTCAAAAGTAAAAGAAATGCGATGCTATAATCCACCATTCAGGAGGAGGAGGAGGCAGCAAACTAGCTCACATTCATCAGATGTAAAGTTGTATATTTTTCTTATATTGTTTTCTAATATCATATATTTTCATTTCATGTAAGAAAATTACCAATGAAAGGCATAATAATATTTTGGGGAAAAAATTACAAGTTATTCATGAATACTTTAGGTTAGGAAATTTAGTGGAAACAAAGATTGGTTAGAAAAACTGTGCTGCTAAAAAAATACTATTATAAAAAAATATGGGTACTTTTTAATTATCTGCCCCTTTTCAAAATGTCACCACCATTGATGACGAATTTTTCACCAAACTAAGGTGCAAAAGAGAACAACCATTTTCAAAAATGTCAGCTCACTAAGAATTATATAAAACAGCAATCAATTGTGAAATTTTAAAATGTAAGAAACATTCATAATAAAATGCTTACCTTTCTGTGTGTATGCTGTTCTTCCTATGAACACAATGATCTGTTTAGCTTGAAAAACAATTAGAGAACTGCAGAAACTTGGCATCATGCACAACTTAACACTGTGCACACTTTCAATTCTTTATATGCATACAGTGATCTATTTTCACTCAGAGAATTACACGAATTTGGCATTGGTGTAGAAATTTTTATCCATAAAATTTGATCATTTATGAAGTATGCAGTGTCATTGAATGCAAATTTGTGCTTGCTTTACTATTAGGCAAAACACCATATTTTAGAAGAAATGCTACGCTTTTTCATCAGCCATCAAACTCCACGTGATTACAATTCCTTATTTAAAAAAAAAAAAAAAAAAAAAAAAAAAAAAAAGAACTCAATGCAACAAACAAGCACTACTGTGTAATTTGAGAAAAACATGGCTGTTGTTGAAAATAGGCACTCTTCTGCTGCACATTCATGTGCATACATGGGTTGTCATGTAAATACATTTTAGTGATGCAATGGGTTGCCTGCTTTGGCAACACAACACATTGCCTGGTGAATACTTTACAGGAGAGTGTAAATAATCAAAAAGTATCAAATGCTTGCAATGAAAATGAATATGTGGTTAAGAATGATATGATAAATTGGTTATGGCTGCTGTCACTAAGAAAAGATTATAATTTGAAGAACATTTATGATGTTTAGGAGGCTGATCGTTGCTATTGGTCATTACCTATTAAATCACTGATATTTAAAAGTTGTGCTGTATATTATATTATAAATGTATGTGTTGTATATTATATTATATTATAAATATATGTGTTGTATATTATATTATATTATAAATGTGCTGTATATTATATTATAAATGCATTATAAATGCTGATGGAATTTTTCTGTGCTTTAAGTCAGTGATTTAGGTATTGGCATAGACATGCATTTTAAAGACAGTAAACATTTGTAAGGCCCATAACATAAATAACAGATTTAATCCTAAAATTAATACAGCTTAATTTCCTTAGCTTAAAAAAATAAAACTAAAAATTACCATTTAGTTTCAGATTTATTAAAATTCAGATTTTATATTGTTTACCTGAAATTTTGGTACTGTTCTGTTATTGGGACCAGATTAAAAAACGTATGTATGCATGTGCATATATGTGTATATCATACACACACATTTGTATGCATATATAAACATACATAACCATATACATCCATTTCTGAATCCAATCCTGATAACAAAACAGTACCAAATTTTTATGAGATTTGATGATAGAAAATTCTTGAATGAACTACATGTGCATTTCTTCCAGTTACTCATTCTTAGTGTTCATCAAAGAGGTGATTCAATCTTACTTTGCCATACTGGTTTGTAATTCATTTTTGTTTCTTTTCAGTTGTGAGAGAGAATGTTTATATCTACAGTTAATTACTATTAGTGTCAGATAAACTTTTAACACTATCTTCACATTAGGAAAATAAAATGCCAATGTATTATCATCTAAAATAGTGTTTCTTAACTGGATTTACTCCAAGGACTGGTAAAATATTTCGGTATGTTCTCGCGGACCGATAAGTTGAATAATTCGACCCATTGGCACAATTTTTTCACATAAATGAATCATGAAGACAAAAATAATTTTTAAAGCATTTTATTTGTTATAATTTGCGTATATACATTCAACTTAGTTCATTGCATCGTTACTTAGTAATATTGCATCGAGAATAAAACTACCAAAACTTAACTAAAACTCCAAGAAAATTCGAATATGAATGATATATTTATTTTTTTTTAATTAATATAATAGCAAAAACAACAATGAATCAAAATGTAAACAGCGTAGGCAGATACAAAATAAGCAAAAAATAATTTACCAAATTAAAGGAAATTAAAACTAAAATCAATGATATTGCTGCTGGTCTCTGTTGCTGACTAAAGTGCCAATCCTAGACGTTAAACCAGTTACATCAATACGTAGAGCAGGCCCAAGAGCAAGTCGATTTCAATGTTTCATCTTAATAACAGTCATAGCCAAAAATGTAGTTTCACACAATTAAGTTGAGGAAAAAGGCAATAAAATCTTCAACGCCTTTGCATGAAGATTGAGGTGTTCTGTTGCAGTCTTTATCCAGAACTGATATATATTTACTGAATTGAACTGTGATTTAAGTCCTAGATCTATAAGCTAGTTCAATAAGTTCTGTTTCCTCGACTGTAGTAAGATTGTTATGGTAATTATCAATAAATGGATTAATTATCCACAGATTACCTGAACGCACATCTTCTTCTGGGGGATAATACTGATCAAAAGTCATAGAAAGTTAATTTAAATGCTTCAAAATGATGCTGGTAATGCTCTTCTGATCCATGTCATTAGCATTAATGTAATCAGAGAAAGAAACAAACATATCAAAAGTGTTTTCTTCCGCACGTTTGTACCAGAGTTTCATTTTCTTCTTGAAAGCATCAATCTTATTGAAAAAGTTGAAAACAGTATTATTTTTATCTTGAAGACTTAAATTTAGTTCGTTTATCAGTGAAAATATGTCTGATAGATATGAAAGCAAGGCTACCCATTCTTTGTTCTGAAAATTTCTGCTCAATAATGATCCCTTCTGATTTAAAAACAATTGTACCTCATTTCTCAACTCACAACCAGTTAAGGATTTTTCCTCTGGATAGCCTGCGTATTTCGGCATGCAACAATAATTGTACATGATCCGATATCATTTCTTGGCATAAAGTTATAAACAATCTTGAATTAAGGGCGTTACTTCTGATAAAATTTACAATTTTTACCGATTCCAGAAGAATGTCATTCAGTTGTGGGGACAATTTCTTACTCATGATGAATAATGCAGTGAATGACTACTACTAATTCTTTTGATGCTACGTCTGTTATTCTCTTTGCAACACCTGTATGTGTTCCAGTCATAGCAGCAGTGCCATCAGTACACAAACCAATGCATTTTTTCCAGTCAATGCAGTTACTTTCAACGTAATTGTTAACTGCCTTAAATATTTCAGCACTGGTTGTTTGGGATGGTAGTTCGATACAGCACATCAATTTTTCTCTAATATCATTGTTTGCATAGTCAGTTTGACGAACATAACATAATAATATGGCATTATTTGAGATGTCAATCGACTTATCCATTTGGACAGCAAATCATTTCAATTTACGAATATCTTGCAGTAGTTGACTTTCTATGTCGTATGGTAATTCACATATTCTTCATCCAATAGTATCATTAGACAGAGGCAGAATTTTCATTTTATCTGCAGCAGATTGGCCCAACACACCTCTATCAAACAAAGTTTGACAAGTTCTTCAGTAACTGAGTATGGTTTCTTCAATTTGGCAATATGCAGAGCAACTAAATATGATTCTTTTAAAAGTGATTTATCAACCGAGAAACATTTTTTAAAAGCATCCTTTTGACATTTCATCTCCATACTTTTTCTCTGGAAAACATCCAGGGGTTTGCTTTCCAGTTGTGGGTACTTCATTTGTAAATGCTGCAAGAGCTTGGAAGGTTTCATGCTTTCATTGGAAAGAACATCTCTACAAACAACACATTCAGGTTTTCGACAATTTTCTTCTGATTGTGGGCAAAGGACAAAACCATGGTTCAAATAGTCTGTGATATAGTGCCTTACAAAGTTTTTTCTTTTTTAGGCAGATTGTGGGCTATATTCACTTTCATCTGTATTCGAAGGTGAGGATGACGTACTTGGTTTTAGATGGAGAATCCTTTCTTTGCACGAAATTTAGTAATGTGCCTTTTGTTTTCTTGTTACTCACCCTGGTTATTGATTTTTAATCTACATAAAGTTAAAGAAATAGTAGTTATAACGCAGTATTAAATTCAGTGGTTATTAAAAACTTACACTGATGTATAGTTTTCAGTTGTCCAAGCATGCAGAAGAATGTAAGCAAGATAAAAAGCGAAACCTAACCAAAGACACCTTAAACACTACGATAGATATTCAGCATTCAAGTAATCGGCAATATTCAAGACAGACAGGGGCACACTAACTGGTGTACTAATTGTACGGCATTGGCAATTTATGAAAGGCGATTAGGTACATAGTTGCCAGTTTGTTATATTTTTCATCATCGATCATATTATTTTCTAAACTAGTAAACTATTGTTATTGTAATGTAGGTGCTGTTGTAAAATTGTTTGTCAGCCGATATGATACTTTGGGTTTTGGACAGATAGCTGGATATTTTGCGGACCAGTGGTTGTGAAACACAGATCTAAAAGATGTTACAATCAGAATTTATGAGGATTTTTTTGGATTTAGAACCAGTATTAGAAGTCATCATTCCTCTTCTGCCTAAACATAATATTCTACTTTTTTAGAGGTATGCGTTAATTAATTTTATGCACCAGTATTGATTTCTTTTGGAATAAATATTAGCATTTGCACATTATTTTGTAAAACTTAAAATGAGCACAATCCAGGAAACATACAGCCACCATTCAAGAAAGGTTCAGCAAGCCAGCACGTGAAGTCACCTATTCCAAGGTGGTTTGAAATTGTAACTAGTTCTGCTTCATGAACCTTTCTATCTGACCCATTTTGAACTGTTGAATGTTAAACCCTGAGTTTAACATGTGGAGAGAGTAGCAAGGAATGACATGATCTTGTAGAAAGTACTGAGTATTGATTTACTAAAGAACAACAACAAAAAAAAAAAAAAAAGGTTTAAAAGTATTTGGATATGCTACAGATTGCCTTTGAAAATATGTCAGAACAGTAAAAGCACTATTAAGAGGAGTTGTGAGAAATGAATGGGATATTTACTGAATATAGAGATATATGTTTGATATGGCTAAGTTCACATTTATTTATTTGTTTCATGCCAGTAATGAGTTATTTCAGTTCTTCCAGGATTTTTTGCTGGCTTTCACATTTGACATAATAAAAATGGTTCAGTTCTCTCATGCTTCCTTAGATTTTCTATGTTAGGATTTCCTTCTTTCTTTGATATAAATATTGTTCATTTTACCATTCTTCTCAATATTTGTAAAGAGCAAAAATTGATGTGAAGCTTATGTTTATATACTCCTTACGTCAGTAAATTATAGCAGTCAGTATTAAATGCTCTTACATAAATATTTAATTTACTTTGCTTCATCTTTTTTTTTTTTTTTTAATTTCTTTCCAATTCTTGTAACATTTTAGAATTGATGAAATTAAGTATTGGGATTTATACATTTTTGTGATTGTAGTCATTTGGTTTAGAATAGGCATTTCATGGCTATTTCTCCAACTGGTCTAGCTTGTAAACATGGCAATGATTGCTGAAGATGGTTGATTGTTCTAATTTGCTAAAATATCTGTGCAGGAATGATGACACATGTTACGATTGTAAATGAGGAGAGGGTAATTACAGCTTTGAGGTAACAGTGCAAAATGAAAAGCAAATTATCTGTGATGGATTGGCAAACTATGAGAGTTGGAATGCCAATTTTCTTCTCTTTCTTTGCACTGCTGCTATTTTTTTCTGTTTGCAATAAGAATTAATCTTGATAATTTTTTTCCATCCAGACATTTGAAAGTTATGATGAAGAAACAGATGATGGTAAAGATGAAACATTAAATATTAATGCAGGCAATTCATCTGTTGAAGAAGAAACACAGATAAAAAAGTCTGCAAATGAACATATATCTTATCCAAATAGTCCATTTAATCCTGTACTGCAGAACTACAAAGAAAAGTATCAGAATTTCATGGATGACGCACAAGTGTTAAATAGGTAATTAAATTTGATTTAGTAAGAATAAAATGAATAGTATTTAGGTATTAGGTCATTCAAGCAAATGAAATTTTATAGTTTCCAGTTTTATAGTTGTTTAATTTTAGTGTTGTAAAACTTGCATTAAATACAAATTACAACATTCCCTTTCCTTGTGTATGGATTTTGTTGTTCAGAGGCCTATATTTAGAGTAAAGAAGCCATCAATTTAGTACAACACACTTTATTTACATGAATAATGAATAAAAAGATCACACAGCATATATCATCTCACCATCTCCGTACGCTCGAATGACGGACGTGTTGGAAGAAGAGACAGCTGCGCCAGCATAATTAATATGCATGCACATTAAAAAAAAGTTTGCTCGCCTCTCCCCAACAGATTTCTTAGATAAAATTCTAACAGCAACTGTAACATGATAAATTATTTTTGTTGCATTATATATTAGCTGTCAGAACTTCATTTTCCAGTAATAAAATAATGCCAATAAGATATTAATTGCTCAAAGAAAGCATAATAATATGTCAGTAAGATGGCTGAAGGCCACACATGTAAAGATGCTTATTAAATTAATTTGTACCAAATATACATATACTGTGATTATTTCTGCAATGTGTAGATAGCTATTGATTTTTTAACTAAATCAGAAAGGAAAAATGTATTAGCAAACTTTAATTTAAACAGTTTTCCCCCCTTCCCTTTTTAAGTGTATCATTAATATATTCTATAAGAAACATACATTTACATTAAGCTAGTATCAAATTCCAAAAAGGTAGAGAGTTTAAATTATAGAAGAAAATAACATAAGTTTAATTTTAAAATATGTATATATGTATTAATTTGGATCATATTTTTAGATAAATGTTTTCATGTTACTCTTTTATCCTTCTAGTATTGTCAGGTGTGTCAATCCGTAAATTTTTATAAATGCTGTATTAAAATTATTTAAAGTGTTTGATGATTTATCTATGCTGACTGATAATATTTTTATTACAGAAATGAAGAAGATAAATACCTTAGTTTTCTTAGTAAAGTCACAGAGGATATTTTACGAAGTGGTATCTACTCTGATAAGTAAGTTTATAGATCATTAAAATTAATCAAAGTGCGACTTCATCCTGATATTAATATTCAGTTAGAAAATTAAGTTTTTATTTTCAATTCATAATTGAATTTTGTCTTAATTATAATGTTGATGTTTCTTAGATTACTTAATAGGCTACTGGTATTTTTAAAATTATTTCTAATGAGATTTAAATATTTTACTTTAGGGCTATTCAGCAAGCCTTTGAATTTCATATGCAGTTCTTTGAAGACAGTGTTGATAAGGTATTTTCTTTTTATATGTATTGTAATATGAAAATATTATAATTTTATATTCTAGTTGTGCTATGACATATTTACTTGAATATTATTCCTACTTGAATACATATTTACTTGTTGTTCTGTTCTAGGACCATTTAATGGTAATTTGTTATTGAAATTTTTTTTTTTGCATTTTGCACTACTTATACTTTTCCTTTTGAATATCTTTCATCGAACAACATCTTTAAAATCAAAGATCTTTGAATCATATTGCATTATTTACTCACTTCATATTCTACTTAATATAAAACAAACCTTATTTTATTTTAGCTTCTCTAAATTTTTGTTTAAACTCTTCAACTTGATGAAAAGATCAGTTAATACCTTGGTGTGCAAGAATTACAGATAAGTAAAAAATTAGCAGAACAAGCAAAACCAACTAAAAGATTCACAGAAAGGTTTCTTAGAATCTAGTGTATTAAAGTATATGTGTATATGAAATATGACATATCCTGGGTTATGTGGAAGGGTATGAATCACAAGAGCATTGCATTTCAGTTGCCTGTGATTCACAAGTGCAGGTAGAAGCTAGGCCAGCAGAGATGACTGACGTATTGTTGAACTTAACCTGTTACGCTACCATCCAGTTTTGAGGTCTCTTACCTTGCCACCATCCACTCAAGAGAACTTTCAGTTTGCTGTGTATTTTGAGTGCCCCTTGTCACATGGACACTATATAGACATCTATGCCTTCTCAGGGATTCAAACCAGGGCCCACTGATATAGAAGTCCATTTCAATAACCACTATGTCGGCTGGGCAGCTTCCATGCTTTGAATGGTGCTGGGTTGCTATCACAGTGTGGTATGTTCAGCAGATAGTTGTGTAAATGACATCAAGTGTGACTGGTGTGGACGAGGAGTTAAGGATTGTACACAGCATTGCGTTATTGGAAACAGCTATCCAAAGGTTACTAGTGGTTGGCCACAAGCAACAATGACAACTAAGAGCCAGTATTTTGACACATTATACGAAGGCTATCCAGAAAGTAGATTACGTTTTGGAATAAAAAAATAAACAAAGTATAGGAAACAAATTTTATTATATACAGATGAAAGCCACACTCAAATACTACTTTTCTACATAGTCACCATACAAATTAAGGCATTTATCGTAGCGATGTACGAGCTTGGAAATTCCTTCGTCGAAAAATTCGGCCGCCTGCGCCTTCAACCACTTCGTTACCTCTTCTTGTCTTCCATCTTGCACAAAACTTGTGGTAACCAAGCTTTTCGCTGATGATTTCGTGCAACAAACTTCGCGAAATTTGTGGAAAACTCAAAGAAAGTTCCGTTATTGTCAAATTTCGATTTTCACGGACTTTAGCATCGACTTTTTCGAGAAGTTCGGCGGTCACTATGCTGGGTCTCCCACTTCGATCTTCGTCGTGAACATTGGTTCGGCCATTTTGAAATCTTATGACCCACTGACGCACTCCACCTTCAGTGATAATGTTGTCCCCATACACTTCACGAAGCTGCCGATAGATTTCTATCGGTTTACAGTTTTTTGCAGTCAGAAACCTTATTACTGAGCGCACCTCGCAGGATTTTCAATTAACGCAGACATTTCAAACCGTCACAGTATCTGAACGAAGCACAGCACGAACCTCTCACTAGCACGGCTAGATGCAGACTGAGCTGCGCAACGCTCTGACCCCAAGATGGCCGCGCTAGCCCCGCCCCTAGCGGACACAGACGGAAACGTAATCTACTTCCTGGATGGCCCTCGTATTATCAAGATACATTCAACACACTACAGTCAAAAGTCGTTAATTCGGACACCCATAATCCGGACCTCAAAGCTAAAAACTTTCTGCGCATGCGCATAGGCGTTTATGTGTGCGCGTTTAATGTATAACATACGGTATAGGCTAAAATTATCTAATTATCTATTTCAGTTAATGTTGATGATTGCGTTGTTCCTTAATCTTTGAATTGGATCCGGCTTATTATTTTTGCAGACTGTAAGAGCAATTTTATAAAAGTAAGCTTGAACTTTCGATTATGTCGAAAAGAATTTCCGATGCTGGAGCTCCCAAAGGATCTACAAAACGAAAGTATGTTTCGATGTCCATCAAAGAAAAAGTAGAATTGCTCCAAAAAATGGATAAAGGCATATCCTTTGTTTATCTAACCGTTCCAAAATCTGTTTATCAATTTCACGCTGCTATGCGCGGGGGGAGGGGGAACGTCGCAGCGCACAATGAACTGGAACTTGATCTGTCAGCACTATCGTTATCTTCAGGGCAGATGTTTTTATTTTATTCAGCTTATAATTCCTTACTAAATGTAGTATTTCATCTCGATGTACTCCGTCTTTGATATGATTTAAATCAAATCCCTCGTCATTATAAATATCACGAATACAAATCAAATAGTTTTCTGGTTGCAATTTTCTAACTTCGGCTATGCATAATGTATGCTTTACGCATGCGCGCGTTGAAAGAAATGTGTAATAAAGTAAACAAATAAATATTAAGCTTTTTTTTTTTTTTTTGATACCCTTTAGATCATAATTGCTCATTATTTTACAAATTACGGTTTGATATTTTTAATTTTATAATTTCTGCATGCCATCTTACCAGATTTAAATTGATGATCTATAATCCGGAATCGCCGAAGTCCCGAAGAGTCTGGATTAAAGACTTTTGACTGTATTAGACATCTGTTAATGTATTTTACCTCGGTCAGCAGATTTGCATAAATGGTTTACGTTTTTTAATACCTGAAACACAAGGGCAAGGGGCCAAACAAGGGGAAGTTCTTTTCACAGATGAAAACTGATTGAGTCTCATTAGCAATTCTGGATGTCTAAACATCTGTTGAAAGCATGAAACATGTAATCACCTCTCTAGATTTGCAGAAATATGCTAGTTTAAAAATGGAGGGAATGGTGGCAATATGGAAGTTTCATATCTTTCGAGGTGGTTCAGTCACTAGTGACAGATATTTTGCTGACATTGTTCCTTATGCATATCTTTTCTGGATTATTATTGCTTTTCATGGATGTTGGTGCTACGCGTCATTGTACAGTGGCTGTAGCTTAGCTATCACAAAGAAGATATTTGGTGCACAGGATTGGCATGCGCATTCCTCGTATGTAAATCAAGCCAAATACATGCCAGACATTTTTAGCAGATGCCCAACAAAATGTTGCCAGCAATGATACTGCAGCTCTGATTAGCTGTATAAGAGAAATGGGCTATGGTGCCTCAAGAACGTGCTGATGCCTCATACCGAGCATGAACAGATGATGCACATCCCATATTGCTGTCAAACATGATCATATCACTAGCTGAGAACTACATTTTTCTTACCTGCTGCTTATTATACAGATTTTTTTTGTGTTTTGCAGTATTGTGCTGAAAGCTCACTTTTGAAGATCTGTTGCATTGCCTTTTAAAGGAAGTTGTTCACAAAAATTCAGTCTTTTGGTCTATGATACAGATTAATGTAGTTTTACATCTCATTATTGTGCTATCCTTTCTTCTATCAGTTTGGAGCACTGTTTTATGACAATGCATGTGAAAATATGTTCTTCTTATCTTAATTTTTGCAGCTAGTATGTTTTCAGTTCTTACATTTAAAAAAAGGGCATGTTTGTAAATCTAAGACAGATATGTTAGAGACTGCTATGCATTCAGAAAGGTATCTATTACTTACATATTAGAACATCCACCTTAAATGGAGTTTGGCAGTTTTTTAACCAAAAAAAATAAAAAAGAATGATGATTTAAAATTTGAATATATATATATATTACATATACATATTAAATTTTAATTAGGTATTAATCCCAATAATCAATCAATAAATTTTCTTTTACTAAGTTGGTTTGTTTTTTCTTTTGTTGTTCAATTTTATAATAGTTGCTCCCTTTAGCAATTTTGTGGCAAAATACTGTATTCCTGCAGAATATTACTAAAGTTTCTTTCACCAAAGCAAATCCCACAAGTACATATTTTAAACATAGAGCTTAAGGCCCCCCCCAAAAAAAAATTGGGCTACAATAAAAAGAATGTGTATGGAAATTGTGATGTTTCTCAAAACTGAAGAATTGTTATATGCATGATTATCACAGTTTGGTCTCTTCAACGAAGTGGTTGCAACAATATTTAAGCACCAAATATTTTAAATAAAATTTATAAAAACCATTTGGAATCTTGTATAGCTATATTTATTTCATTTAAACTCAATTATAATTAACAAAAATATTTAAAACATATCTCCACTGTGAGAATTTTGCTGCATTTATCTTCTTCACAGGAACCTTTTTTCAACGATTTTATTTCATCTGAAAATTTGTTATATCAGGTTTCCACAAATATAAATTTAATACTGCAAAATGAAATGTTGGAGAAAAGCCATTTTAAGTTGCTGTGTGATATATTGTGGATTAATTTCTCGTACTCTGAATATTAATCAAGCTATTACCAATCCTAGTAGACTTGCCAGAATGTTTGCAGTTAGAGAAATCTCTATCATGAAGCTTTTTAAACTGTTTGTTCATAATTGCACTAATGTGTGCATATTACAAAGATTTTTTATTTTTTGAAATCCAGTATTTCCTTTCACAGAAAATAGATAACATAATTGCTAGTAAGTCCGTCTTCAAAACATGCTAAATTCAACAAAAGTTTATTTTGACACTAAACTCAACAAAAGTTTATTTTTACAAACTATAATGATAATATATTAAAATATTAGCTATTGGATTATTTATATAGTATTCCATAGATTACGAACCATGTTTTATTGAAAATGTACAACAATGCTATCTATTGTATAAACTGAATATTATGTATATCTCTCTAACACTTACATGGAAATAATGCCATAATTTAGAGAGAAAATCATTGTTGGAGAATCTCTATATTTATATATACACTGATGGGAATTCAAATTTCGCACTTCATGCATAGGTGTGGTGCTAGAACTTGGAAATCAGGTTTGCTTCAAATGTGTGCTGTAAAGATCATGAGCATTATTTATCTCTGAAATTTGACGTATTGAGTTGATGTTAGCCAAGAATGCCTTTAAGACAAAGAAGCCCTTATCAACAGCTCACCGAGTTTGAACGAGGTCATGTAACAGGGCTACAAGAAGGTGAATTTTCTCTCCGCAAGACTGCAGAAAGACTTGGCCAGAATGTATCCACTGTGCATGATTGTTGGGAGCAGTGGTCAAGAAGATTGCATTCCAGGCAGCCAGGTGTAACTCCTGAGAGGCAAAGCCACCGTATTCGGTGTACGGCTGTGGCACATTGTACTGCATCTGCAGCAGAGATACGAGCTGCAGTTGGTACCACAGTGACACAACGAATTGTTTCAAATCCGTTAGTTCAAAGACAGCTCCGAGCCAGGCGCCCTGTGGCATGCATTCCACTGACTCCAAGCCATTGCTGTTTGCAACTTCAGTTGTGTCAAACTTCAGTTGTGTGGAATGAAGATCTGTTGTGTTTTCTGATGAAAGCAGGTTCTACCTTGGTGCTAGTGACAGCCGTGTGTTGGTCAGGAGGCCAGGGAAGTGCCTGCAACCTAACTGTCAGCAGCCTAGACACACTTGTCCTACACCTGGAGTCATGGTCTGGAGAGCAATTTCCTATGACAGCAGAAGTACTCTCGTGGTTATCCCACACACACTGACTGCAGATTTGTATGTCAGTCTGGTAATTTAACCTGTAGTACTGCCATTTATAAACAGCATTCAAGGGGGAGTTTTCCCAACAGGATAATGCTCGCCCTCGTACCACTGTCGACATGTTACTTTGGCCTGCGAGATCACTAGATCTGTCGCCAGTTGAGCACATATGGGATATCATTGGACGACAACCATCATCCACAGCCAGTATTTACAGAACAAGTACAACAAGCATGGAACTCCATGCCACAAAGTTAAATTTGACACCTGAATGATACAATGCATGCACATTTGCAAGCTTGCATTCAAAATTCTGAAAGTTACACCGGCTATTAATATAACGGCATTTCACATTTCAAACGCATTTTTTTTAGTTTAAATTAACCTGTGATCTTGAAAATTTAATCAATTAAACATATTAGCTAGACAAATGCATTTTCCAAATTTCATTTCTCTACAATAAATTTTCCTTGGTGTTGGCATCCCCCCATCAGTGTATTTATAAACACAAGCACTGTCATTAAAATGCATTTTTTTACAATAATTTGCAAATTATGTTACTTTACTTTATTTAGGATAAACTACAGTCACTTCTTGAACAGGTGTTGGAAGGTTTAAAAGTAAGTAATGATGATTCAGATGAGTTTCTACACAGGACTCCATTATTTTCACTCAGCAGGCCCAACACACCTCCTGAAAAAGAAGATCATGACATTGTAATGAATGGTGATGAGCATTTAAGAACTGAAATAGATATCCTTACACAAAAAATTGATGACTGTAATCGTAACATTCACTCAAGAGATCAGTCTGAAATTTCATCAAGGGATGATGATGTACTTCTAGATAATATTTCACAGTTAAAATTAACAGACTCCTGACAAATGATAAATTATAATTATGTTGTGACAATAATTTAAAAATTGAATGCTAGATATTTATTTTTATGATTGTTATAAAGATCATAAAACATGCATAATGAACATTATGCATGTAAATTTTGTTAGAATATTCACATATCTTTCAAAAGATATAGCTTTATGATATTTTTTATTCAAGATGTTTTAAGTCTTTCATTTTTTTATATACACATAAAAGTAATATTTATCATACATTTTATGTGTACATATATGATCAAGCTCAAGTTTATGTAGATGTGTATTTTATAATTTCATCGTCTTCTCTAATAAAAAAAATTAAATATTTTTATTGTATTCAGTAATATATGCATAAAGGCAAGTACTGTCGTGTGCAAAAGTTTAAGACCACACATGGAAAAATCAGATTTATTGGAATTTCGCAACAAAAGCATGTTATAAATGAAAAAATAGACTTGCAAGGTTATTGAAGTGTAGTCAGTATTTTGTCAGACCTTCTTTATTTTTTATCACTGTCGCAATCCTTTTAGGCATGCTATAAACAAGAGACTGGCAGTAAGCTTGAGAAATCTCTGTACACCACACATGCCTTATATTTTCAACAAGTTCTGTAGCAATGGATGGTAGCTTCTCCGTGACTTTATTTTTTACAATACACCACAGATTCTCTATGAAATTCAAATCTGGGCTGTTACCTGGCCAATCAAGCACTTGGATTTGAGTAGCCCTCAGATAGTTCTTAACATTCCTTGCTCTGTGACACGGGAGCCCCATCATGCATGAAAATTGAACTTCTGTGAACATCCAAGTGAAGCTTCAACTTGTCACGTAAGAAATTAAGGTACCAACTGCTGTTCATTGTGGCTTTATGTTAGCAGCAGTACCAAACACAGACATTGCAACCCATATCATCTGGCTTGGAGGGTGTTTGACCGAAGTCGTATATCTCTCATCATATCTTTTTCCAAATGGGCAGCCAATACATTTAGCATGTGCAGAAAATTGCTGCACACTTGACTCATTAGAAAATAACACTGTAGTTCACTGTTGTTCGGTCCAATTCTGATATTGTCTGGTGAAAGTCAATCCTTCCTTTTTCATACTTTGAGTAAGTCAAGGTTTCCAAGCATGTTTATAGGAAAATAAACCATAATCTTTAGTCAAATGTCTTGAAATAGTAATTGAACTGACGTTAGTACCCTTTGCAGGCAGAACAGCTCTAATTTTATTGCAGGGGGTTGTTGGACATCAAGTGATCATCCTTATCACACGATCATCACGTACGCAAATTTTTCTTGGACGACCGCTTCTCTTAAGATCTGTATAATTTCCCGAAATTTTGAATTTACTGATAGATTGATGCATGCCTGTCTTGCTGGTATTTACCTTCAAACTTATTTCACATTCAAAAAAGCCAACTTCATGCAGGGCAGCTATTTTTTCCCATTTTTTAACAGTAAGTGAAGGTTTTTTTACCCATTACAAGAATTATACAACAGCACTGTGTATGCAAAATCTAGTAACGAACTACTGATAAACGAGACCACATTATATTTATAGCAGTAGAAAGCGTTTGATGCAATCAATGCGTGAGATAATGCAATCACGAGCGAAAATGGTGCTATTTGTTAAAATACAGGAAAATGTCTAATGGTTTTAAACTTTTGCACATGACTGTACATATGAAACATTACACAATTTTATATACATACTAAGTCATTACATAAAATTTACTTAAATCTAATTAAAAACAATAAATAGCTTAATTCCCAGATTATCTCAGGTGTAAATACAGAAACTTAGTATATAAAAAAGTATAATTTTAATAACAAATAAAATAGAATAAAAAAGTATAATTTTAATGTAGCATATTAACTTTTTCTATAGAAAAAGTATTCTTAAATCATATTGTTGCATGCGTACGGGTTCGTTATGAATTGAATGCAAAAGTGCGATGAAAAATGAATAAGATTTATTATTATCACAAATAAATAAAACAAAATACTCAAATTTTCTCAGATATTCTTACAGTATTACAATATCTCACAGTAGTTATCTTTTAACTACTCAAACGTTCAAGAGAACTTAATTCAAAACAGCTAAAGAAAGCTAATCCACGAATTCGCTACAGTCAACAAGAGTGGTCTTCTAAACAAACTCTTAAAACAACAACAAACTAACTACAATAACAACTACTAATTGAAAGGTTTTCTTGCCCCTTATATAGGCTTTTTTTTTTTTTTTTAATGCGCGAGAATTTTCTAGCCCTTTCTCGAAATCAAAAAGATATATTTATTTATTAAATGTTAAATGCACATGCTCTTGTATTTTTAATTTTCCAACTTAGCTTTCCTTTAATACTCGTCATGCGCTGCACTACACGGGAAATAAAACAATTTAATTTAAAAGTCTACTAACATCAGCTGTTTAAATACCAAATTCGTAACAATATTCTAATTCAGAAACTGTAACATTCGAAATGCATTTAAAAATCTTTTATTTAATTAAAGCCATTATTATTATTAACTCCAACATGTGCATAATTTAAAGAGATGCTTTCTGATTACTTGCACCTTGATTAAAAGTCATCAACTCATTCGTGGAAAACATTTTGCTACCTTCACTGCTCATAGATAGTCTTCTGTTTACAAACAGTAACAAAAAGCAGTAGTATTTTGTAGGAAAGTAAATTTTTGAGAAAAACGAAAATTCATAAAGCCGAAATTTACAATTCTACAGCTGTAGATACCGTTTAGCAAAATGAAGGTTACACATAGAGTGTGCAAATCCATGTGTATTGAAACACATGCATGGTATGTACATATAGGATTTGACTGTTGTCATATACATATTAAAAATTTGGCAGTTTTAACCAAATGTTTAAATTGCAGGTGTTGATTAACTGAAAGTACATATTTCAGAAGGGCATTTTACCAGTATAAATTAAGAAGTGATTAAAATCTTTTATTTTTCCATTTAAACTCCGAAATTTTTATTTTTTATTTAGTGATAATATACTTTTAGAACTATAAAACTTAGAAAGGCAGATTTTTATTTAAAAAAAAAATTCCATGTGTTATAATACTGTACCATGTGATTTCACCATTTCACAGATTGTGTTTTCTCATAAAATTAAGCAGTGATAATTATGTAAAGGTACTTTTAAAAAATTCAGCATGTTTCATGCCAGCCTAAAAGTGCTTAATAAATAAAAAATATATGAAATATAAACAGCAGGAACACAAAGTTTACTGAGACAGTTTCACTATCAGAAAACTTATTTAAATGATAAAATTTTAAAAATATCCTTTGGATATTGCAATCAAACTGTTTTTAAATGGATATCTTGTTTTGCAATCAATTCTGATGGGTACTTGGATTGGAATTTTGGCTTCTAGTGATGAATTGTTCACATAATGAAATTTAGTAATATGTATAATACACATACATATAGAGAGTATGCAAAAATATTCAGAATGAAAACACTACAAGCAAGCATTCTGTAATTATGAGTTAAGGGCTTCCTATGCCTATTTGCCAAGTGGCTTCAATCTGACTACAGCAGATTTTCCTTTCATTTTTTTGCTGTTTGACTACAAAGAACAGAATGTACATGAAATTTTGTACAACTAGTTTTTCCATTTCAAAAATGGCAATATGTAAAATGAAGACTGTCGTGACATGGTCATCCACTGATGAACAGAAAAAACGAAAACACTGAAAAATTGTTACATGTGGTGAAGATCCCTGACCAGATTTCTAAAAGAACTATTATAATTCATTTAACAATTCTTTAGGAAGAATGTGGTCTGTGCTTTATACAGTTAAAAGTCTTTAATCCGGACTTCGGCGATTCCGGATTATCGGTTTTTCCGGATTATAGATCATCAGTTTAAATCTGGTAAGATAACATGCAGAAATTATAAAATTAAAAATATGAAACCGTAATTTATGAAATAAAGAGCAATTATGATCTAAAGGGTATCAAAATTTACAATAAAAAGCTTAATATGTATTTGTTTACTTTATTAAATATTTCTTTCAATGCGCGCATGAGTAAAGCATACATTACGCATAGTCGAAATTAGAAAATTGCAACTAGAAAACTATTTGATGTGTATTCGTGATATTTATAATGACAAGGAATTTGATTTAAATCATATCAAAGAGGGAGTACATCGAGATGAAATACTACATTTAGTAAGGAATTATAAGCCGAATAAAATAAAAACATCTGCCCTGAAGATAAGGATAGTGCTGACAGATCAATTTCCAGGTCATTGCGTGCCGCGATGTCCCCCCCCTTCCCCGGAGAGCAGCGTGAAATTGATAAACAGATTTCGGAATGGTTAGAAAAACAAAGTATATGTCTTTATCCATTTTTTGCAGCAATTCTACTTTTTGTTTGATGGACATCGGAACATGCTTTCGCTTTGTAGATCCTTTGGCAGCTCCAGAATCGGAAATTATTTTGACATAATCGAAAGTTCAAGCTTACTTTTATAAAATTGCTCTAACAGTCTGCAAAAAATAATAAGCTGGATCCAATTAGAAGATTAAGGAACAACGCAATCTCCAACATTAACTGAAATAGATAATTAGATAATTTTAGCTTATACCATCCGTTGTACATGAAACGAGCTTGCGTAAACGTGTTATGAGCATGCGTCGACGTATATGCGCATGTGTTAACGCATTATACGTTGACGCATGCGCAGAAAGTTTGTAGCTTTGAGATCCGGATTATAGACCATTCCGGATTAGACTTTTGACTCTATATATATATATATTTTTTTTCTTTTCCCAACAGTAAAGAAAAGTGTCAAAAAGTAAATCTCTGATGAGAATGAGGTGCAAGAAAACAGAAAATTGTTTTGTGCAAGTAAAGCAATATTATTGAAACTGATAAGTTCTTTGATATGCATAACATAATAATTTTAGTATCTTTTTATGCGTGCTTTTTAATGTGTATCATTTAAGTTCTCTCTTTAAAAACAGTAAACTCTGCATATTTTTTCCCTCTCCCAGTTTTCAAATGGTAAAATCAATAGGAAAATGGGGGGAAAATAGGCAAGTAAATATGATATACATACTGTAAAGGGCCTTATTTTTGTGATCCCGTCATAATCGCAAAAATTTAAGCCTCGCGAAATACTTTTCTTTTCCACCTCAAATAATTAATAAAAATTCAGAAATTTTTCACTTACCCATAATTTAATGATTTATTGCACAATTACAAGTTTTTTCTTGACAACTTTCTTTTTTATAACTATTTTTTGAATAATATACAACAATATTTCTCTAATATAAAACAATAAAATTAATAGAAAGCAGCTCATTCACTTAGAATACTTTTTCTCTCATGTTTGGCTTCAATACCGTTAAATACGCGCAAAAGCCAAGAAATGTGAATCGGTTGTAGTCGTGATATTCGCAAGTTCACAGGTTCTTTTTCGTCTAGAAATTGAAGCTCATTAGAATACCACTCAATAAACTCATTCTTGAGCAAATGCTTGAACTCGCCATTTAGACGGGAACGAGGGGGGGAAGAACTTTTCAGACAAAAGGAAGTTTCTTAAAATGCTTTATGCAAAAGATGTACTTTTGGAATTTTTCAACTTTCTCAACTTTACTTAAGTACTTTTGAAAGTTCTGTTCATATAAAATTCGCGAAATTTTCAGCTCACGAAATCACTGATATATTCATTTTCACGAAAATTACGGCCCGCGAAAATAAAGGCCTTTACAGTATATATAATTTAAATTATTACACCAATATTTGTTCACTCTGGATTCTTAATGCATATGCACTTTTCATAATTAATATTTTAAATGTGTCTAGAATGAATGAATGATTCTTTTTAGTTTTTCTAATACCTTTCAGAAATGAGACATTTTACAAACTTATGTTCCAGTCTAGCGTGATGCCTACTTACAAGAAAATTTACAATTAATCTATGGCTGGTATTTACATGATTCAATTAAGCAATTTATATTTCTAATCATACTGTTAAGAAAAATTACAAATTTAATCTGATTTGGGGGGGACAATAGGAATTACAATGAAAGGTACTTACTCATTATCCACGTTTCCACAAAAAGTTGCCAACTTGGTAAAAAATCTTAGTTCATTAATCTTTATGGCTAAAGGATAATATTCTGTTGATAAAATAATAATGAAGCATTTTTGTAAGAAGCAAGAAATTTATGAGAAAAAAACAAAGATAGGCAATTGATATTTACATTTTCACAACCTGTTCAGTGAAATCACAATAAAGTACATTAAGTGCATAAATTCACATGCACTTGGAGGTGGCTCTAGTCACATGTATACTCAGAGATATGCCCAAAACACAGCAATTTTACCATATGTTGAAACTGGATGTGCTGATAGTCTGAAAATACCAAATGAAATAACAAAAACACAACTTTTATATTTCAAATTGTAATAGTTAATATTGCTTCATGTTTAACTATAATTCAAGATACAAACTATACTTCTAAAATAATCCTCTCAGATGATCTGTAAAATAGGTAACAAGTGATTCAACTATAGTTTTATGCTGACAAAGAGCTGGGAGTCAGAATATGATCAACAGTAATCTCAAAACTTCGGAATGACGATTTTGTGTACACTTTACCACAAGCTACACCCAATAAATTGTACATTTTAAAACTCAGATAAGCATTTTCAACCACTTTTTAGTAATTTAATAAAATACATCCTGTAATTTAAATTTCATTTATTTTCAACCATTTTCATTCTGAATTTCATAATTGCTAATTTAGAGAACAAAACACTTATTTTTTATACTAATTTCTTTTACAGTTTCAGTGGCGTAGCGAGGGGGGAGCAAGGGGGTGCAACGAGCGGCGCCATTTCGTCTCCAAACAAGATTTTCCGGAAAATTTCAGTTTTTATTTTGATCGATTTCTGGAAAATATATTTAAAATTAATAACTATTGTAATATAATTAATTATTTTCTTGATTTGCCTGATAAAATGTGTAATAAAATGTTTGCAGTACATCAACCACAACGTTCTTTCTGACCACTATATTTCTCCAAATTAGACATATATTTGTATTTTTTTAAACGAAATGCACGTATATCTCCCACTTTTTATTTTAAAACGATAACACGACCTTGTCCCGAATTTCTCAAACATATCTAGTTTCCAAAATCCGATTCCATAATCTGGAAATGACATTTTGGGAAAATCCTAAAGCTTCCGCTACAATGAATTGCGTTTGACTCTTCTGTAAACGACTGATGGCCTTCCTGGCTACCGATTCAACTAAGTCATTTTGCTGAGACATCGTATATTTACTTCTACAAAGCATTCAACGCATGTCAATTGTTTTTAATCTCCTATTACAAAAGGAATACTGCAGGTCACTCCTTACTCCTTATCTAAAACGCATAGTTTTCGACGTCACAGACTAAATTTGCATATTCCCAACTTTGTAAACGTTATAATTTTCCTTTATAATCTCTTCTATTTCCTTTTATTCAAAAAGGTTATCGATTATATGGTTATTTCATACCGAACCCACAATATCCCCTAATTGTTTTGAGCAGTGAATCTGACTGCCTGACATTACTCCGCAGTAGAAAAGAAACGGAACCTAAAACTCCACTACAGATCTATAGAGAAAATGTTTTTCCAAACCGAAGAGTCGCACTTCAAATACTACTATTTCATTATCAAATGCTAACTACGAACATTCGTTCAGCAAATTAAAATAAATTTTCATATATTTACGAGGGGGAGTCAAATGAAAACCATAATTATTTTTTTAAATATTATTTATTGGTCACACAGGGTACAGAAGTAAATCACTTTTCAACATAGTCCCCTCCTCGTTCAATGCAAGTCCGCCAGCGCTTCAGAAGAGCCTGAATACCTGCAGGAAAAAAAGTCTTTTGGGCGTCGGCGCAACCACTCGTGCACCACGTTGCGTACCTCTTTATCGGAGTGGAACTTCCTGCCGCCCATTGCTTCTTTGAGATGACCAAACAGATGGAAATCGCTCGGTGCGAGGTCTGGCGAGTAAGGGGGATGTGGGAGGTATTCAAATTTCAGGTCTGTGATGGTCGCAACCGTTGCACGCGTCTTATGGGGCCGTGTATTGTCGTGTTTCAGTAGCACACCAGCTGACAGCAATCCACGTCGTTTCGTTTTGATGGCAGGCCGGAGCGCCGGTCTTCGTGCTTTGAAGAGAAGGCAATTAAGACGTCATCAAAATAAGGTACACAAAAGTCGAGACTGTTTCATACCTGATTCGTAAAGTGTTTGAACGTTTGAGCAGCATTGCATAAGCCAAAAGTCATGACCGGAAATAGTCCGAAAGGCGTAATAACTGCAGTTTTTGGAATATCAGCTGGGTTAACAGGTACTTAGTGATATGTCCGCTCAAGACGCTGAGCGTCTTGGTTTAGCGGCAATTTAAGGTCCGGCAGTTTCAATATAATGTAGTATATCGCGCTTGGGTTCGGAAATACGCATAAGTGGGCGCATGTTTGTAGGGAATTCTCTGAGATGTTGATGCCATGGGGAGTTACCCGAAATCAGTTTAATGTTCAAATCTTGACTATTGCAAATTAATCCCGGATAAGTTAAGCTGGTTGTGAAATCTAACAAACGGCGATTCTTAAGATCGACAAGCAAAGAAAATTTTTGAAAAAAGTCAGCACCAATAATATGACTTGAAACAGTAGCAATAATGAATGGCCATTGGTAGTTGTGGCACAATCCTAAATGAACAGATATCAGGCGTTCACCAAAAGTTTGAATAGGAGTTCCATTTGCTACATAAAGTTGTAACTTGGTAAGGCATTTTTGTTCGTGAAAATGTGGTGTAACGACAGAAACACCAGCCCCGGTGTCTACAAGAATCCTGAAGCCCGAATTCTTTTCGATGACGAAAAGGTGTGCAAAATTCCGGCCGCTGCCGTTCACAACTTCGAACAACTGCCCTTCTCATTTCCCTGGTCGTTATAAGGTGAGCGGCATTTGTTTGCCTTGTTTCCAAATTTGTGGTGGTAAAAACAAATACCCAGAGGAGGGCTTTCATAACGTTTCCTCGGTGGGCTACGATGTGTATTTTGACCACGTGATGTGGAGCGGTTGCGCTGAAAAGGTTCAGCTTGGATGGCTACTAACTGAGCAACCTTTTTGGACAAATCACCAATTTGAGCTGTAATGCCACAATACCTGGACCAGGAGCCTGCACTGCGTGTATTTGCGCTGGAATGGCCAGCTCGTGAATTTTATCAGCGATTTCGGGAAGATTTTTAAGTGGCTCGCTACTGGTCGCTAAAATGGTTTGCATGTTAGATGGGAGTCTATTCATCCATAATGTTTTAAGAATGTAATCCGTTAGGTTACCGGTGGCTAAGTCTGACATTTTAGACAGCAATTGAGAAGGCCTCATATCACCCAACCGTAAATCGTGCAACAACTGCTTGATTTTAACTGTGCCGGATTCTTCATAAACAGAAATTAATTTTTTTTAAGATTTGTATTTGTTAAGATTTGGATTCAAAATTATTTCATGAGCTGATTGCAGTACCTATGATTCTAAGAATCCCATTATGTTTCGGCTACGCGGGGCTTGACGTCAAAAGGGACAATTCTCAGAACCCGCACAATTCCAGGAAATACACGTAGCTAGATTACCATTCTCACATACTACAAAGACCTTGAACGCCAAACAATAATCGATTATCGCTCAAATTGGGATCACAAGATCCTTCAGAAGCAGAACTTTCGTATGATTGGTTGTCTGTACCCGGGACCGAGGTCCAGCCGAGACATTTTCGGTGAAGTTTGAAAAAATCCCACGTAGCCGCAATAGGTTTCCGTAGCTAGGTGGGACTTCGCTTCCAACAGGGATCTTTTTTCTAGGAATCCTCCCATTTAAACCAGTGCTACCAGAATCTCGTTTCTCAGAAAAGTCCCATCTAGCAGGGACTGTAGCCATATGTGATAACCTCTTAACGCAGCAATCGCTGTATAAAATTCAGTTTCGTCGGCAGTAATGTGACTCAACGCGCATCCAATTGAATGAACCATAACGATGGGTCTCTGCGACAAAAGGACGGTGGCTTAACTGCCACTCGCGTTGTGAAGCAGCATCGTAGATCAATCAAATATGCACAATAATATGTATAGAATATGCACAATAATAATATGTATAGAAAAATAATCAATATGTAAATAGTGACACAGTTTCTTGGTACTTGAAATCAGAGAAACTGGCGGCTCAAATGCAGCAGACGATACATATATCTGCTGAAATTATGACAGACATATATGTTGACTTACCAGAATGTGGCACAACGCTTGAAATGACAGGTGAAATGGTCCGTCTCACTTGCATCTCATCACACTGGATAACTTACTGCTGCTCAGAATTTTGACATATAAACTTCATATTCGTGCAACATTGAAGGTTGCTATTCGTAATAAATACGGGTCACCAATTATGGAAGTACATTTTTTTTAGACAGATCGTTAAATAATTATAACAATTGAATAGAATAAATATTATTTTGTTTCTGGTTGCTATGGGTTACCAGACTGGTAGAGTTGAGTTGTAATAAGCAAATTGCCACATATCTCTTTATCTATAATGTATATTAAACTTTTAATTGTTTAAAAACTGTACTTTTTAAAAACACTTATATAAATATGTAAAATAAAGAACACCTTTTTAACTAATTTTAGATCATCGTATGTCTAATTTTTTCGTCGACACAGATGCATTTCCAAATCCAAGCCTAGTGTAGTTAGGTAGTGACTATTCTTAATATATTTTTTAGTATTTCATGGCAGATTCCGCATTTTATTATTATTTGCATTATTTTCTTATTACGAATATATTCTATATATTATATTACTGAAAGTTGTTTTAGGGGGGGCACCACAAAGGTATTTTGCCCCGGGCGCCAGTTATGCTCGCTACACCACTGTACAGTTTATTAGTACACATATTTTATTACCGAAAAGAGATATATTCTTAAAATATAAATACAAACACGTATAGAATAATTATATATATTTTTAGCAATTACGCACTTTCATACATGTTCTTTTCTTATTCCAAAGATTCACTGTTTTGTTCAGAATTCTTCTAATTTATCTAAAGTTTATTGAAACGCTACATATATAAATTTTTCATGGAAAAAAATTAATTTCTATGCATATTTATTGACATTTATTCTATTTTAGCAAGAGATTAAATTGCTGTTTCAGCTAATAGGAATTTTAAAACATTTTAGCATATATTTTTCATTTTTATATCAAAAGTAAAGCATTTGTATTGAACTGAAGTAATTAGAAACAAATTGGAAAATTATACTGGAAACATAATTTGGCTGATAATTAAAAGAGGAAGAAAAGCAGTGTTCTCCCATTGGATTATTTGTCCCACTATTTCAGCTAATAGACATTTTGAAATATTTTAGCATATATCTTTTCATCTGTATTTCAAAAATAAAGCATTTTCATTCAGATGAAAGAGTAAAAAAATGAAGTTTAAAAAAAGAGAGGGATTTGATTGTCAAATTTTTACTAAGTTATAAATTGTAGATTCATCATCCCCTGTAATGTAACTCACTTTTTTTAAGATAATAAAAATTAGTTTTAGAACAATTTATTGCTAATTACATTCTTTATTAATTATCACTGCAAACATATTAATGCACTTATTTCATTTCATGTAATGAAATTACAGTATGACTTATACAACATCTTGTATTCATTCATACATTTGTAATTACTAATATTACTGTTTCATTGCTTATAAACAAAACCATGCTTTATTGGCCTTCACAGAAACCAATTTTTTGAGTAAGTTATATATAACAAGAACTAGTATTTGTGCAAATGATTTAATAAAGAATTAATATGTTGTACTAAATTGGCAGCTGTATATTTAGCTCAGTAACAAAATATTATTCCAAGTAGGAAGATAAAATAGTTTTTAAACCAAAATATACACTTATAAAACAATATCACTTTGGAAATAACTTCCAACATCCCAATTATTGTCTACTTAAACTTGAAAACAAAATAATAAAACCAACTCTTCATTCACAGATTGTAATAAACCACAAAATAAAAACTCAAAGAAATATTCTACCAATTAAAATATATTATTAGCACTTCACAATTTTACTGAATTAAAGTTTTACTGAGCAAACATTCAAGTTCAGTCATTTTATGTTGCTTGCATACTTTTATTGAGTCACACTCTAGAAGTGCTATCACAGCTTGATTACTCACTTTAACCAAAGCACTCAGAAAAGCTTGATAGGTAGATTTTATATTACCTTCCAAACCTCTTTCATTAACTCGGGCAAAAGAGGACACAATATGCTGTGGCCAACCACTTTCTACAAGAAAACTAGCAATCCAAGGCATAAGAGGTAACAAAGTAGAAAGTGCCTGCATTCCTAAAAACCACAATTCCATAATGTCTGTCCACACTTCACGATATTCTCTTGTGATGATAAATGAAGGTATTCCATTAATATCTTCAACACTGTGAGCATCCCACAGGAATTTAACGCTTGATGACAAAAATCCATAGAAGCTTGTTTCACACGATTTGACCCTCTTATAAAATTGTCGCATAATCATTAAACCCAAAACAGAAAAATTTGCTTTCAGTGGCAGCATTTCCAATTTTGGAGTTAGTTGAGGTAAGTTATTAAATAAAAATTTTAAGAAGAAAAAGAAGTCATCTGTTTCAGCAACTACTTTAGATTCTAAAACCACAATATTCAAAAATATACCACATAATGTTGTCAGCGAAACTTCTTTATCAGAAGATGGTGTTTTTAAATAAGCATTCCACTGATATTCCATATGATTAAATAACACTGATAACAAATCATTTTCTAACAACACTTGACGAGCTTTGTCATCTGCTGTTAAGTGACATAGAGGAGAAATAAAAAATTGTATTGTCTTGCAATCAGTTAATTCTTTACCATACGAGGTCATAGGGGAGGATTTTTTACATACATCTAAAACAAATGGCAAAATTTCCAGAACATCATCCTGCAAAGCAAATGTTTCCTCAGCAAGCCAACAACACATCACACGAATTGTGGCCACAATAACATCTTGTATATTTGCTGATTTCAAGGAGTCTTCTGAAGTTTTCCAGTTTATGGATATACCTTTTAAGAAATTTATAATTGATTTGAAAGCCATGTTTATTGAATTTAGTAATGGTTCTACATGTGGCCGATTTGGCTGAAACAAATTTTCATCTACCATTATGCCAATAATGCGCTCAAGGATACAATAACAAGAACTCAGCAGAAACAATTCTCGACTAACCTCTTCTGCAGACCTTTCCTCAAGTAGCATATGAACTTCAACACTCGTAATTTGTACTAGTACAGTGAAAAATAACCTCGAGGATTCTGAATCTTCAGTGAACCATTGAGAACCAAATTTGTGAACAATTAAACCGGCTAGTTTTAATGCAGGATCTCGTTGAGCTTTTCCTACTTTACTCTGGAGTATATCAATCAATCCTTTCTGCATTATGTTGCTGGTTTCCAAGTCCAAGCTGTTATTATATTTTAATACAATAGTAATAATATAATTGCAGACTTCAAACTTTTTCATAGAATTATCCATACAAAATTGCATTGCTAATATTTTTAATAAATCATTTACTAGTACTTCATAAGGTTCACTATAGTCTGTCTGAAGCAAAAACATAATTAATGCACTTAAAGTTTTATCATTATTCGACAGTTTGTATTCGTTATATAATGCATTTATAATGCCACATTCTAAAAGCTCTTTTTTACAAGTTTCATTACTGTTCATAGCTATTACAATATCTAAAGCATCATTAATGGTGTCACTAATTTCATCGTGATCAGGAGACTCAAAAACATCAACCAAATAAGGTATGAAAGAAAGAATTTGAGGATCATTTAATAAATCTGAATCTAAGCAGAAGCAAGAAAGGATAGCAAACCCTAAAGTTTTATACGCGTTTATATTTGAATCTGATTCATCATCAATCGTCAATAATCTTTTCAGAAACTTAAATCCTATTGCCTCAAACACTTCTCTCTTTTCATTTGCAGATAAATTCTCGGTCCGGATAAGTTTAGCAATGACCATCAATGCTGCAAATCGTTCAGTATCTGATTTAGCAGCTTTCCAGGCTGCTGTACATTTTCGAACAGTTTCCATCTTTTAGTAAAACGTATGAGAAAAACAGCTACGTCATGCTTTTAAACAAGAAGTCCGTTTTTACCAAAACGAAACGTCACGCTGAAGAAATGTTTCCCGTTTTTTTGCAGATACAGATAAACGCATTGCTGTAATACTGCATTTGCAATAGCAAATTTTTTTCTACATATATAATTAACTGAGTGTCATATTATTAGAAAAAGACTTTCGGCGAAATACTGTTGTTGCCTACTTACTATACATGCGACTGTAAGGTCAACTTTTTCTTCAGTTCACTTCACACACGATAACGTCTATTCTGTTGCTTGTTGAATTTTAATATGATTTCCCATAAATAAATAGTTAACAAATTATAAACAATTCAAATAGTTTTATTTATTTTTTAAATTTTAATAGATATATATTTTCAATTAAAATGTTCATTTCATTACAAATATTAATTGACAATCAATTTAAAACAAAAAGCTGGCAAACAATTTGATGTTTACTGTCAACATATCAACACCATGCGGTAAGGTCGGCTTCCTATTTGTAAGTAAAATATCCATATTGTGTTTGTCGCCTAACGTATATTTGTGATTTAATTTTTGAACAGTTCTGTCCAAGCGATTTGCCGTACATTCTTATTTAATGAATAATAAGTTACTTAATGGATTACGAATAGTTTGTTAAAACATAAACCTTCTTTCACGAATTGTATGCAGCTTCATCTCAGTTAATAATTTACATTCTTGTTCCGTGTGGTCAGTTCATATTCACGTTTATTATGATCGGTATGCTTATATTATGAGCATATGTATGAATATTTATAATAATATATTTGCAGTAACTACTGAAGTATAGATAAACTTCAAAAATGGCCCAAGTGTGTTTTAACACAGATTAGTTTTCTAAGGGATAATATTCGGAATGGCATAAATACAGTAAAAATAATCAAGTTTTTTTTTTTTTTTTTTTCCAATGCATTATACGGTACTGAAGTTTGGGGGTTTTCCCTTTCTCAAATCTCGAATATTGAAACCGTTACAGTTTGCAGCAAAGCAAGCAATTGACTTTTTTTTTTTGGCAGCTGTCGATTCCGATTGCGTAATATCATGTGCTGCGGAAGAATTAAGGCGCATGTATTGAGCAATAACTTTTGCAATATTTCATAGAGATAAAAGAGTTTTACTGTACTTGCTAAGCAGATTATTTTTGAGTTTTTTGGGGCTATTTTTTATATGATGCACATATCGAAATGTCTAAAGCATTAGTTAGCCACAAAATCTAAAGAACGGCTACAATCTAACCCCCTCCTTCCTATTTTACCAGTTATGCTCGACTATCCGGAATTTTCAGATATTCGGCAATTTCCGAGTATCCCGGTAAGTTAAGCTTTTACTGTTAAAGGATGACTGCATGAAACAACTTCCCGTCTTCTGATTTCAGAAAAGTTCCTTTTTTTTTTTACTTATTTTTACTTAAATTACTTTGCTTGCAATATCTGTTAAGGAAAAACTGTTATACAATGAAAATTTAGAAAATGTTCAGAATTTTGATTTAAGTTAAATTATTTAAATATTAATATAAGTGGAAAAATAAATTACATTTATTTTTAGGTACCAAGCGAATATAATAAATATGGCTTATTATTTATTTTCTCTATTTTGAACTGAAATTTCATCATTAAAATCTTGTAATATAATTTAGTTCTACATAGTTTTTCTTTTCTCTCATTGTAAACTAGTTCTGTAAATTGAACTGTTATTTAAAATATATATATATATGTATAAAAAAAAAGAATGTAATTTTTTTTTCCATGGTTGAGTATTGCTCATTCTCTCTTAATAAATACTGAATTTCTCATAATTTAAATTGCAAATCTAATTTTTCTTTTAAGGTTATGCAGTTGTGTATAATGTAATTAGACAGGTGCTTATTTTTTTTTTCTTAAAATGTGCTTGAAAAGTGCTTATAGATACTTATTGTTTTAACTAAAATGTGGCTATGAACCCTGGCTCCTAATTTTTCTTTCTTTCTTTTTTTTTTTTTTTTTTTTTTTTTTTTTTTTTTTTTTTGGTCAAGCCAAAAGTTAACAAGTGTGTTATTTTTGAAATCTTCAGTTAGAGGTCGATCACAGGAAATTTCTATCAATTTTCTTCTTCTTCACGAGATAAAATTTCAGGTATATTTGAACAAAATGAATTTGTAATCCAATTTTCATTTTCATAATCCTTGGAAATATACTTGTTGAAATTTATCAATGAAAACCAATGATTTTTAATGTTGGATGCTAATTCTTTTTTTTATTTTCAAATTATTTTTGGTTAGAAAACTTTCTAAAAGTGGCAAAAAACTTAAAATATTATTATCCAATTCTTTGATTATTAGCTCGAGTTTTTTTATCGTTGCCTTTATTTTATCTCTAATGGTAAACAAATTAACACTTTGTCCTTCTAATCCAAAATTTAATGCATTTAACTTTCAAATATCAGCTAAATATACTAAATGCGCTAACCATAATTCCCTAAATAAACATTTTTGCAATTCAAATTTTGAATCATAGAGGAAAATTTTAATTTCTGATCAAAGTTCAAAAAGATAATTTAAAACTTTGCCTCTGGATAACCAGCTTACTTCGGAATGTAACAAAAGTGTTTCATGTTCACTGCCCATCTCTCGGCATAAAATCGTAAATGTTTTTGAATTTAGAGCTTGGCTTTTTATAAAATTAACAATTTTCACAGCTTGATTTAAAACAATTTTCAGGCTTTCAGAGATTGTTTGGGCTACTAAAGCTTCACGATGTATGGAGCAGTGAGTAAATATAGTTTCAGGTGCGGCTTTGAGAAATAATCCCGGAGTGTTTTTCTGTTAAAGCCTGAGCTCCGCCATTGCATATGGCAATGCACTTACTCCAAGAAATACTATTCTCAGACATAAAATTGTCAATTATTTTGAAAATTTCACTTGCAATTGCTCTATCATTAAAAGATTCACAAAATAAATACTCTTCAGCAATTCATTTATCTTCATCAAAACGTATGTAAACTATTAATTGAACAAAGTTCGTTATATCAGTACTTTCATCCAATTGCAATGTGAAATGTTCACTGTATTTTATTTTTTTGAATAAGTGTCTCTTTTATGGAATCTGCCATTTCATGAATTCGTTGATTTACTGTATCATTTGATAACGGAATATTATTAAGTTCATTAGCCGCCTTTTTCATTGAATACTGTTAAAACAATATCTTTAGCAGCTGGTGTTGGATTTCAAAAGAATGTAGTTTGTATTTTGTACTTACTTTCCTTTAATTTTTTACTTAATGTCATCTGGCCACTAATTATTATTGTTAGTTTAGTTTCTGGGAAGTGGCAACAAAACAATTTATAGAATTAGCAAAATATATGTTTATGTAGTTAGGTTAGGCTTATCAAAGAAGAATGACATGTTATTTACATGAGTGATGTTTTACTTGAGTTAATAAATGAATACTTTAGAATATTTTTAGTAGTCTCTGAGAGTCCATGATATGCTGGTAGCGTAATAGTTTATTTTGACACGTAAGCGAACATTTTTTGGTACCCCCCTCGGGACACAAGAGACATTAGTTTGGAACTCTAAAGTATAAAAGTAAAGAAGCTATTAAACTTGAAAAGAAGATTCACAGAGCTGCTTTTACAAAATCCTTCAATGTTTTAGAAGAAATTTTAAAGAAAAATTAGATAGATTCTTCTGAATTACAGTCGGAGCTTAATGCTTTTGTTTCGAAAGCTCAATGTTTGGAAGATATGCACACACGTTTTCTTAGCACACTGTTCAAAAATGAAATTGAAGCAGAATTGAAGATTATTGGGACAATGCCATCAAAGTCGAAACTAAAATGAAAGGTATTCTTCAGAGTTTACAAAACGTAAGTACTTCAAGTTTAATTTTGAATGAATCTGTTAATGAGGATGCATGCAAACATACATTTAAGCTTCCAAAGCTTGAATTACAAAAATTTGAAGGTGAAATTAAGGAATGGTTATGCGGGCTGTGGAAACCCTTGGTGTCACTACAGATAAATGTGCTGCACTTCTTCATCCTTTAGTTGAATCCTGCTTGCCTGAGAATTTTTTAACCTGGCAGCACACGCATCCTAATAGTAACGCGAGAACGCGCGTTGGGTCGAGTAGGCCCGTGCGCAGCTTCCTTTAATTCATGCGACTTATTATTGAACCAGTAATATATATTTTATACCACGATTCATAAAAATCAAGAGAAATTATATAATTGAAAACTATGAATTAATATCTAGAAAAATCTTGTTAAATATTTACATCACATATAGTGTTGAATAAGATAACAGAATAAGGTACAACAGATAATTGAATAGTTGAAGAAGGTAACTAAATTAATGAATTAATGCATTTAAACTTTTAATACTGAAACAATACTTACATATGAAGCTACAAACTTGACGCTGGTATATATTTATTTGCACATATTAAACACTATGGAGCTATGCTCACCGCAAACATTTTTTTCACATTTTGTGAATGATGTTTTAGATTTTCTGTCCTTTACAATGGAACATAAATGGCATTTTTTCATTGCAGCAGCTTTTAATTTTTTACAAGGAGGATCCTCAACTTGTTCAGGCTGTGTTCTGTTTAATTCTATTCACAAACTCCTGGAAATATTAGATTGGATTCTTCTGTTTTATTTGTGCTCCTTTAGAAGTTCTAATGCAAGATCCTTCAAAAAGAGCCTCCTTTTACGGTACTTTTCTTCAGGTTTATCGGTTGACAATAACAGGACGTGAACGTTGACAGCAGCTGTATTTAACATACTAAAAAATACGACCATCGGCCATCTGTTGCTAATTCTAGCTGTAGAATATAATGCCAACATTTCGTCTACTACATCCACTGCACCTTTCGTCAGGTTATAAAAAGTAATAATTTCAGGTTTTTTGGCATCAGCAGATGAAGGATTTATAGCATCATCATTATGCATAGTTGATAATAAAAGCACACATTTATTCTTTTTTGGGAATACAGTCAAAAGTCGTTAATCCGGACTTGTCGGGACTTCGGCGATTCCGGATTATCGATTTTTTCGGATTATAGATCATCAGTTTAAATCTCGTAAGATGGCATGCAGAAATTCTAAAATTAAAAATATGAAACCATAATTTATGAAATAAAGAACAATTATGATCTAAAGGGTATCAAAATTTACAAAAAAAAAAAAAGCTCAATATTTATTTGTTTACTTTATTAAACATTTCTTTCAATGTAAGTTGTTTAAGTTGCTTCGTTTTATGTGATAATACTTTCTCTTTAATTCTATAAACAGACATAATTTCTTGTTCAGTTACAAAGTTCCGCTGTTCAAGTTCCGTTAATTGCTGTGCCGAGAATACCGACTAACTTGTCAAACGAAATTTTTTCGTTTTCACTAACCTCTCTGTCACATTCTTCATGTCTTTATCCATTTTTTGCAGCAATTCCACTTTTTGTTTGATGGACATCGAAACATACTTTCGTTTTGTACGATCCTTTGGGAGCTCCAGAATCGGAAATTCTATTTGACATAATCGAAAGTTCAAGTTTACTTTTATAATATTGCTCTTATAGTCTGCAAAAAATAATAAGCCGGATCCAATTAGAAGATTAAGGAACAACGCAATCATCAACATTAACTCAGATAGATAATTTTAACTTATATTGTCTGTTATACATAAAACGTGCACGCGAAAACGTATTCTGCGCTTGCGCACACACATATGCGCATGTGTCAACGCGGCACATGCGTAGAAAGTTTTTAGCTTTGAGGTCCGAATTAACGACTTTTGACTGTATATGACACTAAAGTCATATATTTTTTTAATCTGAAGAGCACTGAATGCAATTCTTGTTTTCTGGAGCAAGTGCATTCCTTCAGTATTTCTCTTTTATTTTTTCTTATTGTTCCAACAATTAGAAATTTATTTTTTCTTATTGTTCCAACAATTTTTTTTTTTTTTTTTTTACCTAGAAGGTCTTTAGCTAGACCAACACTCGTATACCAGTTATCAACTGGTAAGGTTGATAACTGGTATATGAGGTTTCTTCCTGAGGTTTTCAACACAGGTTTCTTCCTGTGTTGAAAATAGGTGCAACAAGTCTCATAACAAATTTGTCCGTCCTGTTTTCCAGTTTGTAGGGACCTTCAGGTTGCATCCCTGCATATATTTGTAAATTCCAGATATAAAAGGTCCATGAATCAACTATAACAAGCATTTTAGTACCGTACTTTTCAGGCTTACTGGGAATATATTGCCTGAAAGGACATCTGCCTCTAAAAGGTTCTAATTTTTCATCGATGGTGACGTACTCACCAAGCCTGTGACTTCTTACAATTATTTACAAATATATCAAACACATATCTTACAGAAGCAAGTATATCAAGTTCTTTCCTCTTCATACAGTCTGTAACATCATCGAATCGTAGACAATGTAACAAAAATAGAAATCTCTTATAAGACATAAGTCTGGTGGAATATTTCCAGTCCTGCGCCATCAGTGGCCCAAATATCTTTCACATTAATATGGGAAGATTTATGTACTCCACAAAGGTAAAGAAGACTGATAAAGGCTTTTATTTCGATTAAATTAGTTTTTTTTTTCAGTCACGGTATCTTTGAAAATTATCCGCAATCTTATGCATATAAATATTCGTGCAATCAACAATGCGCTCTAATATGGTATTATCGAACAGTAGTAACCAAGAGTCTGTAGAGGACAATACAGTTCTGACATCACCAACATTCCCAGGTAGTTTAGTGATAATATTATGTGAAAGTGTTCTTATATTTTGTTTTGGCTTTTTTTATTCCATTTGTAATCCCATCATTCTGAGTATAAAATTCGCCTAAACTGGATGCATCTATTTCATTATCTGAATCAAATTCTTCTTCCGTTGAAGTTTTATGAGCACTAAATTGCTCTTCATCAATACTTTCTTCATCATCATCTCTATTTATTGATTCTTCATCTGTTGATACTTTGGCAAGTAATGTTTGAAGCCGTTTCATTTCATCTTTATAGTTTAAATAACGATGCATCTTTTAAATTCTTATACAAGCGTTATTAAAAAAACACGAATGCGAGAACGTGCGTTGGGTCTTTCAGGCTCGAAGGTTCAGTTCCTAGCTAAAGACGTCTTCGAGAAATATGACCTTCTACACAATGGAAAGGGGATGACCTTGGAAGCAGGTACTGGTATACTGAACCATTTTCATGAAAGGGGAGAGGTTTCGCAACTCATTGAATATTTGCCCGGGCCTCTAAGACCGAACGCGCATTCTCGCGGCTTAAGAGTCTGTCAAAAAGTGCAAATGCTGACCATGGTCCAGACCCAAAATGTAGACTGGACAGTTTATTAAAATTTTTGAAATCAGAGGTAGAATCCGAAGAACGCATAAGTTTAGCTATGGCTGGCTTTAGTTTGAAGAATGAAATGATCTGTGGAATTAAAACTGTTTACGAAGGACTATCAATGGCAGCAAGTTTGTTGAGTGTTGGTTCTCCTACTAAGAAGTGAGTGTTTTGCAGTGGAAAACATGATTCATTTAATTGTCTTAAGGCTAAAAAAAATGCCATTTTCAGAAAGGCAAAACTTTTAAAAGATAAAGGGCATTGCTTTCGCTGTTTAAAGGCTGGTCACTGTGGAAATAATTGCAGGAGTTCTATTAAATGTACAATTTGCCATAAAAATCACTGCGTAATTATGCATTTAGAATTGCTTAAAAATAAAACAAATGTTAAGAAGCCTATGTTAAAAACAGCAATGAAAAAGAAACTAGCAAGGAAGAAAGTTATGTGAATCTTTCTAGCAACACACTACAAATAAAATTAATTGGAAATAATTGTACACTTTGTGTTCAAACTTTATATGACACAGGATCACAAAAATCATATTTAAGGAAAAACTTAATTTTTACTCTAGGCCTAATACCTTCTAGACAACAGATTTTGAGCCACGCCCTTTTTGGAGAAAAATGTGCATAATGTCTACAAAATTAAGCTAAAGAGTTAAGATGATAAATTTACTTGTACTTTTGATATTTATGAGCAAGATACAATTTCTGCCTTAAATAGGCCATGTATTAAAGAGCTCCAGTCCATGAATGACACTGAAGATTCATCAGGGCCTATTGATCTTTTAATTGGTGCAGATGTGGCTGGTTGACTTTTCACCGACAGAAAAAGAGTACTTTCTAGTGGTATTGTAGCCATAGAAACTTACCTAGGCTGGACACTAATCGTTAAAAACACCAGTGAATACTGAAAGGGAAGATACGGCAATAACAATTGAAACAATGTTTGTGAAAGATGCCAATATTTCTGACCTTTTTCCTTAGATATCGTAGGAATATCCAATCCTCTCGAAGTAAAATCGTGAAAGAAAAAGGAATTTCTCACGAAGAAATATTTTCAAGAGACTAAGAATTAAGGATGATGGGCGATATGAAGTTACCTTACGGTGGAAATATGATCATTTGCCTCTCCCCACCAACAAAGATATAGCAATAAGAAGACTTGAAGTCTCAGTAAAAAGGCTGAATTCAGAAAAATTATTTGATACCTGTGATGATGTCTTTAAACAATGGACTGAATTGGGAATAATAGATAATGTCACAGATGCACATGTTTCATACTTTCCTGGGATCCAGAATCCAGCTTATCTGCCTTTTCGAATATATTCCGCTAGACAGCTGTTATCAAGCAAATCATGGGAAGGACCTACTTGGTTATTAGAACCGTCCTCTAACTGGCCCATCACAGAACAAAATTTTGATGAACATTATAGCTAAGGAAAAGAGAAAAACAAAATCTGATTTGCATTCTTCTATCTGTTCTCTAAGTTACTCAAATACTTGTAGCTGCAAAACTGATGAAAAGAAAAATAATGGATGCAGACATTACGTATCAAGTCTGGTCAAAGTGATATGGTTGATTGCTTGGATAAAAAGATTTATCTTTAATTGTCTGGATGCAAAGTTTTCGTGAATTATTTTCAAGTTTTCTTTGAGTGAACTGACAAAACATAAAGTCAGGAAAAAGAAATTGAGGCTTCATTCAAATATAGTTGAAATGTAGTTTGCTTTTGCTGATCAAACACCTTTGCTTCCTGACGCCTTCACAAACTATCCACAAGCCCTTCCTATTCGTCTTCTGAAGCCCCGTTCACATGCAACGCTCCTTTGCACAGCTGCCATTAGCAAGAGGAGAAAAAGGAGACATGAAAGAGTTTCATCTTTAGGACCCATTCAGAAAACCACCCTCTGCCTTCCCTTTACACCTAAGCCTCTGTGAACAATCACGTCTCCGAATTGGTCGATTTCTAATACTGTTTACACATTTTTAACGTAGTTTACTGTTGTTAATTATGTAATCTGTACTTTCACAACTGGTACCTGAACTTTCCTAATGGTTCCTGAAAAATATATGCTTTTAATATAAATATATGTTAATTATTATTATTATTTTATAAGCTGTTATTTAGGATGCTTGTTGCTATGGTTAAAAGATAGTTATAGATTTTTAAACTGCTTCCTGATAAGATTTAGAACTCTAACTTTGTAATGATTTAGAACTCTAACTCTGCTTGTGGATGTGGTGTAACGCATTTGATTTTTGGAGGATTAGATTCTTTTCAAATTTAAAGTTGAAAAGATTTTTTGAAAATATTAACAAATAAACTGCAAATCTCAGAATATTATAGTTTGCACCATAACACACTGTAGAGGGAAAAAAATTAAATGAAATTTTTAGCATAATTTTTTTTAAAAAATATTTTAGAATTTTTGAAAATCTTTCATATTTTTAGACTTTTTGACGCCTGATATTAAATATATTAATTAATAATATTTTTGACGCCTGATATTAATTTTAAAATTTCATATCTAAAAATATATTGCTTACAAACTTCCGACATTTTCACGGCTTATAAAACAAACTTTTTGCATTTAAAAAAATGATAAAGGAAATTAATTGGATGTTTTTTTACTTTTTTAAAAGATATGCAATAAAGCAGAATGGGAAATATTGGTTCTTCTTGGGCATCAATTCGAAACATCGGTTTCAAAGTAAATATTATAGTTTGCACCATAACACACTGTAGAGGGAAAAAAATTAAATGAAATTTTTAGCATAATTTTTTTAAAAAAATATTTTAGAATTTTTGAAAATCTTTCATATTTTTAGACTTTTTGACGCCTGATATTAAATATATTAATTAATAATATTTTTGACGCCTGATATTAATTTTAAAATTTCATATCTAAAAATATATTGGTTACAAACTTCCGACATTTTCACTGCTTTCTTCACGGCTGTGGTATAAGGATACCACACTATTTTTATGACATTACTTATACTATATAAGTTGTTATTGTTGCCAGTTGTTAGTTCAGCGTGAGATCGGAGATATTTCTAAGTTAAATTTCTCTTAAGATGCGCTCTGCATTGCGTTGTGTTTAACGTTCTTATTAGATTGAAGCATAACTACTGATTATACTTATTCATATTCTAAACACTTGTACGAGTATTTCTGTGGAAAATTCCAGACCTTTGAAGTGTTTCTGTTGATAAAATAAATTTAATTAAGCTATCATCGGACTTGAGTGCAATGACAATCATTTACGAACTATTAGCAATCTATTACAAACCCGTACGCATGCAACAATATTATAATTAATTGATGTATTAAAATTGTTTTGAACGTGTTTTACAAACCAAAAACAGGTAAGAAAAATTCTGCTTGCGTTTTGTGATTTTTTGCAATTTTTCTGGCCACATAAGGTTTTAAAAAAAGGTTTGTAATTTATGTTTATATTTACCAATTGAATAAATAGCACTAGGTTTGATTTATATATGTGTGTGTGTATTGAAATTCAGTAATAAAATTTTAAAGATTTGAAATGATTAAATGTCTATTTAGACAGTTTGTATTCTTTAAACTGCAAATGCGAACTGAAAAACCTTTTGCATTTTTTTTTTTTGATAAATCCTTTTACTTGAAGTCCTGAAACATATACAAGTGTGGACTAAATTATTTATTATTTTACTGATTATTTAAAATTATATACTTTATAGAAACAAGGATGGGTTTTGCAAAATACTGAAAAGAAAAATTATTTGAAATGAAAATGTGACTGGGATCATATTTGTTTTAAAGATTTTAGATAAAAGTGTATTTTATGAGAGCAATCCCCAAAAAAAGGTCTATTTTTTAGGGACGTAGAGAAAATTTTAATACGGTTGTTGGCAACACTGTTGTGAGTGGTGCCTTTTCCGCTACCACATAAGCACGCAGGCGCTTCGCTCGGATGCTCAGTCTTGGCTTGGCAGCCATTCGAAATGGAGCTCCCGATAAATGTTACCACCAGGTGCGAAGTGCGGGTAGTTATTCGATTTTGAACGCAAAAGGCGTTAAACCGGTTGAAATTTAGCGCCTATTGACTGAAGTGTATGGACAGTCGTGCATGGATGTCAAAAACGTTTGCAAGTGGTGTAGAGAGTTTCCAGCCAGTCGTACTGAAATTCATGACGAAGAAAGGAGCTGGAGGCCGTCAATTGCCGACGAGACAATCGCGAAAGTTGAGTTCGTATTCGTTGAGCTTCGCGATTGTTGAGTTCGTAAAATGTGTAAAGATCGGAGGATCATCTGGATGCTCCTGAAGCTCCTCAACACTTCCTGAAGGGCATGGCGGCAAGCTGGTATGACATGGGCATTGTAAAACTGCCACAGCGTCTACAAAAATTCATTGACCGAAATGGCGATTATGTTGAAAAATAAAGCATTCTTCAATCTTTAAAGTGATGTAGCAATTATAGAAAATAAATGGTTCTTTGTATATCTAAAAATATAGGAGATCTTTTTTTGGGGATTGCCCTTGTAATTTTTTTCTCAGAAACTAATTCATTAATTGCAAAATCATTCCTTGAAGTTATTAAGAACACTCTAATAAATACAATATAAAAACTGGGGGGAAATTAAGGGACTAAGTCATTAAGAACACCCTAATAAATACAATATAAAAACTGGGAGACATTGAAAATTGTAGGAGAAGATAGACATTTTAATTGTATAATTTTTCTTCAAAAATTTAAATAAAAAAAATTACTAGCAAAAACTTTTTTTCAGCTTAAAATTATTTTGCCTCACAAAACCATTTGATAATATTCATAAAAAGTAGATGAAAATGCTTAAATTTTTTTTAAAAAAATCATTCAAAAGATACCGAGTCCCTTGTCACGTTGAAGCCGATATTCACTTGTCTTAACTTTAGTTTTAATTTGAACGATATTTCTGGAATACCTAGCATCAGATAACCTTGTCTGTATTTTCTATAATTTCCATATCTTGTACAGTTCTATCTAATTTTTAGGGGGATGCTATCACATCCCCAGACATCTATCAGCGCGATTGTTTCGCTGACAGTCCAGCGAGCAGTAACTAAAATTAAGTGAACCACGCAATCGCGCAGTATAGTGCGGGAAATCTCCGCATTTGCCCTGCTCCCAAGAGGTAAGGAACATTCAACTAAATTCTACCTCCAATTCGGCGAGGCAGTTAATGCTTGTTCCCATGTGAATGGGGCACGTTGGAAGAACCGGGTTTTCGCTACCGGTCGAATCCCTTTCTTGTGAACGGGGCTTGAGTGATGAATGTGGTAGAAATATGACTCTATTTCTTGTTATGAAGACATACAATTGCAATTTAAAAGATTATTCAAAAGAATGGATGTTTCTGCTTACACAGCATTGCTACTGTTTATTCAGCTTTTTGAAGTTTTAGTGCACTTGTTTAAAAATGATAGTACTCGTCGGAATTTAAAGACTGACAATACTTTATTAGATTTTCAGTATGGAGCCTCCTCTCCTAAACTTGCAATAACTGGCTTTGGATGCTGTCTTGAGGGCCTCTATTTGGTTTACAATTTATATGATTCTGATAAATGTGGAAATACAGCATCAAAAGCTCCATCAGTAATACAGAAATTGGTCAGAAGTATTCTGCATAAAAACCAGAAGTGGAAGAGAAGTCAGCCTATGTAAAGACTAAACTTATAGATTTTATGAAACTTAGTTCTTTTATGTTTTTCCTTTTAAATTTTTCTTTAACATTTGTAGTAGGTTAAGTTGTTTCCAAATAACTTAAGGTGGGAAGATATTGGATTTCAAAAGAATGTAGTTTGTGTTTTGTACTTACTTTCCTTTAATTTTTTACTTAATGTCGTTTGGCCACTAATAAACATAGTTTAGTTTCTGGAAAGTGGCAATAAAACAATTTATAGAATTAGCAAAATATATGTTTATGTAGTTGGGTTAGGCTTATTAAAGAAGAATGGCATGTTATTTACATGAGTGATGTTTTACTTAATAAATTAATACTTTAGAAGATTTTTAGTAGTCTCTTAGAGTCCGTGATACGCTGGTAGTGTAATATTTTGATGCATAAGCCAACAGCTGGTAGTATAAGGTTTTCTCCAATAGTGTGAGACTGCCCAGTCTAAGCAATTCTTAGGCTTACCAAGTAACTAGCTTCCAAAGCTTTTTCACTTGAATAAACAAAACCTTTCATTACTTGTCTGCTATTTTTTGAACTCTGATAATTTCCTCTTAAAATATTCTTCAAATTTATCCTTTAAATTGGCATTGCTTGGATTCAAGATGTCTTTTAAAAAACTATGGTTTCATACTTTGATTGAATAATAGTTCACTGCAAACAATACATTGAGGTTAAGGATCCATTTCATCTCCATTCCAAGTAAATCCTAATAATGAATAACTTTCATTATATTTTCTAGAAACAATTTTTCTTTTCTTTTCAGTAGTCTTAGTACTAGTAGATTATCCTGGATCCATCACCTGTGAATCTTCACTTTTCCGCTTAGTCAATTCCAGCTATTTTTCCATTTTGAAAATCTAGGTTTGTTCTATTATTTTTTCACAAATATTTAAATGCTTAATATATTACTAGCAGGGTTCGTACAGTCCTTAAAAGTCCTTAAATTTTTTGAAATCGATTTTTTGTCCTTAAAAGTCCTTAATTTTGGCCAAAATCAGTAGAAGGTCCTTAATTTTAATCATCTGAAATTTCTCTGTGTTTTTACCACTGCCATTTTGAGTGTGAATTAGCATTTTGGAGGAATATTTTTGGCAATTCACTGACGTGTATGGTTATTATTTGAATGGGTTCATGGCTTATAATTTGTTTCTATTTCTAATATAAATGATGGGATACTCGAGTTTCTAAGCAAGAACTGAAACATAACCATTTCGAAATTCATTTTTTCTAATAAAGAGCTCTTAAATAACTTTTCTCTTTTGGGGTTGTGAATTCTTTTATTAAATGGTTCTAAATTTGACAACTTGTCAACATTTTGGCGATTTTAAGATCAGTTTCTATAGAAAATTTTTAATTCCGAGATCTGAAAATTTTTCGATGAATTTTTTAAAACATCATAATATTGATAAATTTCATTAAAATAATGTTAATATATTAGAATTATATTTAAAAAATAAAATTAAAATAAAACATTTTTATTTTTCCCTGTCATATTATAAAGTTTCATTTTGGAAACTTATACAATATTTTAAATCTGAAAAATAAACAAGCTATAAAGCATAATTTACGAAATAGCTCTTTGTAAAAGTAAAATTAGCTATGTAATTAATTAAAATGTCTTCTTTTTAATTTTTTCATAGTAAGCGTTGTTTCCCATGTAATTGTCTCAGATTATTCAAAATTCTCAGAACATGCATCAGTTTTCTCTATAAAATTAATTTTACACTTTTTCCTTCCTTTTTTTTTCAAAACATTTCTGGCTTTTTTCTGTTACAGAATTGGTTGGGATAATTTGTCTTTTGACAAATTAGTATTTTTGACATTGCAGTATGGAAAGTTTAGAAGGATTTGAAGGCAAGATTTATAGACCCACGATTCTAGAAGATTCGACAAATATGTGACAAAATGAAAAATGTCTCCATGGTATCAACACGTAATGGATGCATTTTACAGAAAGTTTGCGATGAATTTCTTACTTTTTGGAGAACGTCTGCATGAACAATGGAAACATAATATTTGAATGTTTTACTCCTGATACTAGAATCTTTTTTCTTAACATGTTTATCTTCCCTTTATTTTCTCCACTTTTCACTAGACAAAAGCATGGAAAATATCAAAAATGCTTCTAATCTTATCACTTGGCCAGGCATTATAGAAAGAGAATTTTTTATTAATAAAGAAATGGAAAACTTACAATTTAAAAGATTCATCTAATGTGTCTAAATGCATCGTACACAGAGCTGGTGCTATGCATTTTCCCACCTGATGCAATCTCTGTGTATCCTAAATTCTGCTTCCAATGCCTGCTCTCATTTCTAAAAGCTTTGCCATTTCTAGATTTTGTTGTTCTGTGTGTCACTAAATTCTAAAAATTCTGCCACACCAGCTCTGTAACTAGCCTTTACCATGTATATTTCATATTTCTTCTGAATGTTCATATTACTAAATAAAATTAGCCGCTTTTTCTGTACATTTGCATTTAGAGTTTTTTAGAAAACAGAAATCCTTAATTAAATCCAAAAATTTTAAAAGGAAACACGTTGAAGAAAGAAACCGAATACATAAAGAAAATTATTCTTCAAAGATATGTGCAGTTATTATTATTTAAATTACCCAATTGTTTATCATTTCAGCCTTTACTATAACTTCCCATTTCTGTTTCCTCATATGATAGAGTTACTGAGCCAGAATAAATTAAAATTAAATTGTATTATCTTTGACCACTAGTCCACATTTTTAGTTTGAATTTGACTGTTCTTGTTTAATTACATCACCGTTAGCTGTAATTGATTTTGTTAGCATCAGAACATGCCTTTATGTTCTAAGTTCTTTGTCTGATATTGTAGTTACTTTCAGATACAGTGATAATTTGCTTCACGTCTATCGGGGGGGGTACTATTTAACTTTTCCTAGATCATGTAAACCCTCATAGGTACATTGTGGAGAGGTTGACAAGTTAGGACATAAATCACACAGAAACTAGCGAGAACATTGGTTTGCATATTGAGACAAATTTCTAATTATTGTCAGAAAAGATTGATAATTAAAGAGAAGGAATAAACTACAATAAGCGATATAAACTAGCCAAAATATTTGGGAAGGCTTGTAGAGACATTAGGTATTTTTGAAAGCAGGAAAGATAAAAAATTAACAACGCCTTCGCGGGGAATCGAACCGCGGACCTCTGGAATACCGCTACCAGTGTGCAAACCACTACACCACGAAGGGTCGCCAAGAAGGTAGGAGAAATAAATACCTTATATATTCCTCCTTTTAAAGGGCGACTGGGATTTAGGGAATCGAATTGCCAAATCCTTTGTGTGGAGAACCATCATCCAATACCGATCAAGTAACCATCAACACGATCAAGTAAAACTTATTCTTTGCATCTACTGAGACTTTATATAAAACAACTTATCACCTGTGGTGCTTTAATGGCTTATTGGAACCTTAAAGTATATTAACTGGGTTATAACACCTGAAACTCTACACACGTTGATGCTATGACATTAACTGCATTAAGCAGAGGACTAACTTTCAACACTTGCCAACTGTGCCTACATCAGGCCTTTCAGGTTTGTTCCAATCAGCAGGTCTCTCTATAGGCAAGCAGCAGAGGGACAACATTCAGTCTTTTGTTATGAATCATGCTGATTATGATCTCACTTCTCATTTTAATCTATGCCGTTTGACATAAAATTTCCCTACTGTTTGCTAAACCTCTAAACTGACCAAGTATGTGACAAAAAGAGAGCAGAAAAAAAAAAAAAAAAAAAAGCATAAAGCTAACTATTAGTAAAATGTAAATGTCACTTATTTTCTTTTAAATATGTCCAACTATTATAAGTGTAGACTGCTATTACTAGACTCTAGACTGACCAAGTATGTGACAAAATGAGATAAAAAAATCAACATAAAGCTAACTATTAGTAAAACGTAAATGTCACTTATTATCTTTCAAATATGTGCAGCTATTATATAAATATTTAATGCTACTTGATAAACTGCATAAATTATTATTATTATTCTCAAACTTATTAATAATTATGTTAGTTAATTCGTGTTTTCTAATAATGCATACTACTTAGGGATCTATTTTATTTTTAGGATGGTATTACAAAAGTGAAATTCAGGAATAGAATAATATTTTTAATTGAATTTATTCAGTTCCCATTTGCTCATAGGTCCTTAATTTTTTCATTAATGGTCCTTAAAAGTCCTTAAAAGTACTTAATTCCCGTGTGCAGAAATCTGTACGAACCCTGTACTAGTTCTTCAAAAACAAACGACTATATTCTCAAATCATGTAGAAAAGTAAGGAATACAAAGCAACAAGAAGACAAAATACCTGCTGTTAGAGACAGCAAACCGACGTGAAAAATTATTCTCCTTGAAAATTGAGCAATATGAGCCCAGAAATGATGACATAAAGTGCTGACATGCTAATAAATCGATAAACTCTAAGAGAATTCTTTTAAAAACATCATTTATTGCAAATTTTGTTATGTCTACGGCTAAGAGAATATTTGTGAAATGTACAATATAGAAGAACCATGAAAACTGCCATGCAGACAGATCGTTCTCCTCTTGCTAAAAACTATAATTGGCTATCGACTTTGAACAAAGCTCAGATCGTAAAAATTTATGGGTGTTAGAGAAAATCAGAATGTTGAGATTTTAATTTTTGAATTTAATGGTTAAAAATACTTTGCTTCTTTGTGTACCAACTTTTGATATTTATTGTGTCATTGTGAGCTATCAGTTAATACTCAACAAATGAGTACAGTCAAAAGTCGTTAATTCGGACACCCATAACCCAGAATGATCTATAATCCGGACCTCAAAGCTAAAAGCTTTCTGCGCATGCGCTGCGTTGACACATGCACATAGGCGTTTGCGCGTGCGCACAAGACCTTTACGACTGTGCATGTGCTTGTGCGCAAGTGCAGAATACATTTTCGCGTGCGCGTTTTATGTATAACGGAGGATATAAGCTAAAATTATCTAATTATCTATTTTGGTTAATGTTGATGATTGCGTTGTTCCTTAATCTTCGAATTGGATCCGGGTTATTATTTTTTGCAGACTGTAAGAGCAATTTTATAAAAGTAAACTTGAACTTTCGATTATGTCAAATAGAATTTCCGATGCTGGAGCTCCCAAAGGATCTACAAAACGAAAGTATGTTTCGATGTCCATCAAACAAAAAGTGGAATTGCTGAAAAAAAATGGATAAAGACTTGAAGAAGGTGACAGAGAGGTTAGTGAAAACGAAAAAATTTTGATTGACAAGTTAGTCGGTATTCTCGGCACAGCAATTACGGGACTTGAACAGTAACTGAACAAAAAATTATGTCTGTTTATAGAATTAAAGAGAAAGTATTATCACATAAAATAAAGCAACTTAAACAACTTACATTGAAAGAAATGTTTGATAAAGTAAACAAATAAATATTAAGCTTTTTTTTTTTTTTTTTTTTTTTTGTAAATTTTGATACCCTTTAGATCATAATTGTTCTTCAAATTCAAATTACCGTAATTCAAATTACAAATTCAAATTACCGTAATTTCATAAATTACGGTTTCATATTTTTAACTTTAGAATTTCTGCATGCCATCTTACGAGATTTAAACTGATGATCTATAATCCAGAAAAATCGATAATCTGGAATCGCCGAAGTCCCGACGAGTCCGGATTAACAACTTTTGACTGTATAAGGCTTTTTTTATTTCCTTGATCGGCGGGGGGAAGATAAATGAACTGCTGAACAGTATTTATTTTGTGAATCTGATAGAGCAATTGCAAGTGAAATTTTCAAAATAATTGACAATTTTATGTCTGAGAATGGTATTTCTTGGAGTAAGTGCATTGCCGTATGCAGTGGCAGAGCTCAGGCTTTAACAGAAAAACACTCCGGGATTATTTCTCAAAGCCGCACCTGAAACTATATTTACTCACTGCTCCATACATCGTGAAGCTTTAGTAGCCCAAACAATCCCTGAAAGCCTGAAAATTGTTTTAAATCAAGTTGTGAAAATTGTTAATTTTATAAAAAGCCAAGCTCTAAATTCAAGAACATTTACGATTTTATGCCAAGAGATGGGCAGTGAACATGAAACACTTTTGTTACATTCCGAAGTAAGGTGGTTATCCAGAGGCAAAGTTTTAAATCGTCTTTTTGAACTTCAATCAGAAATTCAAATTTTCCTCTGTGATTCAAAATTTGAATTGCAAAAATGTTTATTTAGTGAGGTACGGTTTGCATGCATTTATTTGATATTTTTGGAAAGTTAAATGCACTAAATTTAGGATTAGAAGGACAAAGTGTTAATTTGTTTACTATTAGAAATAAAATAAATGCAATTATGAAAAAAAGTGTAGTTAATAATCAGAGAATTAGATAGTAATATTTTGAGCATTTTACCACTTTTAGAAAGTTTTCTAACCAAAAATAATTTGAAAATAAAAAAAAGAATTAGCATCCAACATTAAAACTCCTTGTTTTTCATTGGGCCCACCAGCGGCCGAGCGGTAAAGTCGCTGAACACTGGTAGTTCGGTCCGAGGTTCGAATCCCACGAACGGGCTGGCTGCATGGGCATTTTCGTGGTTTTCCCCATGTGTAACATGTATACGAGCCAGTTTCCCTTAGAAAGTCCTCACGAAAGCATGTTTCCCTTAGGCAGATAGCCCTCGAGGCTTTGCCATAATCACACACACAAACATTGTTTTTCATTGATAAATAATTTCAATGTGTATTTTCCCGAGGATAATGAAAAAGAAAATTGGATTAGAAATCCATTTCATTCAAATGTATCTGCGATTTTATCTCATGAAAGAAAAGAACAATTGATAGAAATTTGCTGTTATTGAACTCTAACTGAATATTTCAAAAATAGCACACTTGTTAACTTTCAGCAGAACCGTAAAAAAGAATTTAAAGGCATTTCAAATAAAGCCATTAAATTTTTATTGTCTTTTTGCACTACCTATATATGTGAACAAGGATTATCTTCCATGTCACATTTAAAAAATAAATACAGAACGAAATTAAATCTGGATTCTAATTTGTGCTTAAAACTAAGTGAAATAAGAGCAGACATAAAGAAATTGATCTCGCTTAAACTGGCCCAAATTTCACACTAAATTTTAGAAGTAAAGTATTATAACTTAAATTTTGATAATTAAAATGCTAACCAAGTTTTAATCTAATGTCTTTTTTCATGTGTGCATATTTAATACAAATAGTCAATAAGTTGTGCAGATGGCAAAGTATTTTTTTAAATATTTCTATTCAAAAATTGAAAAATAATCATTGTAAAATGTAATGGTGGAACTAAAGTTTTTCAATTTTTGTTTAGATGGTATATATTAATCAAAAGGTTGAGAACTGCTAACAATTATCACTAATAAAGAAGCCAAATCATGAGCTTGGCACGAAAGAAACATGCCTCCGTCCCTCCAAAAAAAAAAGTTCCTAGTGGAAAGGCTTTAAATGGAAAAGTACTCAACCCATTTTTCTATAAAAATACACAAAAAAAAAAAAAAAAAAAAAATTTAGAGCATTTTTCATTTGAAATCAATACACAGAAATTGAAATTTATTAATTACTAGAATTCAAATCTGTAATATATATAGGTATGTATGTATTTCTAAAATTTGTCGGCTATTTTATTGATATGTTTTTTTAAATCCTTGTTACTTTCTTGTACCATTTTGTTTAGCATAATGTATTGATTTTTTTTCCTCTCTTTTCTGTTTTATTGCTATATTTTATAAAAATATTTTCTTGTATGATTTTGCTTAGCATAATGTATTATTTTTTTTCCTCTTTTCAGAAAAAATATTTATAGTGACAAGATATTATAATATTTCAAGGAAAAAATTACCATTATGTCTTCAGTGTCTGTAGAAGAAGATGAAAGTGAAATGGACTTCAGCACAGATTCTGCTAATAGTATTGCAGAAAGTGATAGTGCAGATGATGAGGATGATGAAATATCTGGGAATGCAGCTTGGGCAGATGCCCTCTCAAAAGTCCTGAACTGTAAGATATCTAAAGAAAAAAATTTTATATTAAGTAAAGCTAAAAAAGACTCTGAAATCAAACCTAAAGACGCAACACAAGTGGAAATTGTTGATGAAAGTGGCAAATTAATCAAAGAAGATAAAAACCCAGATGAATATAGTCAGAAGAGAAAAGCAATGCTGGATAAGCAAAAACAGGTAAGTTTTCTTTTATGTTTTTTGGGTACTATTCGGTTTCAAGGGTCATAAAAAATCGCCAAACTATTGTTGATGGCAAAGCTGTCAAAAATAATTGCGGCAAGAAAGGAAGTATAATAGTAAATAACTATCTAACATTGATGTTTTAATTTAGATGAAAGGTTAATTTCATATAATACATTTTTATTATTATAATTTATATGAAAAAGGCTAAACATGACTGAATGGAAGCATAAGAGTAAATAACTATTTCAGATCATTATTATAATTTATATAAAAATTGCTAAACATAACTGAATGGATGACTGCATCGCTATTTCGCTACCAACTTATCGCTAAAGTATAATTTCATCTCGTTGGTTGTTCAAACATAATTTTCTATAATGAATGATGCCTTTTCTTTGAAAATATTCTCTGTAAAGTGCTGAAACGCTCACTTATTTGTTTGCCCCTTTTTACAAGGGTTAAAAACAATTGGATTTTTGTCAATTTTCTTTTATTTTTTAAGTGAAAATAGGTCCATGTGTACATAGATAAAGTCAAGGATGTGCGCAGTGCCATTTTTGTGCAATTCTAGGATTTTTTTTTAAAAGTGAAAATAGGTCGATGTGCATATGGATACCGAGTATGTGCAATTCTTAAAAATGCATCAAACAGTGGATGATTCTGCACTTTACCCAAAATTCTATTGCCGACTTTTCGTCATGGGCAATTCCCAAATTGTTAAATCCATAGGATATCAAAAAAGGATTTAAAATCAAAAGAAGATTTAAAAATTAAACTTGTATTTCAATGGCGTCTTAAGAAATATAGAACTACAGTGGCTCCCAAAAGTGTTCATACACTTATGATTTTCATTGAAATAGGGCTGTATCCATTAATTAAAAGTAAACTTTCTGAATGAGATTTTAATAATAAGATCTATAATCTGTTCGTAACAAAATTACATGAAATATTTTTTAAATATAGCAAAACTTTATTTTTAAGAAATTAATAATCAAAAAATGACAAACATTTTATCTCACAAAAGTCTTTGTACACTGAAATATTTTTGGATAAAATCAAAATTAGAATTATTGTTTGCCACTTTTTTTTAATTTTTGCATTGTGGTGGCATTTAAAAAATCGTTTGCTTTAATTTTTTATTGTTTACTTCATAATATTTTATTTATTATTGAAAAATGGGCCGCAGTCGGAAAGAAATTACGAACAGTATTCGAAAATTGCGTGTGTTTGTGTGTATTTAATTATGGCAACGCACACTAGGGCTATCTGCCTAAGGGAAGGGATACCTTCGTGGAGGACTTTCTAAGGGAAACTGGCTCGTATACACGTTACACATGGGGAAAACCACGAAAACACCCATGCAGCCAGCCCGTTCGCGGGATTCGAACCTCGCACCGAACTACCAGTGTCCAGTGACTTTACCGCTTGGTCGCTGGTGGGCCCATTCGAAAATTGATAATTTTTCACCGTAGTAGTCGTAAATCAATTCGAAATATCGCTAAATTAGTTAATTTAAACCATTCTATAGTGCAGTGTGTGATAAAACGCTTTGAAGAAGAAAATCGAATTGAAAACAAGGTAAGAAAAGGTCGACCAAGAAAGTTAACTAAAGGTGATGAGAGATTTATTATTAGAAAATTTGTAAAAAATCCATGTTTGAGTGCTGAAAAGTTTTTGCAGAATTTAATGCAAAGTTTTCTACTTCAGTTTCACCTGAACCTGTTTGACGTGTTCTTAGAGAAGCTGGATTACATGGGCATTCTACCCATAAAAATGTTTTTGTTAGTGAGAAAAACAGAAAGCATAGGCTTTCATTCGCAAAATCAATGATAAATACACTCGAAACGTACTTGAATAATGTCCTATTTGCTGACGAAAGCAAATTTAACATTTATGTTTCCAATGGTCGAATAACAGCATGGAGAAGAAAAAATTAGGAACTTCATTCTAAGAACTAAGTTGGAACAGTTAAGCATGGCAGTGGAGGTGTTCTTATGTGAGGGTGCATGGCAGTATCAGGACTAGGTAATTTGGCATTTATTGATGGCATAATAAAGCATTCTCTATTTAAATACTTTAAGAGACAATTTAAAATTATCAGCCCAAAATTTGGGTATTGGAAACAACTTTTTAATCATGATAACGATCCTAAGCATATGGCTCTCAACATTCGCTTGTGGTGTTGTGAAACTCTATAATTGTACACAAGTTTTGAAAACACACCTCAGCCACCAGATTTAAACCCCATAGAACACATTTGGAAAGAACTGAGGGTTAAAGTACGAAAACACAACATCAAAACGAAAAGCGAACTCAAAACAGTCTTGATGGAAGAATGGATGAGCATTAATACAGAAATTAAAAAAAAAAAAAAAAAAAACTAGTAAACTGTATTTCCAGACATTTAAAAGCTGTTGTGAATGCTAAAAGATATCCTACTAAATATTAATTTAACAAAAAATGAAAATATTTACTAATATGTCAAGATTTTTTTTTTTTTTTTTTTTTTTTTGAAGTGTACGAAGACTTTTGTGAGATAAAATGTTTGTCATTTTTTGATTATTAATTTCTTAAAAATAAAGTTTCGCTATATTTAAAAAATATTTCATGTAATTTTGTTACGAATAGATTATAGATCTCATTATTAAAATATCTTTCAGAAAGTTTACTTTTAATTAATGAATAGAGCCCAATTTCAATGAAAATCATAAGTGTACAAACACTTTGGGGAGCCACTGTATATAAACGTATGCAATCTGAAATCAGCGCATACGCTAGATTAGGCGCGCTGTTAAGTGGGCGCGTTTGCTGGATTTGGCGCTTTTGCGCATACATTTTCGCTGCAATTTTTTTACGCCCCTCAAAATGGAATAGTACTGTTTTTTTTAATCTGGATTTCATTTAAGTAATATTTTTAGTGTTTATGCATATCAGCATTATTTATTATTAAAGTAAACGCTGGCTGCTCTCCTTTTTAACTTTCACTTGTCTCTTGCTTTCATTATATTTTCAGACAATATAAATTTTAATTGAATAAAAATTTATACTGCCTTACAAGTTTCCTTTAACTGTAATGTGGATTTTATGGTCTAAATAGAAAGTTATTTTAACTTCCAGTTTAAGAACTGTTTAGTGGGGAAAAAGAATAATTTTATGCCATTAAGCACATAGTAGAATTCTAACCTTTCGAATCAGCTTTAGCAGATGGAAAATATTATCCTCAGAGACAAATAAGCACAAAGATTGTAGGTATAGAGGACTGATATGTTAAAACTGTGATTAAGTTGTTAATATATGATCATGTACCTCATTTTCTGTACCCTAGTCATTACCATGAGCTGATTTTGAGTGATTAACAAGCCATAATCATATTCAGCATGATCATGTTCCACTATGCTTACTGTCTTTTTACTTCTGGAAAACGAAATTACTCTGTACATACTCTTCAGATAGCTGCTTTGGTTGCTATAGTGGTTAGTGATACCACTATTATGCTATATTATGGGACCCAGGTTTGAATATAGAAGAAGCCTTGGATATTTGTAAATGTATGGAGACTGTGTGATGTAAGGGCACTTAAAATACTTGAAGGTGGAAAGTCTTCTCAAGATGTTTGGTGGTGGGAAAAAGGGGAAGAGAGGCTGTTGGATCCATTCACCCTGTGTTCTCCATCAAAATTGGGATGGAATAGTACAGTAAATGCAATGGTATTATGCCTATAAAGTTGCTGGTGTCCTACCCACTCCATTGTATCCTGTTCCTTATGTTCAGAAAGGCTGTATATTTATTATATCAACCTTGCTGTCATGCTAATACTAAAAAAATCTTATATATCATATGATATGGTAGATTACCCCCCCCCTTTGGAAATGCTCAGAAAGTTTTCTTAATGATTAAGAATCTTTGCTATTGAAAAGCTTCATCAAAATGCTGTACTTAGCAAGGAAAATGTATGCAAATACAGTTCTAAATTTTAACTATTTATAGTAAAAGTATATTTATGGGTATCCTTTTGTGATAATTAGCAATTTTTGGTGGTACATGGATTAAGATACGAGTACCAGAAAACAAGCAATTTTTGTGCCAAAAATCGCCACTACACAAAATGAAAATGACAATTCAAAGAATTGAGCAAACTCGGTATCCATGTATACATCGACCTATTCACTTCAAAAAAAAAAAAAAAAATTCCAGAATTGCACAAACTTGCCATTGCGCACTCCCTTTATCCATGTACACATCGACCTATTTTCTCTTTTAAAAAAATCAGAGAATTGCACAAACCAGGCATTGCGCACTCCCTTGACTTTGTTCATGTACACATCAAACTACATTCACTTAAAAAGTCAAAGGAGCAGCCATAAAAAAAAATATATAATCTCAATAAACTGCATTTTAAATAAAACAATTAAATAATATAAAAAGGGAAATTCATCTTATCACTACACAAAGAAAATATCCACTTACCTTATTTACGAATTACCACATCTTCAGTCAAACAAAATTTTTAACAGCATCCTAAAATTATCATAATTAGAATCTGTATACTGGCATTGCCACATAAATTCACAAAATAAGAGGAGTGAAAAATATCCTCCGTAGCACCATCATAGTCTGACCATATGCATTTCCTTCCTACAAACAGGACATTTAATAATGGCTACTAAGTAAACCTTCATTTACACACCAGTCAAGTAATTCTGTTTTCCCCTTTCTTTCCAAATCATACAGAAACTTCAAATTAATCTTACCACGTTCAGCCATTTTACCGTCTAAACCAGAAAACAAAAAATGTACTTCATAACCAACACACATGAACAAGCCCTTACAATTTCGCCGTAATCATGCAACCAATTACGTCATAATAGGGTTTCCATAACATTCAACTATTCAGGCTGCCATAAATAAACCATTACTTGGTGATAAATGATATAACTTCCCGATAATATAAGGCGTATCCTTCTCTCTACTCTAAACCTATTTAGAGTAAAAAAAAAAATCTTTTCAAAGGAGATATGTTCTCTGCTAAATGTCATTTTTAATTTTATGTTTGCTGTTTAGTCTTGTATGATTATTTTCATAAACTTTTGCTTTGTTCACTCATGAAGTTAAAAAAAATCGGTCATTGATTTTTATTTGTTGATTAAGTTAAGAAGCTCAAATTTTACACATACACTCTTTGTAGATGGTAATACAGTGTAGTGGAGCGATTTTTTAAAATTTAATGTTGAAATGACTATTATACATATTTTTATTTCATGAACAAACTAAGAACCTCAGAATTTTATTATTTGCATCATTGAATAGAGCAGAGAAAATTTTTTTATATAAGTTATTAATTTAATTTCTGATTTTTTTAACAAAATTTTAAAAATCACTCAATTTTTCTAAAATTACAATGTCTGAAAATGTATTTGGTGTAAAGTCTCAAAATTTTCACATATCATAAAACAAAACTCTTCACTCTCTTTTAAAATAAGATTGATAACAAAATGTTAATTGGGCAATTTTCTAGAAGTTTTTTTTAAATATGTTACGATAAGGCATTAAGCAAAACAGAATTTTCCCTTTTTCGTTCCATTTAGATTTCCCCGGACAGTGTGGTTTCAAAATTATTAAGCTTTCATTTTATGCCACTTTTTTTTAATAAGCTTTTACTTAACTCGATACTGTTTGTCACTGTGGTCAAACTTTACGACAAATTATCATAAAGCTTTCTTTCCATGATAAGCTATGAACTCAATATTTTGAACAGTCACTCTTTGTGGATGACAGTGCACTGTCATAAAATGATGTTTAATTAAAAATGTTTTAATATATAATTTGTAGTTTGATAGAGAAGAGATTTCTAATGTATCTATGTAATCAGCAACTTGCCTGACCTAACATTTTGCCAAAATGCTTAGATTCATTCAAGAGTGGTTTTAGCATAAGTCCTCCATTAGTTGGAAAGACAGATTATTGCATAATTCAAATCCATTCATTTTGATCTGCAAATAAAGTGATCTAAAATGACATCTTGCTTATGTCATAGTGCTTCTTATCTTAAAACTATAGCAGTGTTTCAAATTTTGCACAGACTTGATTATTAATGAAGGTTCAACAGGAAAGTATTTTTCATGGAATTCATGTTATTGAAATTTGTATGTAAAGTTAAAAATACGTATATATTTTATCATAAGATAGTGATAACAGAATCAGTGGAAGTAAAAGAGTGATTATTCGTTGTTGAAAAATGACTTTTCAGTTGATTGATTTGATTGATAACACAATAATTCAAACTAAAAAGAAAATAAAAAATTGAAAACAGTTTTTTAATTTTATAAAATAAGCTTAAGCTTTTATTTAAAATTTATAAAGTAATTACTAAACTAAAAGACAAAAAAAAAATTATTATAGAGCTGAATGGAATAAAGAAATAAATAATTATCCTTACAAAATTCATCTGCAATTCTGTATCATAAACTGAAAAAAACTTAGGTGCCTAAATAATGGAGTATAACTCTAACATTTCAAGCTTCCCTGCAGAGACATGTTTTAATGCCATAGAAATCGAAAGGTTCTATTATGGGGACATTTTTAATAATAAATCTTGAACATTAAAGGCTAATAATCAAATTGCATTTTCAAAAGTATAAATCATTATCTCTATAAATTTATTGAGGACATGGGATGCCCTCAATAAATTAATTATTCATGATATAAAATTCACGATTTCATTATTCGCAATATAAAATTGTAGATGAATTTTGTTCAGAATTGTTTAAACACCTGGTTCCATTAAATTATATAAAACATTGTTTTTGTTTTAGTTCATCAGTTATTTTATGTGTTTTAAATAAAAGCTTATTTTTATAAAAACTTTTTCTCTTCTTTTTTTCTTTTTTATTTAGTGTAACGTGTTTTACTTATTGTTATTTTTTATTTTAGTTTTATTTAATCATTTAAGATGCAATAATATAACTACCTTTTTTATCTGCATTTGTTTTTATTTCATAATTCTCCTTTAACCTGGGAGAAGTTGGCCGGGGCACAGGGTCATCCCATGCGTCGAAAACCAACAATCCTGACTGGAAATATTTCATGTTAATGAATCATTCTTCTAGTATCCTCCTGTCTGACACTCCCCTTGGAATGTGTATGTTATTTTTTCTTGTTATTTAATGTGTATTGTTATTTTTGCTTTTCTGCAAGAGAAGCAATCGTTTCTTGGAATCCATGAGGGAATGGGGTGACCCCATGCGACCGTTACTGCTTTGAAATTTTTCATTAGTAGCAGTTAAGCTTCGTGCTCTCGAGTGTTTCCGTTGTTGGTCTGTTGGATTATTTGATAAATAATGACTTACAAACGTAAATTTACCGAATATGAAAAGAGAGGGAACGTTTGAGAACTCTATTAGATGAAGTTGAGTCTTCTGAAGAAGAAATTGATCAAGATAGTGAAAATGAATCTGATGAAGAAATATATAGTTCTCATGACAGCGACAATGAATTTGAGCAGAATGATGAAGACGACGAAAATCCTGATTTAGTAAAAAGTATTTTTATTAGCAAAAATAACACAGTTTGGCAGAAAAGAAAACCAAATCAAAAAGAGAAAACGTCTTATCAAAATATAATAACTCATTTACCAGGATTAAAAGGAACTACACGCAATATAATGGAGCCTCTAGAAAGTTGGGAATTGTTTTTCAATGCTAAAATGATACGATTCATTGTAGAGTTACAAATATTTATATTGAAAAAATATTGGTAAATTACACCAGAGATCGAGATGCCCAAACGACAAGCACATTTGGGGCTTTTATATCTGTGCAGCTTGCATAAATCGTCACTTACAAATACGCAAGATTTGTGGGCTACTGATGGATCAGGCATTAAAGTTTTAAGGAACACAATGTCATATAAAAGATTTAATTTTCTTCTCAGGTGTTTATGGTTAGACAATGTGACCAATTGTGAAGCTCGCAAAAAATTGGATAAACTTGCGGCTATGAGAGAATTTTTTGCCGATTTCAACGAAAATTGCCAAAAGATATGCATTATTGGTGAATATGTTACTATCGACAAAAAATTAGAGAAATTTTGAGGGCTATGTTCCTTTCGTTAATAAATACCCAGCAAACCAGTGAAATATGGAATAAAAATATTTGCCTTAGTAGATTCAAGAACATTTTACAGCTATAACATGGAGATATGCGCAAGACAACAGCCAGAAGGTCCCTTTAGAGTTGAAAATTCACCATTTGAAATTACAAAACGCCTGTGCACCCCTTTGTTTGGATCAGGCAGAAACGTAACAATGGATAATTGGTATGCGATTCTCTAGCAAAAGAACTTTTGTCAAAGAAGCTAACTATTGTAGGAACCCTGAAGAGAAACAAGGTTGAAATTCTCACCGAGTTCGTCCAAACAAAAACTACGAAAGTTTATTCTTCTATATTTGGGTTCCAAAAGAATGCAACACTAGTATCGTATGTGCCTAAAAAATCAAAATGTGTAGTTTTGTTATCTACAATGCATCACGATGATGCCATTGAGGAAAGTGATGATACCAAAAAACCAAAAATAATTCACTTTTATAATGCAACAAAAGGTGGTGTAGACAAAGTTGATGAAATGTCATCATTATATTCGACAGCTCGAAAAACCAGCAGATGGTTGTTTTTTATTGTGTGTTGAACGTCGCTGCAATAAATGCCCGAGTTGCATTATTGTCAACAAAGATCCTTCCCTTGCAATATCGAAATAGGAGGAAATTCCTAAAAAATTTGGCTGTATCTCTTATACTGCCCCACATAGAGATAAGAAAAATATGCCTATTCTTCCTAAAGTGCTTCATGAAAGCATCAATAATGTGACTTCTAGTGGATCAGAAGAATGCCCATCAAAGAAACCAAAACTCGACAAAGGTCGATGTGCTATGTGTCCAAGGTCCAAAGACAATAAAACTACAATTTCTTGCAAAGTATGTGATAATTTTTCATGTAAAATTCATTCTGCCTATGTTTGCCAGAAGTGTATGTCAGCTTCTGATCCCTGATTAGGTATGTAATTATTTTGAATGGAATTTTTTCTTAAATATTGAAAAAAGTTTTCTTAAGTAAAGAAGTATAGTTTCTGAATAAAATATTGCAATTATTGTTTATAAACAAATGGTTTCTATAAAATTTATAACACATTTTCTTAATGAAACTGATTGGGGTGACCCAATCACCCCGCACGATCTCCAACGTCAGTGTTGGGTGCGCGCCTTCTGCCGGGTTAAAAGAGGATTTTCGCAAAAAAGTCAATAGAAATAAAAAATCAGTAGAAATGAAAGAAGACTTAAGAAAATAAAACAAAGACATTTGAGAAGGGAACATTCTAGTATAAACCCAAAGGTGTGGAGAAGTCAAATGTATGAGTCTATAAAGGCTGTCTGCCTAGAAGGGATTCTTGAAGATTTTCAAAGGATTATTGTTTCTTCTTATGTTGGTGGTAAATAGCTGAACCTCCTTAAGGATAAAGTTCAGATGGGTGGTCCGGATCCGGCCATTTGGTGGAAGGCGACCTGGAGCCTGACTGTTATGAATCTGAAAGGTTGGTGAAGCTATAGGGTAGATGATGCGAATATAAAGCCTCTTCCTACCCCAGCTCAGACATAGGCCTCTTCGTGGCGCCACTACATAACCTAGTTGAGGCGTGCTACTCAACCAGGGCTAACTATGTTTGGGTGAGGAAGGGCTGCGTTGAGGGGGTCACGAGTCTGGTTGCGAGTACAGGCTAGGCCCTCCTCGCAGTAAAAGGTTTCAATTAGTGGCTTGTCGTATTAACAATGCTATAGACATAGGTCACATTTGCTGACAAATCCCACATGCCCATTGGGAGTGCAGATGTTGATTAATGTTGAATGGGCCTAATTTTTACAGTTTGCGAATGAGTCGGCTGGCAACTCAGTGCCGGCCTGTAAAGGTATCAAATGGTGGCTCGTCACTTTAGTGACACATTAGCCCACGGTTATGACAGCTAACTTTAATGGTTAGTTTGTTTTTATTCCATGGTTATTCAGGGTTCATACAGTCCTTAAAAGTCCTTAAATTTTTTTAACTCAATTTTTGGTCTTTAAAAGTTCTTAATTTTGGCCAAAATCAGTAGAAGGTCCTTAATTTTAATCATCTGAAATTTCTTTCTGTTTTTACGACTGCCATTTTGAATGTGAATTAGCATTTTGGAGGAATATTTTTGGCAGTTCACTGATGTATATGGTTATCTTTTGAATGGGTTTATGGGTTATAATTTGTTTCTATTTCTAATATAAATCATGGGATACTCGATTTTCTAAGCAAGAAGTGAAACATAAGCATTTCGAAATTCATTTTTTCTAATAAAGAGCTCTTAAACAACTTTTCGCTTTTGGGATTATGAATTCTTTTATTAAATGGTTCTAAATTTGACAACTTGTCAACATTTTGGCGATTTTAAGATCAGTTTCTATAGAAAATTTTTAATTCCGAGATCTGAGAATTTCTCAGCGATTTTTTTTAAAACATCATAATATTGATAAATTTCATTAAAATAATGTTAATATATTAGAATTATATTTAAAAAATAAAATTAAAATAAAACATTTTTATTTTTCCCTGTCATATTATAAAGTTTCATTTTGGAAACTTATACAATATTTTAAATCTGAAAAATAAACAAGCTATAAAGCATAATTTACGAAATAGCTCTTTGTAAAAGTAAAATTAGCTATGTAATTAATTAAAATGTCTTCTTTTTAATTTTTTCATAGTAAGCGTTGTTTCCCATGTAATTGTCTCAGATTATTCAAAATTCTCAGAACATGCATCAGTTTTCTCTATAAAATTAATTTTACACTTTTTCCTTCCTTTTTTTTTCAAAACATTTCTGGCTTTTTTCTGTTACAGAATTGGTTGGGATAATTTGTCTTTTGACAAATTAGTATTTTTGACATTGCAGTATGGAAAGTTTAGAAGGATTTGAAGGCAAGATTTATAGACCCACGATTCTAGAAGATTCGACAAATATGTGACAAAATGAAAAATGTCTCCATGGTATCAACACGTAATGGATGCATTTTACAGAAAGTTTGCGATGAATTTCTTACTTTTTGGAGAACGTCTGCATGAACAATGGAAACATAATATTTGAATGTTTTACTCCTGATACTAGAATCTTTTTTCTTAACATGTTTATCTTCCCTTTATTTTCTCCACTTTTCACTAGACAAAAGCATGGAAAATATCAAAAATGTTTCTAATCTTATCACTTTGGCAGGCATTATAGAAAGAGATTTTTTTATGAATAAAGAAATGGAAAACTTACAATTTAAAAGATTCATCTAATGTGTCTAAATGCATCGTACACAGAGCTGGTGCTATGCATTTTCCCACCTGATGCAATCTCTGTGTATCCTAAATTCTGCTTCCAATGCCTGCTCTCATTTCTAAAAGCTTTGCCATTTCTAGATTTTGTTGTTCTGTGTGTCACTAAATTCTAAAAATTCTGCCACACCAGCGCTGTAACTAGCCTTTACCATGTATATTTCATATTTCTTCTGAATGTTCATATTACTAAATAAAATTGGCCGCTTTTTCTGTACATTTGCATTTAGAGTTTTTTTAGAATAACAGAAATCCGTAATTAAATCCAAAAATTTTAAAAGGAAACACGTTGAAGAAAGAAACCGAATACATAAAGAAAATTATTCTTCAAAGATATGTGCAGTTATTATTATGTAAATTACCCAATTGTTTATCATTTCAGCCTTTACTATAACTTCCCATTTCTGTTTCCTCATATGATAGAGTTACTGAGCCAGAATAAATTAAAATTAAATTGTATTATCTTTGACCACTAGTCCACATTTTTAGTTTGAATTTGACTGTTCTTGTTTAATTACATCACCGTTAGCTGTAATTGATTTTGTTAGCATCAGAACATGCCTTTATGTTCTAAGTTCTTTGTCTGATATTGTAGTTACTTTCAGATACAGTGATAATTTGCTTCACGTCTATCGGGGGGGGGGGTACTATTTAACTTTTCCTAGATCATGTAAACCCTCATAGGTACATTGTGGAGAGGTTGACAAGTTAGGACATAAATCACACAGAAACTAGCGAGAACATTGGTTTGCATATTGAGACAAATTTCTAATTATTGTCAGAAAAGATTGATAATTAAAGAGAAGGAATAAGCTACAATAAGCGATATAAACTAGCCAAAATATTTGGGAAGGCTTGTAGAGACATTAGGTATTTTTGAAAGCAAGAAAGATAAAAATTAACATCGCCTTCGCCGGGAATCGAACCGCGTACCTCTGGAATACCGCTACCAGTGTGCAAACCACTACACCACGAAGGGTCGCCAAGAAGGTGGGAGAAATACCTTATACAGTCAAAAGTCTTTAATCCGGACTCGTCGAAGCTTCGGTGATTCCGGATTATCGATTTTTCCGGATTATGGATCATCAGTTTAAATCTGGTAAGATGGCATGCAGAAATTATAAAATTAAAAATAGGAAACCGTAATTTATAAAATAATGAGCAATTATGATCTAAAGGGTATCAAAATTTACAAAAAAAAAAAAAAAAAAAAAAAAAAAAAGCTTAATATTTATTTGTTTATTTTATTAAACATTTCTTTCAATGCGCACTTGCGTAAAGCATACATTATGCATAGACGAAATTAGAAAATTGCAACCAGAAAACTATTTGATTTGTATTTGGGATATTTATAATGACGAGGAATTTGATTTAAATCATATCAAAGACGGAGTACATCGAGATGAAATACTACATTTAATAAGGAATTATAAGCCGAATAAAATAAAAACATCTGCCCTGAAGATAAGGATAGTGCTGACAGATCAACTTGCAGATCATTGCGCGCCGCGACGTCCCCCCCCCCCTCCCGTGCAGAGCAACGTGAAATTGATAAACAGATTTCGGAACGTTTAGATAAATAAAGGATATGCCTTTATCCATTTTTTGGAGCAATTCCACTTTTTGTTTGATGGACATTGAAACATACTTTCATTTTGTAGATCCTTTGGGAGCTCCAGCATTGAAAATTCTATTTGACATAATCGAAAGTTCAAGCTTACTTTTATAAAATTGATCTTACAGTCTGCAAAAATTTATAAGCCGGATCCAATTCGAAGATTAAGGAACAACGCAATTATCAACATTAACTGAAATAGATAATTAGATAATTTAACTTATACCGTCCGTTATACATTAAACGTGCACACGAAAACGTATTCTGTGCTTGTGCACACGCATATGCGCAGTTGTAAAGGTCTTACACGCACGCGTAAACGCCTATGCGCCGAAAGTTTTTAGCTTTGAGGTCCGGATTATGGGTGTCTGAATTAACGACTTTTGACTGTATACTCCTCCTTTTAAAGGGCGACTGGGATTTTTAGGGAATCCAATCGCCAAATCCTTTGTGTGGAGAACTATCATCCAATACCGATCAAGTAACCATCAACACCATCAAGTAAAACTTATTCTTTGCATCTACTGAAACTTTATATAAAACAACTTATCACCTGTGGCGCTTTAATGGCTTATTGGAACCTTAAAGTATATTAACTGGGTTACAACCCCTGAAACTCTACATACATTGATGCTATGACATTAACTGCATTAAGCAGAGCTTGACTAACTTTCAACACTTGCCAACCATGCCTACATCAGGCCTTTCAGTTTTGTTGCAATCAGCAGGTCTCTCTATAGACAAGCAGCAGAGGGACAACATTCAGTCTTTTGTTATAAATCATGCTGATTATGATCTCATTTTAACCTATGCCATTTGACATAAAATCTTCTTACTATTTGTTAAACTGACCAAGTATGTGACAAAATGAGACATTAAAAAAAAAAAAAAAAAAAAAAAAAAAAAAAAAAAACCAGCATAAAGCTAACTATGTATTAATAAAACGTAAATGTCGCTTATCTTCTTTTAAATATGTCCAACTATTATAAGTATAAAATATTTAATGCTAGTTGATAAACTGCATGAAGTTTATTTTATTCTCAAACTTATTAATAATTATGTTAGTTAATTCATGTTTAGTAATAATGCATACTACTTAGGGATCTATTTTATTTTTAGGATGGTATTACAAAAGTGAAATTCAGGATTAGAATAATATTTTTAATTGAATTTATTGTTCCCATTTGCTCATAGGTCCTAATTTTTTTCATTAATGGTTCTTAAAAGTACTTAATTTCCGTGTGCAGAAATGTGTACGAGCTCTGTTATTAGTGAATCCTCACTTTATATTTTCCTGGGATTTCACTAAAATCTCGCATAAGCCGCCGTTTGGTAGGTGTTGACATTGTGCGTCTTGGGGCCCCTTGTCTGGCCTGTTCCTCTTTTAATTGTATGGTTTTTCTGGAGTCAGTGGCAAGAGCTATAGACTCGGCCATGGTACGGTTGAGTTCCCGGCCTTGCGGCTGCGTGCTCGCGACGGTAGTAGTAAATACCACCTAGACTACACCATAATTTCCTAATAAACAAGTAATTTTGCACAATGGGGGGTGTAGTTCTAGTCCTACAAGTAGCAAGGGAGTTAATCTAAAATGAATTACTGTTTATCTGTAGTTTGGGCCATTAATTTAAGGAACTGTTAACAAATGTGAAACTTCCAGTTCTAAACACTTACAACTATGTGAAAACATATGTTAACTGAAAATTTGTTAATAGTTAGCCCATTTGGTCTGCTTTAGTCCAAATATTACCTTATTTAATTTTTTCCTCCTCCTCATTCTTTGTAATAGTTTCACGTAAGATGACCTTAGTTGTTTTATTGAGATGTATTAGGGTGACTGAATATTCTCTGTAGCTCAGCTATAGGTTTTTTTTGGGGGAAGGGGAGATTGTTTCTTGTGGATAAATTTATTGCTGATTTATTTTTGTAATAATTTTGTTTTGAAAAGTGTCAAAAGTAACTGAAAATGGCAACTGCTGAATGCTGATAATGGAAAGTTGGATTATCAGATATGCCTAACTTTTGGAGGCTAAACTGTCAGACTTATACTATTTTATAATTTTGGACCTGGTGGTTGTAGCTTAAAAGGATGAACATATCCATAGAGATCGAATATTCCAAACAGAGCTTTGTTTGAAGTCTTGATTTTTCTTTTTTCACTGTTGGTTGGTAAATCTAGTCCTTCAGAAATGAATCCATTTGCACAAAAATAATATTGTTGCAAATAAGAAGTGATGTCTTAGAATGAGAATTAACACAAGATATGAAACCATTTTTTAAGTTTCTTAATGATGTCAGAGCCTGGGTGCAAAGACATTAAAAACAATATGTTTGGGTTATTAATCAAAGATGTGGTTAGGGGTTAACTAAGGATGTGAATTTGTATATGCCATTTTTAATATTCTATAATTTCATCTGCTAGTCTCAAAAAATTATTTTCTGTTATCTGTTTTTAAATGGTATATATTCTTTATGTATGAATTTTTACTATAATGAAAACTGATACATTAGGAGCAATGAATATGGATACATCAGACATGTACAGCCTTTAACCTGGGTGAGACAATGGGAAAATAAACATCCAAAGGATTAACATTGTTTTAACTGACAAATTTATAACACATAACAATGTTATGCATAGACTTACCAACAATAGTTTCTTTTAAAAAAATCGTACATCTTTAGTCAAATATATAAAAGATCATCATCTTTTAAAAATAGACTGGAAGGAAGTTAAGATCATCAGTACAACCACCTTCAAAAACAGTCTTAAAATTAGATAAGCAATAAAAATTATTCTAGGCCATTTTTCAGTACAAAAATTTCAACCATTTTTTATGTGAGAAGATTATAGGAGAAGTGTATAAACAAAAACAGAAAACTATGAAACAAGATACTAATTAGATTCCAGCTGACAAAGCAAGCTGTTCTATAAAAAACTCAGAAGTGAGTAAGAATTTAAGAGTATAGAATTTAAACTTCAGCCTAGTAATGAGTAAAACTTAAATTACATAAGAAGTTCATTGTATTGAATTATAAGAAGGGGTTTGAAATTATGATTTTGTACTTAATATATTTTTTCTGATTTTGCTATTTTAATATAGTGGTTGTATATTTTCAGAAAGCATTATGGGAATCGATGTGCAGAGTTAAACCTGATGTAACAGATAAGGAAAAAGAAAGAGAACTAATGAGAATAGCTACAAGGTATTTTTTTTGCTGTAACAATCCTATATTTATAAAGTTGTAATATACAGTACAAAGTCCGAGATCTGGACGTCCAATTTCCAGAATCCTCAATGACACTTTTTTTTTATGCTTTACGCATGCGTATTTGATTCCCTCTGCCGCCCATATTAAAACACGTGGAGAGATCCAATTCTTAATTTCACTTCGGCACTAAATAAAATGCCTCATTAGTGAAGAAACAATAATTTTAACATAAATTTGTATGATCAAGAATTTGGCTCCAATCCATATCTGCTCGGTATAAATCTCAAACCGAAACATTCAACATAGATACATTATTGATTTTACATCTGCTAATATTTTATATCCCTGATGCCAACCTGGCGAATCGTTATTTATTATATTTTGCTTTCATCACCGCATGTTTATCAACACATGACAAATTGAGTAATGACTCATGTAGCAATGCCTAAAAAAAATTTCTATGTTAGTAATTGAATAATAAAGAGTATGGTAACCTTTTACGTTTATATTACGCTTGGCGATGATTACAGATTTAGGTTAAATGCGCAAGAAATGTTGACGAGGAAAAATTTAACAAAAATTTCTTTCCATATGCTAAAAATAGATTTTCTTAATGATACTCTTAGGCCATTAGTGCTATTTGTATTAGGAATTACGAATTTGTTATTCACATGAACCCAGAACCAGTGCCAGGGCTCATATAGCCGCACTGGGTGGCAGAATTTAGGAAGACAAAGAGAGGCACTTGGTAGCAGAATTTCAGAACCCACAGGAGACTGCATCAGGCAGTAAGATATGTAGCGCCTGCCCTCAATAACCCTTAAGTATATGTGGGAATTTATTTATTCAGGACTTAGATAAGCCTTTAGCATGTGCAAGAATTAGACATAAGTATAATAAATAACTAATACAATTCAGGCTTAATTGTCTCAGTGCGTGTTAGAAGCAAGATAAAATTTAATGGAGCAACTTGTCTTAGTCGTCAATCTCATGATACGCAGCGAAATATGTATAGTGAATGATAGCTAAATTTCATGATGATAGCAGTGAATCTGAAGGTTTTCGAATGTCGCAAACCAAAGGTGAAATTTTCTAATTAATGGATTTTGTAAAGAAATGTGGTGAAGCGGTAATAAATGAAGATTATATAAAGGAGTTAAAGGAGTAGATTTAAACTCGTTATCTAATATCCGGCAAATACGGAATCACGGGTATCCCGACGAGTCCGGATTTCGGACTTTGTACTGTATATATTTACAAATAAAATTATCTAAAAAATAAGAAGTTTTTTAATTTATCAATAATTTCATCTCAAGTTTTATGTAGGAACATATCATTCAAAGATAAAAAGGAAGCTCAATTCATCAAAGACTACATGCAAAATCTAAGACTTTTAAACTGCACAAAACTTTTTTTCAATTTTAAACTTAAATGGGAACAGCAGAGTCTTCAATAAAAAAATCATTAGTTAAAATGTCTTTCACTGCTTTCGAGCTGCAGTTTTATTGCATTACTTTTCATTACTCGCCCCCCCAAAAAAAATTGCTGTTTTCTCTCGAATTAGCATTATATTTACTGGAGTGCCATATTAGCACACTTTAAGTCACAGTATTAAAAATTCTTAATTTTTACTAACAATCATCCATGGAATAGATCCTCAACCAATAAAAGTTTTATGATTTTTGGCCCTTGTTAAAAGGTCAAAATATCACAGCCACCCCTAATCAATGCATTTCATGTGTACCAATTCCTTTAGATTTTTTTCCTTTGAAATTTAGATGCATAAGAATTTAGAGTAAGTAAACTAGATGCATATCAAAGATTTCCAGCTTCAAGAATTCGCACCCCAATAAATGAGCCAAAAATAGTTATGATTAAGAAGAAAGAATTGATTTCAACTTCATCTCAAAATCAGTAACAAAGGGGAAAAGGAGCTTCATTCATTCATAGCGAAATTTCATTCTCACTATAATGCAGAGCTTCTGGCTTCAAGGTTATTTCTAATTGTTGTGGATTCATTAACAGGAATTGCTGATAAAATAGGAGTTTGGTAGGCACTGGTACAACTAGATTAGATTGTGAATAAAGGATCCTTTTCGTCTTCTATGTATGAGAAGACAGAGTTGTTTTCTCTTTCCCTAGTGAGAAGCAAGGAACGGGAAGCACACTTGAAAACAAAGGTGTGCTTGAAAATAAAAGGACTTTTTACGTTGAAATTGTGAGAAAGCTTTTGTAGAAGGTAAATGGATATGGCAACTTTCCCAACCCCCCCCCCCAAAAAAAAAAAAAAAAAAAAAACTTGGAGCAATGGCACTATTTATTGTTTACTTGTTCCTTGAACAGTACACAAATGTATTATTTTCATAATATACGTTATGTTCAGGTGTGATGTACCTTGAAGAATTTCCCATGGCAAATGAGAAGAGGAAAGTACCCTACTCATCTTTCTTGGGGTGCAGTAGAAAATATGTAATTGCTGTATGGTTATAATTGGTTCAAAAAGGCTGTAACAGATTGCAACTGATGAATTATATTCATGGCGATTGCATCACACAATGGCGTTTAATTAATAAATGGGTTAAATACAAAAGAAATTGCAAAAAAAAAAAAAAAAAAGGCTTTGTTTTCGGCTTCCTTTCTTTCCTTGAATTAGATCAGAGAGTAGCAATATGAAGGGAAAAGTGGGGGATATGAGGATGATTAGTAGAAGTTAGTCGGAATTAAAGAAAAAGAATTAGCACAAAAAATGAAGCAACTTGAACAACTTACGTTGAAAGAAATAAGTAAAAAATTAATATTAAGCTTTTTTTTTTTTTTTTTAGTAAATTTTGATTTTTTTTAAAATTTTTTTGTAATTTTGAGGCATTTATGATTTTTGATCATAAATGTTTCATTACTTCATAATTCACAATTCCATATTTTTAATTTTATAATTTCTACATGCCATTTTACTAGATTTAAACTGATGATCTAATATCCAGATAAATCCGGAATCGCAGCATCTGGATGACTCCGGATCTTGGACTTTGTACTGTATTAGAAATATAATGATCATTATTAAGTTGATGACTGTGGTATTAAGCAAATGATTGGTTCACAATTGCACATGAATGTGTGTTTGCCTTGGTCTCATTAATAACTCCGCTGTAAGTTTTAGACACTTAAATCTTTTCTCGTTGCAATAAATGGAAATAAAATTAAATATTTTTAATGTGCTTAATGTATTATTTCAAAACAAAATTTTGGAAAAAAATTTAAAGCTTAGTAATTTTTTACATTTTAGTTGAGTTAGCTTAAATTACTTATTATGCACACAAGCACTGTCTGCTTTCATAGATAACTTTCTGAAGAAGATTGGCTTGTATTTATATTATATACAAAGAAAACCATTTAAATCATGTGATTTGTAATAATGATGTATATAATCATACAGAGTTGCTGGGAGAGCTGAACATGGAAAAAACTATTGATAATCATTGATCTTGTGCACTTGGCCACCTCTGTGGCAAAATTTGAGTAAACTAATCAGTTATAACATAAATTATCTAAAATTCTTTCATATAGAAATACTGTTGGATAAATCTAGGTTGCATAATGTATTATTAAATAAAAGAATAATTATCCCCTTCAAGGCATCTGCATTACTGTAGACTTTCTTCCAATCACTGCTCAGGATTAAAACAAAGATTTTCCGAACTTATAAATGCTATTGCAACTCTTATTCATCACTTTTTCGCCTGCTGCTGCCTAGGACAGTCTTGTCTCTTCACTAAACTTCTTTCCGTACTAACTAAAGTGTAAGCTGCGTATGTAGAAATTGTGGCTCACGTTTAGCTTCCCTAGTAACAATTCAGCAAAAACATATTTTTGAAGAATTGTTCCTGTTCAAAATAAAAGTGATGCTTTAACCATCGAGTCAAATGTGATTTTCCCTCCAGTCATTATGTATGCAGGAGTTTCTTGGTCATGCCTAAAACTGGTTGAAAGTTCTGTCGATGTACTAACAAAATTACTACACACACACATGTACATATATAGGTGTGTGTGTACACATGAAAACAAATTATAAAATTTTTTTTCATGCATAAAGCTGTAGAATTAAATAGTTAATATAGCTAGCTGTAAGTTTTATTATATATGTGTAAAGCAGTAATAGTATGTAGATCTGCAAGTAAAAGTATAGTACATGATATATTGGAATACATTATTAGGAACTTAACAGATGTATGAAAGTTGAAATAAAAACTGATATCACACATAATACACCTTTATCACACACAACCCCTATCAAAAAAAAAAGTTCATATATCCCCCCTTCATTTAAAGTCCCAGTAACAGAAACAGTGGGGGGGATAAAAAGATCTGTAGGTATATATCTGGTTGTAATGAAAGTTTTTCGCCAAAAAACATTCTTAACATTACATAGTTAGGGGGAAAAACATAAAAGCAGTATCTTTAGTAAAAGTAGTAATTACCACCCAAATCTATGATTTTCTCTATGATGTTTGGTGGTTTTTCAAAGCCTTTGGTCCAGAAATTTGGCGACTGTGAGTCCAAAAACAGATCAACCTCATTTCAGACGTCTTGTGCAGAATGGAATAAAGCACCAACAAGATGTAGCTGCAGATTTGATAAAAGGTAGAAGTCCAAAGGAGCGATGTTGCTGTTATTGGTGGGTGTGACAAAAAATCCCATTCGAGCCCATACAGAGTCCAGCCGGTGAATGCAGACACGTGTGATCTTGCATTATCTTTATGGAACATTAGCTTTTTGCACCAGAAGTCATTTCGATATTTTCCCTTGATAGCAGCATCAACATAAACTAGCATCTTGCTTTACACCTTACTGTTAAGGGTTTTACCTTTTTCCTGATACTACTGTGGAATAATATCATGGCAGTCCCACCAGATACAAAGTATGATCTTTTTGTTAGTCAAATTGTACTTTGTGATGCTGCCGGCGGGCACATTGGGTGCAGACCAACCTCCTTTTCAGCCTGTGTGTTGTTGAAGTAAATCCACTTTTTATCACAAGTGATGATCCTGTCCAGAATTTTGTCCTTCCCTTGATATTCGAGCAAATTAGTGCAGGCCCCAAGCATGTCTGTTCTTATCTGCTTGAGTTAACTCATGTGGCACCCAACTATTGAATTTGTATGTCAAGTTTGTGTGATGCATAACATGACTAATGGACATGGCACTAACATCTAATTCCTTAGCAAGCTCTCAAGTGGTTACATACTAATTTTCTTCCAAAGGTTCTCGCAGGCGGGCCTCAGCAATATCAGTAGGCTGACCAGAGTGCTCTGCTTCTTAAATGTCATAGTCCTTGTTTTTGAACTTTCAGTACCAATCCTTCACAGTGTCATATGATAAAATGTTAGTAGCTAAAGATTTACATATGATTGGTGACATTTTGTAGCTGACTTTTGCAATAGAACTGAAAGTAAATGATGGTTCTAATCTGGAACCATGATAGTTCCATTTCAGACACCTTGTACTTAATGATAACGATACTTTTTTTACAAATTTCACAACATAGTGTTCTGAAGCAAGTCTTTCTTTCAAATGCCAAAAATCGTGTAACACAATATATTTTAAACACACCAATGTGACTGTTTGTGTTGATGATATTTGCGATGGCGGGGAAACTTTCGTTAAAACCTTATATATATATATATATCTGTATGTATATTACATATGAATGTACACTTGATTTACTTTTACTTAATATTTTTTTCAGTTTCTGAAATATGTATCACAGTTTTTTATGTTGCAAAAGAAAAAAAAAAAAAAAAAAAAAAGGTAGTTTGCTAATGGTATATTTTAATTTCCTCTTCCCCAGAGGTGTTGTGCATCTATTCAATTCAGTGAAGCAACATAGGAAGGTTTTAAATAGTAGCAAGCTTCAAGAGAAGAAAAAGCCAAAAATAAATGTTATAAAGGGTAATTTTATGGACATTCTGAAAGGACATTCTAAGCCAACTGAAAAAAAGGTCCAAGTAAGTTTATTGCTGATATGTGTTAAATAATATTCTTAAATGTATGCAAATATTTAAAAACAAATTTTTTTTAATGTTTTGTTTGGCAATTCTTCATAGAGCAAATAATATTTAATCTCTGGTTATTAAATAATGAAGAATCTGTATGTATGTGTGTTCCTCACGCTGTAGAAAATCAGTGATAGCTGGAGTCACTCAATTTTGAATATACATAGTCCATCACCTGAATTGACGCACCTCAAAGCCCGAATTCTGATTTTTTAAAATTTATTTCACATTTTGTACAAATTGAATTTATTTTATTAGCAAACTCAGCGATTTAAAAGCAGGCAGGGGCAAGAGTGCTTAAAATAAAATATTTTATTAACCTCCACCATGACATTTGGCACTGTTACAATTTGGCAAAATGTTACAATTGGCACTGTTACAATTTGGCAAAGTTATATATCTTTCAGTTTTAATCAAAAAACTCGGATATATAAAAAGCAATGTCTTACCACTGCCTGAAATATAATGCTTTTATCTTCCATGCACTAGCCTGTTGCCATTTTGCAAAGCATATTTAACTTTAAAATGTAATTTGTCTGCTATTGATTAATAAGTGATTAAAAAGCAATAAACACAGGCCTTAAGAATATTTTTTCTACTTTTTAATCTGATTGCTCTAATAAAAAAATAAAATATTTAAATTGCATTTAAATCATGAGATGTCCACTTATAAATATTAAGTATTTTTATACTCTAGCTAGACTCTTTAAAATTATTATATATTCATTTCTTTTTCATAAGTATTATTTTAGGCAGCTAGTCCTCTAAAAAAGATCAAAATTGTAGTACTTATTAAGCTACATATTAAATTGAAAAATGAAAATTTGAATCTTAAAATTGTATTAATTTATTTAGTTTTATGTTTAGTTACTTTCTCACATGGTGTTTATGAATATTTAGGCATTTATGATAAAATGTCCATAGTATATTTTTAATGTCTTCAGCATGGAAATATTCCATTTAGCCAGCTCACAAATTACAATTTTGGTTTACAGTTTTTACGCATGTATCATGAAAGAATGTTTGGATGTGGTAAGAAATTAATAGGAGCAAGATTTGAACCAGAGGAAAGATGTGTAAAAATATTCAATCTGAACTCTATGCCTGAGTTTTCATAGGAATATTTAGACATAGTTTATCATCTAACACAAAATTTCTCTGTGAACCACAAATTGTCCTTGAAGCTTACCCATGTTGTCTTTCTGAATTTCCAAAAAACACAAAAATCTCTAGACCTTATTATGAGTGAAAACAAAATATGGTGAACTGTACATACATTGTTGTAAAAATTATAATTGTATTTTCTTCTACATTATGTGAAAGAAAGGATTTTCATCACTACCTTGAGTAAAAACGAAGTACAGAAATTGACCTGATGTATGTACTGATCTCAGACTTAAGCTTACCAATATAATTCAAACATAGAACAGCTGTGCAAGAATTGGAGAGCTTATCTGTCTCATTAATGTGATGCTTATTTAGCAATATAAAATTATATTAATTTTAATTAATTGTATTTTAAAAATCTAAGTATACAGGTAGCACATGTTAAGCTAAAAAGTTGCTTTCGTAGGGGACGAGTAAAATGGTCCGTAGAACACCCTTATTTATAAAAATGGTCCCCATTTTGGGGTCAGAGAAATTTCATCTTTTATCACTAGCCATGAATAAGAATTTTTAAAGGTATTTATTGTGGTGTTTTCTTGAGAATATCTGACCCAGTTTCCTTCAATTCTGAGTTATCTAGCACAAACCTTTGATATCCTCAGCCTTTTGTGCATGATTTTTTTCACTCATCCAACATTTATGTCCATTTTTATAACAGTCTAAGATACTGTCACTTTTTTTTTTTCCTGTCATATTTTTCTTGTTGCTAGCACATATTTCTTTGTAACTACACTGTGGCCTGATCTGGGATCATCATCATCTTCAGTGACTTTCTTCATCCTGTTTTCATTTGCTTCCTTAAGTAGGTAAAGTGCAGTTGCTCAGACTGAAAATTGGACACTTACATTTTGATAAAACAATTATCAACATCAGAACTTATTAAATAAAATGTAAAATAGCCTTTGTAAATTAATGTTTAAATACATGTTGATTTATCATAAACAAAAGAGAAAATTAGCTACCATTAATTTTTAAAACATTTTTAAACTTATAGAGTGAAGATTCATCTAGAAATAAATGACGGATATTTATAACTTTGTGATTTTTCTAACTTAAAATGCAAATTTCAACATTTTTCATGAGCTTCTTGTGTCAGTATTAATATATTAGTTTAATTATTCTTTGCTTGCTAATTTTCCTTTTGATGATTAAGAATGAGAAACCAGATCTTAGGAAATTCATATTTTAATGATGAATTGTCAGTAAGAAATAATATAGAAATAGTGCAACAGAGTCATTCAATAATAACATTACATAATAAAGTGATTTAAGACAAGAAGCACCGTTGGAAATAAATTGAATTCAATGAAGTAAAAGATTTTTTTTACAGATTCTGAAGGATTTAAGTACCAAAGAAAACTCAAAATTAAGTGCTTCTAAATTGTCTGTGAAAGCAGAAAATCATTTGGGAGAAGAGCGAATTAAGAAACAATAATAATTATTCTAGGGGAAAATAATTTCAGTTGATGAGAAAGTCTTCATGAGCAAAATCAATCATTTAAAAAAATTAAAATTTGCAAAATTTTATAAAAAAAAAGATTTTTCATTTTGAAGGGCAGTTTTATTTATGAGAAAATGCAAATTTAATGTATTTTGTTTGGATGGGCGAACATATGTTTGGAGAAGGCCAAATGAAGAGTATAAAGAAAAAATATTAAAAAACCTATTCTTAAACTTTAATCGTGGATTGATAATGACATGGCTATCAGTGTTAGCTGCTGGGGCAGGTAACCTACATGCATCGATGGAATAATGGATCAAAATAATTATTTACAAATTCTGAAAGAAAATGTTAAAGAGAATTAAAAATTAGATATAGATGATTGTTTTCATCTTTATTAAGATAATGATCTAAATCATAATGCCTTGTATGTTAGACTGTAGTTTCTTTATAATTGTTTTTATGTTAATAGATTTACCTCCTCAATCTCCAGACATAAATACAATTAAAATTTATGGGCACATTTGTAAGAAAAATTAAGAAATCATTTCATATCCACAAAAGCATTAAAAGAAGAACAGTGAAAATTGCTTTTAATTATTGCTAAAATGCAGTCCATTCAATTTCAAACAGATTAAAAGTTGTTATAGTAAATAATGGCTTTATTAAATTTCATTTAAATAATCCAAATTAATTAAAACAATAATTACATTCTAATTTTGAGATTACCTTTTGTTTTTATATTTTAATTTTTTCAAACTTAATACAGAAAGGTTTTGCTTTATTGTTTCTTGAATTTATATGTTCTTTAAAAGAGGAAATAAAAATGGTTTATATCTTTAAATTAATTTCCTTTTATTATAAGTCATTTCATAAAGCATAAAAAAGCAGGTCTCTGAATTTAACTTTGAGCCAATGTAAGTTATTAAGAGAGGATTTCAGTCTTATGGTTAATGATTTAATAGCAAAATAGCAAGTTAACATAAAGTTTATACAAATAAAGATGATAAAATTCATCAAAAAAAATTTAAAGACGTCTAATCCAGGAGGGAAACACTATGAAAATCTTCCTTGACATTTCAGTGTGAGGAAGAAGATAATCCTGAGTATGTTATTAACCCCATGAAATCTAGGAAGTTTTTAACCTAGAAAAATTAATCAGCCAATTATCATCTAAAAATATTTTTGGCTTGTTTAATTCTCTTCCTGTTAATGAGAAAAATATTTATGCTCATAAAACTAGCTTAATTTCTTATCTGCATACTCAGATACAAAACATTTCAATATCTTTTTCTTTACAGATTTTCAATTTTTTGATGAAAGTAAACCAGTCATGCATGTTCAAGAACATTTCATATTATCAATGGTTAATAGATCTATATTTTTCTTTAAATTCCTTAAAAATTCTATTTTCTCACATGAAAATGCAAAAAAAAATTTGTATTCTTTCCTTTTGTAAAAACTGCCGACAAATTGTTGCTTTCTATCCAAATTGTGTAGATGCAAATATCATGATATTAAAGAAATATTATCAATTTAAACTATTGCAAAACCTTAATAAGATGTTAAAAGAATAATTACAAAATTATAATTTCCTCTCATATTTCCACATTAGTTAAGTACAATTTTGTATTAAGTAAGAATTAGGTTAATAATAGATATGTATTACATTGTTAAATATTACAGCAGAATTTTTGCAAAAGCTATTAAGTAAAAACAAATTTCTGTTTCTAGATCCACAAAAAATGATTTTTCTAGCTTTATAATACTGAATACCTTTAACAATGCTGTACCTCTGTTTATTTTATCATGGTATATATATATATATATATATATATATATATATATATATATATATATATATATATACACACACATGCATGTTATACAGTTTATCTCTGATATGTTATTTATGTTGTATAATCTTTCTTTTGCTCTTTCAGGAGGAAGGTGCCCTTCAAAAGACAAAACGAGAAGAAACTTGGAGTGTATTAAAAGATGATTTCATGATGGGAGCAGAAATGAAAGATTGGGATAAAGAAAATAGTGATGATGATAAATAAATATATATTGTTATGGTTTTATTCCTAAAAAATTACCATTGACACAATATAGAATTTGGTCATTCAGATAAATATATTACATAATGTTTAGTCAAATTTTAGTTAAGTTATAAATGCCATATTATGCTAAATGTAAGATGATCTTTTCCTAGTAATGTCTTCCTGAAAACTATATTAGATATCTAGCATAGCATTTAAAAATTATATTGCAACAATACATCTCATCACTTTTTTTATTTTTCTTAATTGAGAAAATACACCATTATGCTTATATAAGGGCACATGGGGGAAACTAATAATGCAATTTTTTACAGTTTCTAATGATCGTCAGTATTAGAAAGAGTGGTTAGTTTTAAGCTAATTTTTTTAACTTTATCAAGTATTTAGAAATTATTGCTTTCTACGTCATGATAAAAATTGGGGATGAAAGTGGCTTGAGATGCCATCCATAAAGTTTGTGACAAGTTTTATTAGAGGTTTTATCGCCAGCCTACAAATAGCAGGATGATATTTAGATTGCATCATAACAGAAATTGATTGTGATGGAATAATTATGGATTAAATTTGGTAACAGTAAATACGACACATTAAACATCATTTCTACATACACTGATGCATTCAAAGATGTAATACCATCATTTTAAAGACTAGTAGTGATATTTCAACATAGCTAATTGAATGGAATATTAGCATGTTGTTGCATTAGTAATTACCTTGATTGTCTCTCAGCTGTGGTCCTCGGGTGAGTTTGGTTGCTAGGGCTGATGCCCCATTAATTATTAATTTATTTCACAGACAGCTAATACTAGCAAATATTCTTCACAAAGTATCCAAATGATTTCTTGGCCAGTATAATGACATGTTTCTTCTTGCTTATTAGGAATGAGAAGAAATGTTTCATTGAGTAAATGCTGTTTTACATCTTTGTAAGAAAGATGAACTTAAAAACTTTGCCAATATAGTCAACAGCTTTCTAAGGCAGTATGATGATCATTATTATTATTTGGGCTTTTGCAAAACATGCAAGGGCTATCAGTCTAATAAAAGGAATGCTTTTATAGAGGAGTTTCTAAGGGAAAAGAAGAGAAGAAAGAATTTGAGCGCTTGTTGAATTGATGCCATGCCTAATTAATGATTGCCACATTTACTCACATATTTTCCTATTATTTGTTACTAATTTTGTTATACAAAAATCAAGAGGGAAATATTATAGGAATTACAGTAAAAACCAAACAAATTAAAAGTATTAATGGATAAACTACAGGCATCTATCTCAATATTATTTCTTTCAAAAATCCTACACTGTAATAAAAATACACATTTATATTATCATTACATATCTAATAAGATACCTTCATTTCTACTTTATCTTAAACCTCACCTTTTCTCATTATTGTCCACTGCTAATCTCTGGGCCTCAAATCATTTTATGGTACTTGTCTTTGTCGTCTGCTACAACTTGTCTTCACCGTTCAGTCTATTTTTCCACGACAATGAAGCATCTTGGACATTAAGGTACTAATATTCTCTTGAAGGTCGTCACTGTTAATGCGTCATCAAGCAAAGTATACAAATTCCATGAGGAAATCAATTAGAAAGAAGAAAACAATCACTACATGAACGAATCCATTTTAATATGTAAGGAAGCTCGCTTTCTGAACGTCTTGAGGAAAGGGAAATATAACAAAGCATAAAAAAATTTCATAACATTGTGTCGATGTTTCTTGGTGATTATTCTTGAAGTTTGCTCATTGGGCATGTTTAGCTGTTTGATTTTTCAAAATGTACCACTCTATGTGTCAAGTTTTTTCTTATTTAACCCTTTAACTGTCAAGTTATTTTGATGATTTTGGGTACACAAATTGTCAAATTTTTTTATTGCAAAAACCAAATGTTTAGTACAAAATAAAATATACTTAAATAGTTAAAAATTGATATTTTGACGTACATGGGTAAAATTTTTAAAGTTTTGTAGCCACTGCATATTTTCTTTGAGGCAACTGTCACTCAACATGGCAGTTGCAAAGTTCGCTTCTAGTGAAGCATTATTTTCTAAAAATAAAAATAACTATTTCCTAAAACATAAATAAATATAAGTGAATACCTATTAGTAGTTCAGTAATTCAGTCTTATGTGGTACAACTGGAAACACTTTTCCAAGCACAAACCAACTCCACAATCACTACACCAGAATCGTGATTCCTTCCTTACCTTTTCCCCATTTTTATCCTTTTTCGAACAACACACTTTGCACTGTCTTGTAGGCTCACATTTTGCAGGAATGGGATATAAAATGTCGTTCAGTAAGACGGGCAGGGTTATCTATTAGTAGGTGGTCTGCCAACATTCTTTTGTCCAGAAGCTGCATCATCATATTTATGTAAAAGCTCTTCTACAACTTGGATTCGAAATTCTAAAAATGTAATACGTTTCCCAACTACATTTTTATAGAGCAAATATGATTTCCAGAGTACCTTTTCTAGTAAATGTAAAAATATCTTTTTATAATATTTTATCTGACTTTTCGGATTGTTGGATGAAAGGATATTTCCTGATCACAGCGATCTACATCACCCATAGTTAGACCGTAATTAGAAACAATCTTCGGCTTGAGTATATCTCCATTTTTTATTTTTCAGGCTGACCATGGAAGTATCATGAATACTGCTCATCAAACACACATCCTTCATCTTCGGTTGAAGAATCTAAATCATCTATATAACGTTTCAAAGAACTGGACGCTATTTTACAACAAAAAGATCCCATGCACCTTGAACCAAATAACCTCTAACCTTTGAAATCTTCAGTAAAGTGCTGTCATCTATTGAACTGAGTGCACATTAACTTTTCCCGAGATACAGTCGGGTTTGACAAAGAGATGAAGCCGAAATAAACGTCTCCCGATATATATTCGGGTATAACAATACGATGTACTCAAAAAAAAAAAATTACCCCGAGTTAATACTCGGGCGTGACATTTTCTAACACTAGTGCTGTGCCCAAGATTATCTCAGGCATGACAGTTAAAAGGTTAAGGAATTTTTGTAAAATTATGCAGTCAGAAAAGCAGTGTTATATTAAAATTACTTTTATTTCAAAGTATAATATTTATCCCTTTCAGAAATATATGTTCCACCTTAATAGTCGGATTAAATTGGTATATACAGTAAATTCCTCATTAACTGGGGTATTACTGATGATGATGTTCGTGAACCCCTTCAATGGTGACTTACAGAAATCTTCCAGGACAAGACATTCTGGTCATACCATTTAAGAAGTTAATCCATCAACAATTAAAAAACATAAAAAAGATGAGTAATCTGTATTCTAATTAACAGAAAAATACTATTAATAATTAACTCATTTTTATTTATAAAATAAATTCAATTCATTATGTAAATTAGCATCCAATGCATTACTACATGTCAAGACACAAGGAACAAATGTTACTTTTGTATTTCTATAGGAGTTAACGAGAAACAGAAGATTAATGGCTGTACATGTAATTCAGTTTTTCAATTTAGCAATTTTTTAAAACAGATGATTAACAATATTTACATATTCCAAATAATGTATTGAAAAAAGTTGGTACTGTGATATCCTCTGCTGTTATACTGTGCATTTTCTTCTCTTTTTGATATTTGTAGGAATTATCTTGCATGCATGTTTCTGATGAATTATAATTTTTTCACTGTTCCACCGTAAACAAACTTTTTAGACAAGGTCCAGTTAATCAAGAGTTGACTTAAATTATTCTAACATCATGAATTATTTTTATAATTTTTTTGGGGGGGGGAGTTATTTTTAATCATTTATCATTGCACTCTTAATGACATTATTAAATTCTGAAGGCGTAAGCAAATGTAAAATATGAAATCAAGAAAACTGAATGTGGAAATATTTCTTTATAAGAGATCTTTTAACTAGTTAGAAAGTATTGAATCAGCTTAGTTCAACTGAATTGATATTTTTATCCTCATTAAACATGAACGTTACTGAACCTAGAATAACAGATATCCCATTCAAAAGATATTTGCATTTGTGGAAGGGATAGAAGAAACCATCCTTTTATATTTCAAATAGTTCAAAAATTTTAATAGGTGTCCCATGGTAATGTTTTGCCGTTAGATCTGGTTACAAAAAAACAGTAAAATAAATGCTGTACATACTTTTTATTCTCATCTGCTTTCTGACAATACAATTCCACAAAAATATAAGTGATGTACATACAATAGATGCAATACATAACATACTTTTGTGCTAAAAAGTCATCAAAATTATGCTTTGCAAATTCACATAGGAAGCAATGTAATCTTAACTTTTCCTTAAAAATAAATTCTATTTTTTTTCGTTCTCTGATATAAAAATTAATTTTGATTTGTAGATCGCAGTAAATGCTTGCACCATTATTTATGTAATATATTTACTGTCCTTAGCTGCAAATAAATGAACTTTTATTTCAGTTACAACAAGTGAAATATTTCTAAGAAAAGTATTTGTCGTGACCTTATGCATGAGGAGTCAGCTACTCCTGACAAAGGAAAAATCTGCATTTTGCACTAACGCTGCTTTTCGCAAAGGAAAAACATTGGCATTAAACTTTATTTCCAATCATTTTAGTTTCCTTAGTGCATCAAGTGATGAAAAAATGCAGTTCTTTCTTCTTTCCATGAATCTTTGCTTTTTTTTTTTTTTTTCTTTCTAATTGGTTAGAAAGGATGAAAATTATATAGAACAAAAGCAAATGCTCATGACAAAATATTCTGTATTCATTGGAAACACTTCTTGCATATTTTTTCCCCTTTTAGTTCTTTTACTAAGCCCATCTTGGATGTCATACTACTGGTCAATACTTCTTCCTAAAGTTCCTGTGCTGCCATGAAATGAAAACTGTTGGAAATATGGTTGTTCCATTTCTTCAGAAATAGAATTAAGTGGGCCTTGATCTGGAGGAGTTAGTTCTACAGATTCTCCAGTGAATTCCTGATCAAAATAACGGGTGTCTGTATCTGAAGTTACTAATGGTTTAAAAGGAGGAGTAACCTGCAAAAATAAAAAAATAATTATGCACATTATTTGCTATAAGTGATTTTAAATACATGACTTCGCTATTAAGTAGTTATGCATAAACTTACGATGTGTACATATTAAAAAACGTGTTTTTTTGTATAGGATTTTCAAAATGGCAAAGTTTTGTATTATTGTTAAAGACAAATGCATTTAAAAGCCTTTTTATTTCTCCAAATTTAAATCTGGAACAATATGATACGATTATCTTTTGTCAGAATAAAATAAACCACACTTAATCCTTATGAGCCCTATCTGTGGCCGACTGATTACGATCATTGTATACATGATTAACCCACAAAAGTGGGCTAGCTGCATAGGTGTTTTTGTGGCTTTCCTCATGTATAACATGGATATGAGCCAATTTCTCTTTGAATACGAAGTTGTCTCAGACAGTCCGTCCTCATGTTCTTTGTCATATTCTAATAATCTAATCTCTTAACCCTCAAACACATACAAATATTTGTGCATGTCTGGTTGGTACCTGCAAAGAAGAAATATTTTCTCTATATAAATTGCACAGTCATTTGGTTATAAAAGGGGGGTAGTTAAATATCAGAGGAAGTGGTTTTAGTACACAGATTGAAATTAAGTTATAATTTTCTATGAACTGGTTTATATGTATCAACTTTGTGTTTTGTTTTCTGCCAGTTTTAATGGATTTCTCTGGAACCCCTTTATTACCGAGAATTAAATATATCTGAGCATAAATATTTACTTTATTCAGAATAATTTGAAAACATAGTATAATGCTTAGACTCATAATGCTTTATATAGAAAAACACTGAAAGGTAAAAACATTCCCACACCAATAAATCAATCCCATAAAAGGAAGACAATGAAATATTTTTCATTTACAACCATATGGTAAATGGCCTTACAATGTATATTACTAACTAAGAGCACTGGATAACATACTGTTTATTTGAAATCAGTTCTGGCTGAGGTAATTTTTGTCTCAACTGTGTGCTTGCTGTTGTGTCTCAACTGTGTATAACTTGCTGAATCCGTGAGAAAACTTCCAAATTTAATATTCAAGTGCTTTCTAAAAATCCACCACACCTTTTTACCTAATTTATAACTTAGATTATTCATTCATGAAATTCTTGTTATAAAGTTAAAAGAAAATTTAAGAATATTATTTCCAGAACAAATGCTATAATTTTATGTCAACTGAAAAGAAATAAAATGCTAAATGAAACACACACAGTGATATATACATTGTATGCCTTGTATACATATATATATATATTTACAAAAATAGTCACCTTTTTCTCCAGAAGATCTTGCCATGGCATGGAGCGGAAAAAAGGATCCAACATAACTTCTTTTGCATCATCAGGACCTCCTCCTAGCCTTAATTAGACATTAATTTTATTAAAAGCATTTCAATTTATGCATTTATTATAAGTTTATTGCTGCAGTAAAAAATGTGTGTAGTTTAATAGATTGTGCAAAGAAGTCCTGTGGTGTCCACATCAGATATTTTTAATAGACACATATAAAAGCAATTTAATTTGAATTTGTATTTATTAAAACATAATATAACAAAAACTTTCAAAATTCATTTTAAGTAAACACTTTCTGATAACCTCAAGATAGTTTTTTTTACCAATATACAGTTGCATGGAGAGTAAAATAAATCTGTTTCTCTTGGGGTGAAAACAGAAGATAGCACCTTTTCCAATCAACGGAAGATTAAAAATAGTAACTAATATATGAAATAATTATCAATGAAAAACAAGAATTTTCATCAGAGGAAAAAACAATATATGAATGAATGAAACGTAAACTTAGTATACATATGCAGTCTGTTTTTTTTTTTTTTTTTTAACTACTTAATATCTATACTATATGTTATTGCTCTCTCTTATTTAAGTTGCACAGTTTAAGGTATACCCAGTTTTCATTTAATAAAATACATGGATAAACAAAAAATATTACCCCATGGATAATTAATTACCTTTTTAATTCATTCACTACAGATTTACCCCATGCATGATTATTTTCTTTACTCGTTAACTACATACTTACTAGTTCCAAAATTTGGAAAAATTTTTGCTTTGAATATGTGAAGTACAAAATCTGAAATCCGAGCGTCTAATATCTGGATCACAATATATGTGTATGTGTGTGTAATAATAAATTGATAAAATGAGAAAATTTAGTAGAACTATTTGCCGACAATCATGGCTGGAGTGACGGGGACAGTGATAGCAGATAGCTTGGCTCTCTGACATAATAAATAACTGGCCTCTTTTAAGGAACCAAAATCACTTGATAATCTGAATGATCTCTTCATTATTTGTTGATTCTTATCAACTTATCTCATTACATTGCACTCCATAATGAAGGCAATCTGCAACCAACAATTTTAATTATGTAGTTACATTTTTTTAAACAATAGAGAAATATAGCCAAGCGAGAGATGTTGCTCATTCAGGCTAAAGTAAGCAGCAAAAAAGAGTGCACACAATGCAGCTGAAGTATTTATACTTGGAAATTTTTTTGCCTGAGTTCTAAATGATGAGTGGCTAAAAGCTCACCGAAATGTGGATCTCTGCATAGAAAGAAATATAGTCAGTGCGGATGTAATGGGAGTTGTACTAATATTCACATCAGAAATGTAAAGGTGTACTGCCAAATAAGTTTTTCACACACACACGTGTGTGTGTGTGTATATATATATATATACAAGCAAACACGTGTGTGCGATTTATATATATATATATATACAGACTTGGTTTTGGAAAAAATTAAAATATAAGAGTAGTATCTCACTTTAATATATGCTTAATGCTTCATGCGTGTGCAATAGACTTTTTTTATAATAAAGCAAGTGGAGGGATTCTTAATTTCACATCAGCATTAAAACACCTTCATCTTGAAAAAACACAATTATTTATTTGCATAAATCAGTTATGATTAATAATTTTGCTCTGTAGCCATCTTTCTGTTTGACATACATATCAAACTGAAACACCCTACTAAAGTTCACCACTCATTTTACACTTACTGAATAAATTATATTTCCTACGCCAACCAGATTAATTATTTTCTGCTTTCATCATCACATGACTAAACTCAGGACAACTTGAGAAATAAATCAAGAAAAGATGTCTAAAACAAACTTTTTTTTTAATATTCTAACTGAATTCTAAACAGCATGGTAACTTGTTACCCTTAGCAAGTTGAGTGTGTTGATGAGGAGAAATTTAACAAAAATTTCTCTCCATATAGAAAAATAAAAATTTGTAAATGATATTCATAGGTCAAAATATTACATTTAATGCAGTTTTGATCAAGAATGACTGATTTATATATATATATATATATACATATAAGCCTTAAGTATCTGCCAGAATTTATTTTTTTCAGACTCGCATAAGCATATACTAGACTTACAATATATGTACAATATACAATAAACTGATGTAAGTATAATAAATAACTAACATAATTAAGGCTGAACTTCCTCTGCACAAAATTTAGTGGGACAATCTCATGACATATCAGCAACGGTATATTAGCGAATGCTAGTTAAGTTTCATGATGATAGCCACAAATTCTAAGGTTTCCAGATATCAAGAACAAAACGCAAAATTTTCCAATGAATGAAATTTGTGAAAAAAATGTGGCGAAGTAATATATGAAGATGATATAACAGAAGTTTCCAATTGTGATCACAATGCCTCAATCATCAAACCACTAATGTATGGGAAAATCTGTAGTATGGTTCTAAATCCAGAAAATACCATCACCAAAAGTGAAGAAAGTTATAGACAGGTTGCTGAGAATGAAAAAAGTTTTACCGATAATTTAGTCAAAATTCTCAATAAAGCAATTACAGGTCTTGAAGAATGGAACTTAGTAGCTGGATAAGAAATTATGTTTATCAATAAAATTAAAGAGAAAGTATACACACAAAAAATAAAGCAATTTGAACAACTTACATTGAGAGAAATGTTTAATAAAACAAATAAATAAGTATTGAAGCTCTTTTGTAAATTTTAATATCCTTAAGATCATAAATGCTTCAGTATTTTATAAACAACTGTTTTGTATTTTTAATTTTATAATTTATATGTTTCATCTTACTAGATTTAAACTGACGATCTAAAATACAGAAAATTCCAAAATCTAGAATCAGCGAAGTCCCAGTGTGTCCACATCTCAGACTTTGTACTGCACATATATATTAGAAATTTAGAAAAATTACTATTAATTATTAAATTAACACAAAATGCTGCAAAATTAATTAAACAATAAAGAATTCACATAGTAACAAACTTACAAAGAGGAACAGAAACAAAAGTAGATCAATAAAAGAATATTCATAGAATATTTAATAATGAATAAAAAATAAAAAATCATAAATAATAGTTGAAAATTCCTTGGGCTTTCTTCAAGAAGCAGCCTACAGAACTTTTAACAGTGCCATAGTGCTGAATTATGCCCTATGAGTAAGTTTGACATTATATAAGATTTAATTTATGTTTATTTCTTGTTTATATAAATGTACATATATATATAGGGCTTGAAATAATTTTAAAAATCTAGTTGCCAAAAAAAGAAAAAAATTCTGGTTGCCATTCTTCTCAATCCTGCTTCCCAAAATAATAGAAAATTACTAGTACTAATCATTCCAGTGCTGTTAACTTTTTACACAGTCTCTTAATTAATGGAATTTGCTGTATCGTCTTCATCTAACTTATGCTTCAGACACTCTTTGGTTGCACTACTAATGCGTCTTGATGTTTTGCTTCCAAAAACCAAGAGCCTATTGCTCTTTGTGGCTGAAAGTTTATTAGTGAAATCCATTGTGTTCAATCATCATAAAGTCATTGACCTATGAAAGAGATGTCTTACTGATATTCATTTGGCTAAAATCTTGTTTACAAGATACTGTGGAAGATAGAAAAAATGCTATTATTGACCATAACTGAATAGGAAGAGAATTTTTTTTTTTTTTTCGTGAATTTGCTTTAGAAAGCAATTCATTTATTTCACCCTGTTCTAAAACGTTAAACTTGTACATTCTGTAAAAACTTCAAGTTTTGCTCTTTGGAAGACAGGCTTTGAAATGACAGATATCCTTTGAAGTGATTGTATAAAGTAACAATTTCATCCTTTTTGTAACTTCACAAACTGTCATGAGGTCGCATGAAAGTGTCAAAGACAATACTTGCCTTTATAATACCCAAAATCTCATCCCAGAAAAAATTTCATAAATTTCTACTGGTCTGAATCAAAATTTTGACAATCAATATTTGTAAGATGAATGTTCCTAAACTTCCCACTAATAGCAGTTAAATTGACAAACTGTTGTTCATATGTGGCTTAGATTCCCAGTCATTCAGCTCTCAGATTGCCCTGTTAATGAGCCTCTACTTTGCTCAAAATTCTGATCTTTGTTTGAAAAATCAGAAAAAGTTCCTAGAGAATAGAAAGAAAATCTAGCAAGAAATGTAAAGTTAAGACAAAATGAAAGTTTTTCATTTTTTTCAATAATCCTCTGGCCACAACAGCATCCTTTTTCTTTTCATTTGACACTCCTAAATGAACAATTAGTAAAGTCAATGAAAGTTTTTCCATTTGTTTCAATAATCCTCTGGCCATAACAGCATCCTTTCCCTTTTCATTACACTCCTAAATGAACAACCAGTAAAGTCATAGTTGTTTAACAAAGCAAGAAAGGAACCAATTTTAAAATTCATGTAAATATGAATTTCAGGAGTTTTTACTGCAACTGCTGAGCAGCTTTGCCTAGTTGCCTTAGTCTTTTTGGAGAATTACTGTAAAATGTATACAGTTTCTTAAGAACATCATCCAGTTCATCAAGATACTGTGTCCGAGTCCACACACTTAAATTTAACTTGTGTGCAATACGGTACTGTGTTTCAAGCTCCTTTATGTTCGTTTTCAACATGGTAGATACATCAACTTCTCTTCTGATCATGTTAGCAGCCCCATCTGTTCCAAGACCTCAGTTTCTGCCCTGCCAACTGATTCTAGCTTTTGCAATTTGTGATCTAAAATTTTATAGCAATGTAATGCAGAATCTCTTATATACTCAACATATGTTATTAGTTCTTCCTCTGTATATTTATCAGTTGATGCATCCAAAAAAATGCTAACACAACTACAATCTAAAATTTCTGCAATAATCTCCTTACTACTAATAGCTGTAATATGAGAAATAAATTCCCTGCACTGTACATCATTTTGATATTCACTGACAGCAACACTTACTTCAAATTTATTATGCAGCTTAATCAAATCTTTTAAAATCAGAAAATGGTTTATTGTGCTTTGCAATAAGCTGTGTTAAACAGCTTTTCTAAGTGCTGAAACGATCTTACATAATTTTTATCTGGTACACTACTAATGGTGTGGAGTGGAATTTGTACAGCTATAATTTCCAGCAAGCAATCTTTGCACATTTGTGACTGATTGTGTAATTTGAAAGTTCCTAATTTGAATAGCCCACTGAAAATTTGCACAACCCGTGAGTATCCATCTGCTATTAACATCATGCACACTCTACAATGAGCAATACCATTTTCATATGATAACCACTGCTTTCTGAACTGCCTCTTGCATTTTACAGCTATGACAATTGATGCTGGTATCACATTGCACAGAAGACTCATGTGACAAATCCAGTTGTTCAAAAAATAACAAGATACTTTGATTTCTCTTGATTATCATAGGAGGAAAAAATTTGAATGAATTCACTAACAAACATGTTTATTATAACTCTACTAGCGAAGTACCCATGTAGCATGGCAGTTACGACCATATTAAAATTATCACACACACATACATTTCAACATTACTTTCATGAAGCGAAATAAACACGCATAATTTCAATAAATGGCTACTACAGAGAGTAAGGTATTTTAGAAGCTGATAAAATATTTCACAACCAAATGTAAATGGCCAAATGACCTTCTTTTTAAGTTTCTAATAATTCTGTGTGCTGAAAAGCGACCCATTACTTATGCATTTTAATGTGGCATTGAACCATAAATCATGTAGTATAGAAATTTATTTTATATTCAAAGACAGAAAGGTATGGCATGACTATAAATAAAATGTAGCCTGTCGCAAAAATAAATCATGAAAGTAGACAACACAAATATTAGCCACACATTTCCAAGGTTATCCCCACTCGTCAGCTAAAATATCTTAGTTGCCAGAGGAAGGCTGGCAACCGTTATTTTGAACCCTGTAACATACATATACATGTATATATTAAATTCACTATGTCAGTGCAAGTAGTTTAAAGATCTAAGAATTTCTTAATAATTTTAGAGTTGTGTCATAATTATATAGTATTGTTATAGCTATCTAGTTCGAGCATAGATATTTCTGTTCTTATTAATAAATCAGGTTTGCTGATTAATTCACTGCATCTGAACTAGCAGGATGCATATCTAAATAGATATTAAAATACAGTACTGCTTTTGAGATTAAAATAATAATAATTTCTGAATAAAGATTACCTCTTCTTTGGATCTTTAACAAGTAAACCACTGAGAAGAGATCTAGCCTCGGGAGAAAGGTTTTTGGGAAATTTTACTTCTTCTATTAATATTAATTCAAATAAGATATCATGATCTCTATTGTAAAATGGGAGACGACCACACATCATCTCATACATGACAACTCCTAATCCCCACCAATCAACAGCACGGCCATAATCAGTATCTTCTAAAACCTAATTAAAAATTCCATACAAGAAAATACTTTAGAATGCAACAGAATTTACAGTTTATTAATAATTTCAAATAAATTAATAAATTAAACATATTCATGAGTTCATTATACAAGGTGTCTCAAAACTCCTGTAGAAACTTTTAGGAAAGGCATGAAAACATTGTACCACATTCACATATGAAATCATGACTGGACATGTCACTGTAGGAGATAGAAGCAATACAGCAAGATATAATAGACAAAGCATTGTAAAGTAAAGTGAACTTAACAGTAACAAGTGATAGACATAGAATACAATTTCACAGGTCAATTCAAAGTTCCAACCATTTACAGTGATGCATGTCTAATACTGATATATCATGGACTGTCAAACATTTTCAAAGATACCTGGAGTTCAGTGAATATTAGCAGCAGTCTGTCCACTACTATCAGCTAATCCATACACAAAGTGCATAACCACCAACTCGGTGTTCCTGCACTTCGCATTGTATATTCTCACTGTGACACAGCAAGGTTTGATGAGAGACCTCCTGGCGCCACTGGCATGCAGCATCACCTATCAGTTTCCAATCCTGCTTTCTTATCTGAATATATAGTTCACACTGATGTTCTCTCTCTCTCTCAGAATTTGTATGCAAATCCTCCTCAAAATATGCATATAGAGTTTTGAGACACCTTGTAGACACCTTTAAAATGATGAACCATATAACGTACATAGCTGCCAGCTTCTCCAATTTTACTGGAATCTTCTGTTTTAATTTTTAGCCTTTACAAAGGGAAATGTTTCTTAGCAATAAATAAAATTTATTCAATCAATGAACCAAACTATGTGCAAATTACTTTCCTCTACTTTTATGAATCCCAGCATACTTTTCCTCATTAAATTTTATTTCATTTGAATTAACTTCATCTACTGTAGACATATACAGAACTCTTAATGACGATTCAACCAGGTTTATTGCATTTAATTTTGTTTTATATCAATATATAGTACATTACTGAGTTTATCCACATGATGTACATACACTAAATATTAATTTTATTTTCATAGTGTTTAATTCTTTTGATAAATAAAACCTTTTCTTTCCTGCTTGGGACTAATAATTTAAAAGTGTAAGATGATTACAAAATGAAATTAGCCAAAGAATGTAAAATTTTAAATATTTAGCTTTATATTAATGTATTTTATATTAGTATTATATCAGAAATACACTCTTTTGCAAAAAAATGAAGCACCAAGGACTTTTGCGATTGTGACGAAATTTCGTATGCAAAAACATCTTGATCAAACATGCAAATGATCAAGTTTCAAGGCTAAGGAACAGGAATTGCGATCACAGCGTGCATTTGTAGTGTGCAATTCGCAAACTATAAAACCAGTAACAGAGGTGGCAAATTTATCTTTTTTTGTTCTTGCCATTGTAATTCTGTAAAGAAGCAACTAATGCCATTACAACGATACTGAAGACCTTACAGACAACTAAATGACTTCGAACGTGGTCAAATTGTAGGGTTGCGTGAAGCCGGGTGGTCATACCAAGCAATAGACTGCCACCGGCAGCATAGGGACACTGCTGTGCAAAGATGTTGGCTGCAATGGTTGCTAAATAGAAATAGACAAAAGGAAGGCTCCGCAAGGCCAAGGAGCACAAATAGGAGGCAAGATAGGATGATTGTTCACCAGGCCCGAGCCACCCCAATGGTATCATTGTTGACTATTGAACGCATTACAGCCACGTCTATACTTCCCATGGTGCCGTCCACCATCTCATGCCACTTGTCTGAGGTGGAGTTACGCTCACAGTGGCCTTTAAAACCTTTGCCTTTAACCAGACAAGATCGGCGGAGTCGTCTGGAGTCGTGTAGCTGATCATCATGGCTGCCATCAGACTGGCATCGTTTAGTGTTCAGCGATAACTTCCGCTTCACTCTTGAAGCAGATGACCACCATGTTCATGTCTGGAGAGGACGAGGCCAGCGGTTCCAATCAGCCCTTGTTTTACAAAGGCCCTTGGTGTAATTACCCTTGGTGTAATGATGTGGGACACTATTTCTTATGACAGCAGGTCACCTTTGTCAGCCTCCGTATATCTTTAACAGCTCAATGTTATGTTGATATCCACCTGCGGCTGGTGGCATTACCCTTCATGGCACATCATCCTGGGGCCATTTTCCAACAAGATAATGCTAGGTCACATACCGCTCGCATATCTCTGGACTCCGTGCAGTTGATACTCTTCCTTGGCCGGCAAGGTCACCAGACATTTCACCAATCGAGCATGTCTGGGACATGGTAGACTGCCAGATTCAGGCACCACAAAATATTGCAGATCTGGAGCGACAACTGATGAATGCCTGGCAGAATGTGTCGCAGGATGACATTGGGAACTTTTGCCACTCCTTGGCTCAATGAATTCAAGCATGCATTGCCGCCAAGAGCGGTTCGACCAACTACTAATTTGAACACTCAATGTGTGATTGTGAGCCATGAAGAGGTACTATGAGCTTGATTTTTTTATTATTTTATTATCTGTGTATGAGCTATATACATATTCAATTCCATCAAGAACAACCATTTCCTTCATGGTGCTTCACTTTTTTTACAAAAGAGTGTACTTCAAAAACCTGAACTGTGCATTATAAAGTGTTTTGAAATGAGATCACCACACTGAATAAAAACCTCCAGGAAACTCCCAGTTTTTCTGCTAGAAACACCCAATTCTTTGTATTTCAAAACTAGTTACAATGAATAATGTTGAAGGCATTTCTAATTATAGCTTAAATCAATGTTTCTCAAATTTTTTTAATACTGCGACCCACAAGCATATTAGTTGCTTTGAAAACAGAAGGGGGAAGGGGAGTCTTAGAGGGAAATAATGTAATAATGAAGTAATAATAAACAAACATGGGTAACTATTTGTATTTAATTGACATTAATCACTTCATAATTACAGGTGCATGTAAATACATAACAAAAACAACAACAACAACAAAAAAGTATTTCAAAACTGTATGCAACCTATCAAAAATTGGGTACTTACGTATTATCGCAACCAGGTTGACGCTATTCGTAAGTTTTGACGCTATTTCTAAGTTTGAGTAAAAAAGTATGAATAGAAAGAAAATGTACATTTATTAATTACAGATAATTTTTAATACAGTTTTTTATATTATTTTCTTTTAAAATATAAAATAGCAATTAAACCCTTCCGGTTTCGAATTTGAATAAGTTGCAGAATTATTTTTTCGGCGGAAATCTTTTGGCTATTGCTTTTAGCACTGATTTAAAACTGTATTCGCCATAACCATGTACACGTCGACTTATTTTTACTTAAAAAAACATCCCAGAATTGCACAAAAATGGCATTGCGCACACTCTTCACTTTATCCATGTACACTGCTATTTTCTCATAAATTACAAAAATTTGCACGAAAATGCAGGTAAGTTTTGTGAATCTCCACATGCTTTTTTTACAAAACTACGTATAACACGTAGGGTTGCCAAATTTCGCAATTTATGCAAATTTTGACCTGGTTGCGATAATACGTAAGTACCAAAAATTGCCTTATGACCCAAACTAAGAAATATTATCTACATTACTAATTTAGAAGTCAAGCAATAAAAATCAGCGTTATATTTTCAAATTTTAACAGGACTAGTTTTGATGGTTTTACTGAACCATCATCCTCACCTGCAAAGGCACAAATAAACGAGATAAGATATAACACCCATGTAGTTAAATTCGAAAAACTTCTTTTACAGTCTTCCAATTCAAGTAGTTCAAAAAATCTTCCCACTGTATACATTAAGCCAATAGTTAATATTTCTAGTATTACTTTATCAAAAGAAAACACAGAAATATAAAATATAATTTTAACTTCTCACAAACTTCTAAACCCTCGATACCAAAGATTTTGGCTCCTATCGAAAAAGCTTTCAGGTTCAGTAAAGTTTCTGATTCACAGAAAGAAATGATTAGGCATCTTACCACTCATAATGTGAAATTCAATAATAAACCTTTGAAGCCAAATCTAAATGTGAGAGAAAGAGCTACAATGCGTGAAATTCATTGTAACCCCGATATTAATCATTTCAGAAGCTGACAAAGGTGACCAGATAGTCGTCAAGGATAAAACGACTTACATCGATGGTGTCACTAAACACTTAAATGAGGGACCATATAATTCGATCCCTACAGATCCTTCACCTTAGCATTTGTCAAAAATGAAAACTGTGATCAAATCCTCACAAAATCCTTTCAACCAACTTAAAACAGTCGCTTATCCCATCTGTTGCGAATTGTGCCAGATTATATGCTCTTCCCAAAATTCGTAAAAGTGGTTTTCCTTTCCACCCTATAGTATCACATTTAGGCATTGCCTTGTATCCGTTAGCTAAATATTTAGTTTCTAGACTTTTCAACTCTATTAAATAATAACATTTACACCATAAAAATTCAATAGAGTTTATAAAAAAAGTTAAAAGCATTTCTCCTAGAAATTTACTAATGGTTTCTTTTGATGTAAAGTCATTGTTCACCAATTTTCAAGTGGAGGGTGCATTAAGATGTCTAGAAACCAGACTTCTTACAATCAAACTGAGGGATTAGCCATGGGAAGCCCCCTCAGTCCCATCCTGGCTGATATCTACATGCATTATTATGAATTAAAATTGTTTGAAACTTTTAACTTCCCGGCATGGTTCTGCTACATAGACGATACTTTTACTCTGTTTGAAGGTAATAAAGATGATTTAAATAGAGTTCTTCAAACACTGAATTCCGTTGATCCTGCTATTCAGTTCGCCTTTGAAGTTGAGACTTGCAATTCTCTTTCGTTTCTCGACATTTTGGTCACATGTAACACATCCAACTTCAGTACTACAGTTTACCGGAAACCTTCATCAATTTGCATATTAACACACTTCAAATCATATCATCCGACTAAACTAAAATTAGCTTCATTTTATTCCTATGTTTTCTGTGCTCTTCAAGTTTGCTCCTATAAACTATCTCTTGATGAAGAACTAAATTATTTAAAAGCTATTAACAGGGGCTTTTCTCCCAGCATTATTAATCAAGCAGTTAAAAAATTCTCATCTCAACACACCAAATGGCACACTCTTGTTTTAGGAGATTATAAAAATTCTGTTGTCATTCCAATCTTTCCATCAATTAGCTATAAAGTTGCACGTATTTTACAGAAATTTAACTTTCGTGTCGTTTATTCTCCCATCAATAAAATTCCGAGTTCCATACTCGAAGACCCCATTCTGGATTTGAATTCCTGGGGTATTTCAAGGACCCCATTCCGGATTTGAATTCCTGAGGTATTTACAGGATTCCTTGCCAGTGTGGTTCAATTTACATTGGTCAAACTAAGTAAACTAAGTAAGACAGCCTTAAAATTTCGCATTAAGGAACATGAAGCATATATTAGAAAAAAAGGAAACACAGAAGTCTTCTGTTGCCCAGCATTGTTGATCCGAAAATCACACTTTCAATTTTTCTGCAGCCAAAATTATTTAACAAACATCTTCCACTGGTGAACTGGATTTTATAGAGGCAATTCACATTAAAAAAAATCTTTCTGTTATAGTTCGCGACCCTAATTCCCATCCATCTATGTCTTCAGCCTTTAAAGAAATTGTGTTTTAGTTCTGGTTTCATCAACAGATGGTGCCAGTAGCTTGATGTCTGTCCGATCTTTCTTATCTTTTCTCATCTAATCACCATATCTTATCTCGTTCATTTGCACTTTTGCAGCTGAGGTTGATGATTCACTAAAACCATCGAAAATTTGAAAATATATCGCTGATTTTTGTTGTTTGACTTCTAAATTAGTACTTGTTCGACGTGTAATGTTATCATAATTAACTACATTATTTTTTATATGATCATTCTATTTATTACTATGCAAAAATTTATATAACTGCTGAAATATGCTTAACACTGGTTGATATATGAGAAGAATTAGGCTTTCAGATACATGAAGTTATCATTTATTAAGAATGAGAAGAATGACTAAAAGGTCTGAAGGAAACCCAGAACACTTTAATAATACAGGAAATCTATCAAAATAAATATACCTGGGGAAAATGAAACGGAAAACAGAAAAATATCTAAATCAGCTATTATGCTTTAAAACATTTTGAAAAATAATCTACTGATACAGAATTAAAAAAATACTTCATTAACACAACAAAATACGCTGATGAGTTAGAACATTATGACCATCCCCATATTTTTCAACGAACATATCTGGATGACATGGAGGGCATGTGATTAAGTGAGAATGGTATTTAACTGCTGCTGGAGAAGGTAAGGAATCATTCTTGAACTTACTTTTGCAACTGATAGGAAAGACTACTGATCTAAATGAATTTGATAGAGAGCAAATTGTAAAGGCCTGAAAACTTGGAATGAGCATCTCCAAAACTCCACGACTGGTAAGTTGTTGATGATCTGCAGTTCTCAGTATTTATGCAAAGTGGATAAATGATGATGAAACCAGTAGCACCACTTAAAAAAAAAAAAAAAAAAAAAAAAAAAAAATAGTGAACAGTAGATGCGAAGGTTTTGGATGTCCACACATCATCAAAGAAAAGGACGTTGGAGACTGTTCCACTTGGTACAGCAAAACTGGTGCCAGATAGTGGTTCAGCTGACAGCCTATGTGCAAGTGTTTCAGAATGCAGAGGTTCAGTTGGCAACCTATGTGCAAGTGTTTCAGAATGCAGAGGTTCAGCTGGCAACCTATGTGCAAGTGTTTCAGAATGCAGTGGTTCAGCTGATGCCCATGAGTAAGTGACCAATACAGGTCCATGTGTAAATGTTTCAGAACACACAGTTCAGTGGGCACTGCTGGAAATGGGATTGCACAGCAGACATCTCACTCATGTGCCTCTGTGGACCAAGCGTCATTGTCAACTATGCCTACAGTGGGCCCTGGACATTGAGACTGAATAATGGATACATGGAAGACAGTTGCCTGGTCGGATGAATCATGATTTCTCATTCATCATGTTAATGGTTGTGTCAGGGTACACCATCTTCCAGGTGAACAGTTGCTCCCCCCCACACACACACATCAAGGAATACACAAGCTGGCAGTAGCGGTATCCCACTTTGGGGGGGTGTTGCCATGGATGTCCCAGCTTTGGAGCTTTGGGACCCTTAGTTGTGATAGAACACACCTTGAAAGCTGTGGATTACCTGAACATAATTGAAGATTATTTGTCCCTCACATGGTGTCTATCTTCTCAACTAGGAATCTTCCAGCAGAACAACACCCATGTCACAAGGCTCAAATTGTGTTAGAGCGGTTTGAGAAACATAAGAATGAATTCCAGTTAATGTCCTGGCTACCTAACTTACTGGATCTTAAACCAATACAGCAAATTTGGGATGACATGGAGTGGCAGCTCAGGACACCTATTTTATGATGACTGGAAACGTCTACAACTTGAGCGAACAATATTGACTCATAAACAAACAAAAAAAAAAAAAAATGGTATGGACAGCCATTACAACTTATCAGAGAAAGACATTCTGTGGTTCTCAGTTGGAGGGCAGGTGGGTCCATTTGCTTTTATTGAAAGAGGGACAAGGCTTCAAGGAGCTTTAGACCAATCACAGTACAGACGAGCGACAAAATTTATAGCACATGCTGGCTGAAGTTCTAGGAATATTCTCATATTATTTCACTAACTCATACGCTGTATTTGTAGTTCGAAAAAAAAAAATGGCACAAAGCAGTATTATGACCAACACACAGCAGAATATGCTGCTGTGTGATGTGAAGGAAAATCCCGTTTTTTTAAGGGGAAAGTTAACGCAGGAATTTAGGCTAAGAAATAAAGAGAGATGTGGGATACCGTGAAAGCAATGGTACATAGATAAAAGTAAATGAATTAAGCTTACTTCAGATCTTTTTAGAAATAAACAATTTTAATCATTTAAATTTATACTATGATTAATTTGCATTACAACCTAATAGCAAACTAAGTTTTTTATTTATTATTATTTTTTTCATGCTTACATTAAAACTGTTTTCACACAATTTATTTTATAGTTAACATTAGAAAAATATTTCTTAAAGTAAGAAATTAGAAAGAAAATATTTCTTTCTTAATGTTTCTTCCTCTCTCTCTTTTTTTTTTTTTTTTTAAGTTTCTGTTTCTATGAAAATTATTTCTTTCAGGAAAAGAAATAAAATTCATTCGTTATTACAGTATGGCCGATTGCTGCTGCATTCAGCTATCACACATGCATCAAAATGTTTTATTTTAAATAATTTATTCTATAATTAACATAAAAGAAAATAATTTTTCAATACAAAATATATAACCAAAATTATACTAATCTGTTCTGTAGGTGTGATTAATTTGTATTGCAATTTTTGTCACGCATATATTAGTAATAGTTTTTTTTTTAATATTACATTGCTGTTATTTTAATTTCTTATATATATAAGAACTGATTATTTTAGATATTCTTCCTTCTCAAAAGATTTTATTCTGTGAAAATAATTAAAACATAAGTAATATTATTTTCACAATGGAAATACTAAAGTAAAAATAATCAATGTAGGTCTCCTGTAGTTGAAGAAGTCCTTGTCAAACTAGTGTTTTGACACATTAAATAGAAAACCAAAAATAATCGATATCTCTTTTACAAAAAATGAGAACTCTGCTATGAACAGCGGGTTTTTTTTTTTTTTTTTTTTTAATTTGCAAAGAAACAATGATTTTTTTAATACTAACAGATTACAAAAGTAATATTTCATGAACAAACTCCCAGTCTTACAGCATTGTTACTTTATAGCATAATACAACAATAATGCACTATAATTCTGCTCACAAGGCCACCAGCGGCCAAGCGGTATAGTCGCAGAACACAGGTAATTCGGTTCGAGGTTCAACGAGCTGGCCGCATCGGCGCTTTAGTGGCTTTCCCCATGTGTAACGTGTATATGAGCCAGTTTCCCTCAGAAATCACTTAAAAAAAACAGCTTTAAGCCGTAATAAAATTACACACACACAGAAAAAAAATTTGAAAGCATTCAGATTTTATATTACGGCCAAAGGGCAGGTTTTTTTTTTTTTTTTTTTTTTTTTTTTTTTTTTTTTTTATGTTTTGCGTGTTACCTTTATTTATTAAATATCATATTCTTCGCACTTAAAACCATAAAATTCAATTCAACAGCAATATCATATAATTTAAAAAGAGCATATCCTTAGAATTTACGATACACAATCTAGTGCGCTAGAAACAAAAATGTTTTTTTTTTTCCTATGCTATTGTGTTACTGAGTAGGTAGTCACAATGTTTGGCATTTCAGTGTATATATCCCTCATTATAGAATAATACACACTTTATTGTCCCGGATAATAAATACAAACTGTAATCTTACAATACAAATCTTTAAAAAAAAATAATTTATAAATAACTTACCTTTTTTTAAAATTGAAATAACATTTTTTGCAATATATATGAAAAAATAGCACTATTGTGTTTATTTCCTTGTAATATAAGAAATTAAAAATAACTTTAATCAGAAGAAAATTATGCTACACAAGATGCCTTAATTAGCTGTCTAATTTTTATGCCCTAAATCATGCAGAAAATATACTGTTTATTGGATGGAAACACGAAATTTTCATTTAAATCAGGTAATTCAAAGAAAATGTTTATCTTGGTTAATTAAAAAGAAGCTCAGCACCAATACAATGCCAAACATGCAATCACAGCTTAAAAGTTTAGTCTCCCTAATAAATTCCATAGACAGTAACAGATAAGAAAATGTGACTAAAAATAAGATTGTACAGAATTACAGCATTTGTACAGAGTACACTCTTGTTAGCACATGTTGTAGTTAGCACATCCAACTAGCAACTGGAATATCAATGATTCCCAGAAAGGCACAGCTGATTTTTCATGTTTAGCAGTTCAAAATTGCTTTAAAATCTCTACAGTGAATCTGTGCTGATATGTGGTGACTTGCCACCAATTGGATATGGTTGAATCTATCTCATGCTTCTCCCTAGCTGCTCTGGATTCTGGTATTCTTTCTGTACACGCTCTTGTGATTTTTTTAATGGTAAACATCTACCATGGTGCTCTAGGATTCAATTTCTGACACATAAATTTGATTTTTCATACTCCCTGCTTTAAAAAAAAATAATACTCTCTACAAGTTTCCTTTAAATGAATCACAAAATAATTATGATTGCTGTCTGCAAAATATGAAGATATTCTGAGAAGAACCCTTTATTGCTGTAGTTGTAGTATTTTTAAACTGCTAATCATTTTTACAGCTAGTGCTATTCTAATATTTTGATTTAAAAGTAGAATTATTTTTAGTACTTGTGTATTATTCATACTGGGAACTTTGAAAGCACTTCAAGTCGGATTTGGCTAATACCCCCCCATGGGTCCAGTTATTACCTAATAATAGCATTAATGCTACACATCCAATCATGTTTTCATTAGTGATGTGCAATTTCATTGCTTGTAAATTACAAAAGTTTTACCGTTTGGCAATAATCCACGACTCTTGGCAAATGCTGAGTGATCTATTCAGAAAATTACAATCGAAAAAATATGCCAATAATAAGTAGCACAGGAATGAGCTTCTAGTTAAAAAAAAGACAGTGAATATTGATGACATGTTAACCCCCCCCCCAAAAAAAAAACACACACTGCAAATTTATTATTGAATTACAACTTTGGTTGCTCCCAGAAACAACCAAAGTTCCAAGTAGTGAATAAACATATAAATATCTTGCTTTAACAATATCTATACAATAAGAGCTACCTCTGGAGCTAAATATTCTGGTGTTCCACAAAATGTCTTTGTTGTAGCACCATAATTAATATCTTCTTTACATAATCCAAAGTCAGCTATTTTGATGTGACCATCCTTATCTAATAGTAGGTTTTCTAGCTAAGAAAAAGAAGAAAATGTATAAATTAATCATAATGAGTGGAATACACTAATCATTCTGAATTTAAGAAAATATTAACAAGAATTTCTGTTGATAAAAACATATTGGAATATTTGTTTTTAAATATTATGATTATACAATGTTTTATATGTATTATTATTTAAAAGCATTTCTAAACTAAGGCGAAAAAAATATCAAATCAAAAACATGCAGTTTAATTAGAATTACTAAAATAACTATGTTGTTGCAGCTTTGCAACATTAAAGTGTGAGGAAGTTAACTCAGAATGACAACAAAAAAACACTTATGATGGCAAAAACTAAATTATACAGTATTATTACTTTTTTAACATAATATATTTCAACACCTTCTCTTGTAAATTAAAATAATAATAAACTAGATTAGAAATGTATAAGAATACTATCTTATCAATTTAAACTGTGGTTCAGTCACTATGTCAGGAACTTGTTCCTCTGTCGGTATCTGCTGTACAATGTTTTCTTTACTAAAACTTTCTTTTGTATGAAAAAGGTGCTTGATATTAATAGATTTTATATGTCAATGGAACTGTAGATGTATGTCTAGCAGTGACTGCAGCAGTGTTATCTACTTGAATTACTGGAACCATGCAACTTAGTAGTACCTCTAAATAGTCATTTTAACCAAATGTTTTTTCATAGAACACTCACTTACTGCAATTACCTCTGCTTCAGTTAGTAAAGTTGCAATCAATGACTGTCTTTGGTTAACCATATTATCTCCACCATTATACAATACCGTCCACCACATGTAGATTTTCCTAACTTTTGACATCCTCTGAAATCTGCATCACGTCGAATTTTTCTGTCCTGTGTGTTTTTGTATGTCATACCTTTAAGAAAACAAATGGCTTTCCATCTGAACTAATGTTTCAATTTGATTCAATCATCTTTTAAAGGATTTTTCAAGGTGATGTGAAAGAATGCCAACATAATATGCTAAATTGGATCTTGTAGCTAATATTTTTTTTTTAATAAACTTTCTGACTAATTTTTATGCTTCCATTTACAAGGTGCTTAAGTTCAAATACAAAAAAAATATATATATATATAGCCGGTTTGTTTGTGATTCTGAATCTCGACTTCATTCCTTGGTGAATTTTTCTAATTCTTGGAGATCAAATTTTGCGACCATACCATCATCAATATATAGGCTTGAAATAATTTTCAACATGTGCTTGAAACCAAGCTTCTTCCAGCAGCATAATACTTGTTTCAATCCCTACAAACTGCATTTCAGCTTACAGATTTCATCAGAACCATCACTATGTGCTGCAGGTATATTGATTTTTTAGGTGTTTCAAACAAAATTGTTAAATAGACATCAAACTGAGTAACATGCATTTTCTAATCCTAACTTTGATACTGGAACAAACATTTGTAAACACAATGCATTGATTTTATTTAAAAATATATTTTCCTTGAGTGGCAATGAAAGAGTAATTATGGTGGATGCCAATTTGAACAGTAATGTTTGAAGTATGCATAGTAATTTTGTATTTTTAGTTGTACCATCTCAGTGATATGCAAGTAATGCCCGAATGAAGATTTACTTGTATAAGTGAAGAATGTTTCTTAATGATAAAAGTATCTAACAATTCAGAAGTGGGTTAAAAAGGGTTATTATCAAGGATTCAACAACATATTGCCTTAATGTATGCTAGCCTAAATTGAATGTGGAAGCTTGCCAAAACCAAAAGTAGAAAGGTACCTGCATTTATAAACTGTTTATATTATGTCTAAGTATTAAACAGAAAGAAGTATAATTATTGTATTATTATATGAAAATTGAAGATAGCTTATTTGGCAAAGGGCAAGAAATGTGACTTAAAGGAAATTGTTTTGGAACTTGATGTAGATGTTCCTTCTGATATTAAAACTGTATGCTTAAGGGATGATTTTGAATAGAAAGAACTATAATGAAATATTTACTAAACAAATGCTAGATAGAATTATAAATGATCCTTTAAACAGGGAAAAGTTAAAGATGGAACAGGGTTTGTACACATTTCTGCACACGGAAATTAAGTACTTTTAAGGACTTTTAAAGACCATTAGTGAAAAAAATTAAGGACCTATGAACAAATGGGAACTGAATAAATTCAATTGAAAATATTATCTATGCCTGAATTTCACTTTTGTAATACAATCCTAAAAATAAAATAGATCCCTAAGTAGTATGTATTATTACTAAACATGAATTAATTAACATAATTGTTAATGAGTTTGAGAATAAAATAAACATTCTGCAATTTATCAAATAGCATTAAATATTTTACGCTTATAATAGTTGGTAATATTTGAAAGAAGATAGTGACATTTACGTTTTACTAACAGTTAGCTTTATGTTAATTTATTTTATGTCTCATTTTGTCCCACACTTGGTCAGTCTAGAGGTTTAGTAAATAGCAAGTAGATTTTATGTCAAACAGCATACGTTAAAATGAGAAATAAGATCATAATCAGCATCATTCTTAACAAAAGATTGAATGTTGTCACTGCTACTGCTTGTCTAGAGAAAGACCTGCTGATTAGAACAAACCTGAAAGGCCTGATGTAGGCACAGTTGGCAAGTGTTGAAAGTTATTTAGGCTCTGTTTGATGCAGTTAGTGTCGTAGCTTCGTATACAGTTCCAGGGGTTGTAACCCAGTTAATATACTTTAAGGCTCCAATAAGCCATTAAAGCACCAGAGGTGATAAGTTGTTTTTTTAACTTGAATTTTTACATTTTTATATTTCATCTTGTGACCACAAAGAGTATTAATACTCTAATATGTAGAGTTAATTTTTAAGGGTAAGCAGTTATAAATAATTACATTAGGTAGTTTGATAACCTTAGTCATTATGGATTTACATGATCACTATTAAATTTTATTTTTTAATAATATTTGTTAAAAAAAGCCCTATAAAATCAAAATCTAATAAAATTTCACAGTTTAAAATATATGCAATTTATGACACAGATTCTTAAAACATTTTGGCTAGTTTATATCGATTTCCTTCTCTTTAAGCATCTTTTCTAACAATTAGAGATTTGTCTCAATATGCAAACCAATGCTCTTGCTAGTTTCTGCATGCTTTATCTCCTAACTTGTCAACCTCTCCACAATGTACCTATGACAGTTTAATTGATCTGGTAAAAGTTAAATTGTTCAAAACCCCCGACAGACATGAAGCTCATTATTGCTATGTCTGAAATTAACTACAATATCAGACAAAGGTTTAAATCAGAATCTTATTTAAAAAGAACTTAAGGTATGCTCTGATGCTAAAAAAATCAATTACAGATCATGGTGGCATAATTAAACAAGAACAGTCAAATTCAAACTAATAATGTGGACTAGTGGTCAAAGATTATACAAGTTAATTTTAATTTAATCTGGCTCAGTAACTCTATCATATGAGGAAATAGAAATGAAAAATTCTAGTAAAGGCTGAAATCATAAATAATTAGGTAATTTACATAATAATAGCTGCACATATCTTTGAAGAATAATTTTCTTTATGCATTCAGTTTCTTCAGCACGTTTTCCTTTCATTTTAGAATTTTGGATTTAATTAAGAATTTCTGTTATTCTAAAAACACTAAATGCATTTAGAATGTACAGAAAAAGCATCTAATTTTATTTTAGTAATATGGATATTCAGAAGAAATATGAAATATATATGGTAAAGGCCAGTTACAAAGCTGATGTGGTAGAATTTTTAGAATTAAATGACACACCGAACAACAAAATCTAGAAATGGCAAAACTTTTAGAATTTAGAGCTGGCATTAGAAGCATTTAGAAAGGTACTAGGCAACAGAATTTAGGAACCACAGAGATTGCATCAACTGGGAAAATGTCTAGTGCCAGCTATGTGTATGGTACATTAAGACATATTAGATGAATCTTTTCAATTGCTTTATTAATAAAAAAATCCCTTTCCATAATGGCTGCCCATGTGATAAGATTAGAAGCATTTTTGATATTTTCCATGCTTGTATCTAGTGAAAAGTAGAGAAAGTTAAGGAAAGATAAATATGTTAAGATTTTAGTATCAGAAGTAAACATGCAAAAACTTCATTCATTACTTCTCCAAAAAGTAAGAAATTCATTGCAAACTTTCTCTAAAATACATCCATTACGTGTTGATACCATGGAGACATTTTTCATTTTGTCACATATTTCTCGAATCTTCTAGATTCGTGGGCCTATAAATCTTACCTTCAAATCCTTCTAAACTTTCCAAGCTGCAATGTCTAAAATCCTAAAGAAAAATTATCCCTACCATTTATGTAACAGCAAAAAGTCAGAAATAATTTTGGAAAAAAAAGGAGGGAAAAGTATAAAATTCCTTTTATAGAGAAAACTGATGCACATTCTGAGAATTATGAATATTCTGAGACAATTACATGGGGAAAACTCTTACTATGAAAAAATTAAAAACAAGACATTTTTAATTAATTACAAAGTTAATTTTGCTTTTGCTAAGAGCTGTTTCATAAACTGTGCTTTATAGCATTATACCTTGTTTACTTTTCAGGTTCAAAATATTGTATACTAAGTTGCCAAAATGAAACTTTATAATATGACATCAAAAAATAAAAATGTCTTATTTTAATGTTATTTTTTAAATATAATTTCAATATATTACCATTATTTTAATGAAGTTTATCAATGTTACGATGTTTTAAAAAAAATTGTCGAAAAATCCTCAGATCTCAGAATTAAAAAGTTTCTATACAATCTAAGCTTAAAATTGCCAAAATGTTTAAAAGTCGCCAAATTTAGAACCGTTTAATGAAAGAATTCACATCCCCAAAAGCAAAAATTTGTTTAAGAGCTCTTTATTAGAAAAAATGAATTTCGAAATGCTTATATTTCATTTCTTGCTTAGAAACTCGAGTATCCCAACATTTATCTTAGAAATAGAAACAAATTATAACTCATGAACCCATTCAAAAGATAACTATATATACAGCAGTGAATCCCAAATATATTCCTCTAAAATGCTAATTTACAATCAAAATGGCAGTCGTAAAAACAGACAGAAATTTCAGATGACTAAAATTAAGGACCTTATGCTGATTTTGGCCAAAATTAAGGACCTTATGCTGATTTTGGCCAAAATTAAGGACTCTTAAGGACCAAAAATCGATTCCAAAAATCCTAAGGACTTTTAAGGACTCTTAAGGATCGTATGAACCCTGTGGAAATTTGAGAAAAAGATAAGCAAAGAATACTTGAACTCGAAAAATTGAAAATGGAAGCGGAAATCAGAAATAGTAATGTAAATTATTCTGTTCCTTCTATTGTTAGTAAAAGTAAATTTGTGATATGAGTAAATTAATGCATAAGTATTATTTAAGTGAAGGTGATATAAGTTTTTATTTAGTCTGATTTGAGAGACAGGCACAACATATTGAGTTAGAAGAACAAAATTGGTTTTCTCAGCTGTTGGTTCTATTGCCTTTTGAAATAACTTAATTATCTGCATATGAATCAGAAGAAAAATCTAATGACTATAAGCATGTTAAACAACTGCTACTGAGAAAATTTAAGTTAAGCCCTGAAAAGTTTCGGCAAATGTTTGTTTCATATATTAAAATGTTGCATAATATGTGGAGGAACTTTGCATTTGAATTAAAAAATTATTTTGAAGAGTGGCTTGCTGCATTAAATGTAAGAGATTTTGACTCTTTAAAACAGCTTATTATTGCAGATCAATTAAAATAAAGGGTCCCCGCCTGCTATACAAGATCCTTTCAATCATAATTGGTCTAAATTCAATAATCCTGAAGAGTTGGCGTGTGGATTTTAAAAACAGTTTAGATAATAAATACAGTCAAAAGTCGTTAATCGGGACTCATCGGGACTTCGGCGATTCCGAATTATCAATTTTTCCGGATTATAGATCATCAGTTTAAATCTGGTAAGATGGCATGCAGAAATTATAAAATTAAAAATATGAAACCGTAATTTATGAAATAAAGAACAATTATGATCTAAAGGGTATCAAAATTTACAAAAAAAAAAAGCTTAATATTTATTTGTTTACTTTTTAAACATTTCTTTCAATGTAAGTTGTTTTAAGTTGCTTTGTTTTATGTGATAATACTTTCTCTTTAATTCTATAAACAGACATAATTTCCTGTTCAGTTACAAAGTTCTGCTGTTCAAGTCCTATAATTGGTGTGCCAAGAATACCGACTAATTTGTCAATCGAAATTTTTTTTGTTTTCAATAACCTCTGTGTCACCATCGGAACCAAATTATAATGACGAGGAATTTGATTTAAATCATATCAAAGATGGAATACATCGAGATGAAATACTACATTTAGTAAGGAGTGATAAGCCAAATAAAATGAAAACATTTACCCTGAAGATAAGGATAGTGCTGACAGATCAACTTCCAATTAATTGTGCGCCGCGGCTTTTCCCCCCCCTCGCCCCGCCGCAGAGCAGCGTGAAGTTTATAAACAGATTTCGGAATGGTTAGGTTATTTTTTGCAGCAATTCCACTTTTGTTTAATGGACTTCGAAACATACTTTTGCTTTGGAGATCCTTTACATATTAGTAAATATATATCGGAAATTCTATTTGACATAATCGAAAGTTCAAGCTTACTTTTATAAAATTGCTCTAACAGTCTGCAAAAAATAATAAGCCGGATCCAATTCAAAGATTAAGGAACAACGCAATCTGCAACATTAACTGAATTAGATAATTTTAGCTTAGCTTATACCGTCCATTGTAAACGTATTTTGAGCACGCGCACATGCATATTCGCAGCTGTAAAGGTCAATTCGAAGATTAAGGAACAACGCAATCATCAACATTAACTGAAATAGATAATTAGATAATTTTAGCTTATACCATCCGTTATACATTAAACGCGCACGCGAAAACATATTCTGTGCTCGTGCACATGCATATGCGCAGTCATAAAGGTCTTACACGCACGCGTAAACGCCTATGCGTCTACGCATGCGTCAACGCAATGCATGCGCAGAAAGTTTGTAGCTTTGAGGTCCGGATTATGGGTGTCCAAATTAACGACTTTTGACCGTACAATTTGTGGAATCAATTTTATAAAATAGACAAAGGGGATATAATTCTGGTATCTTCAATGAAAAGGGTGAGCCGAAATGCTTTAATTGTAATGATTATGGACATACAGCGACGGATTATCCTCAACCTAAAAAAAAATTATTTGCAGGAAATGTACTGAAAAGGGTCAGACTTTTAAAAAGTGTACGTCTAAAAGTTCAGACTTAACAAATGTTAAAAATAATTTATCTGTGAACCAAAATTCAGGTGTTTTACCAACTGTATATTTAAAAACATGCTCACAGCAATAATGGAGAAGAAATTACTGCAATCATAGATATAGGTTCTAGTTTGTGTTTATTGAAACAGTCTGTGGCTAGGAAACTGAAGCTTATTATAGAACCTGATGTGGAGGAATTGTTTGGCTTTGGAAACCAGAGTAAACAAGTTGCTAGAACACTTGGTAAAGTAACTGTTAATTTAGAGATTGATAATATGGAAGGAAAGGGCATTACAGTTCTAATTGTAGGAGATGAAACGTAATCACATAACTTATTAGTTGGTCAAACATATAATTGATTTACCACTTATTGCATACGCCAAGCCAGGTAATACCTTGCACATATGCTACGCTAATCACTGCCCATTTTTATAATTGCAGGGGCCCACTAGCGGCCAAGCGGTAAAGAAGCTGAACACTGGTAGTTTGGTCCGAGGTTCGAATCCCGCGAACGGGCTGACTGCATGGGCGTTTTCACGGTTTTCCCCATGTGCAACGTGTATACGAGACAGTTTCCCTTAGAAAGTCATCCACGAAGGCATCCCTCCCCTTAGGCAGATAGCCCTCATGTGCTTTGCCATAACTGAGTAATCCAATTTCATAATTGCAAAATGGCAGCAACACTCCACGAATGAAACTGAAGGCTTCCCAAGAAATTTAAATCGAAAGTAATACAGTTAATTTCGTGAAAGTTAAAATTGATGAAATAAATAACGGTTATGTTTGAATAAGTGGATTGGAAGATGAGTTGGGTTTATTGGAAATAATACAAGGAGAAACAGTGATACCAGCCAATAACTACTGCAATTGAAAATTAATTTTGAAAGAGAATCAGTGTATCGGTAGAGCGGAAGTAGCAGAATTAGTTGAATCAAGTCCAGAACAAAAAATTGAAAATTCAAATCAAAAGGAAATACTGATAATAAATGAAATTAGAAAGTTTAAGAGACCGATTACTTTAGAAGAAATTAAAGTTAATAACAATATTTATGCCAGAGAGAAAACAAAAAGTTTTATATTTGATAAATAAGTATTGAGATTGTTTGGCATTAAATATGAAGGAATTAGGGCGTAACAAACTTAACAAAAATGGATATTAAAGAAACTGAAGGGAGTTTGCACGACATCGTATTCCGAGGTTCTATAAAGAATGAAAGGTTTTGTAAAGGAGATGGTACATGAATGGAAGAATTGTTACTGAAACAAGATCTATGTATGCTAGCCCAGTTTTAGTCATAAAGAATGAAAGGTTCTGTAATGGATATAGTAAATGAATGGAAGAAATATGAAATTGTTACTGAAACAAGATCTCGGTATGCTAGTCCAGTTTTACTCATAAGGAAAAAGACAGGTGAACTATGATTAGTGGTAGATTATAGAAAGTTGAATTCCCAAACTGTTAAAAATAAATTTTCACTCCCTGGGATAGATAATCTTCTTGAATACCTTAGTGAGTCTGTAAACTTTTCACTACATTGGTCTTAGCTCATGGATATTTATAGATTCCTTTAACTAAAGAAGTGAAACTGAAAACAGTTTTCATCACTCCAGATGATACTGATCAATTTGAATATATGAACTTTAGGTTAGCTAATGCTCCTGCAGAATTTCAGACTTATGAATCAAGATTTAGGTCCATTGCTTAATAAAGAAGTATTATGATATTAGACCAACATATTAATTCCGGCTAAATCTTCGAAAGAAATGATGGAAAAACATAGATAAGTGTTTGATAGATTGAGAGAAGCAAAGCTGACACTGAAACTGACAAAATACGAATTTGCAAAAGATGAAGTTAAGTATTTGGGATTTCTAATTAAATTGAATGGCATGTGACCTGGACCAGGAAAAGTACGAGCCATATTAAACTTTCCTAAACCAATCAATGAATATGAAGTTACACAATTTTTAGATCTCACAAGTTTCTTTAGAAGGTTTGTGCTGAAATATGCAAAGAAAGCTGAACCATTAACAAGACTGACGAGGAAGGATGAAACATTTCATTGGAATTAAGATCAGCAAGAAGCATTTAGTACTTTAAAAGACCATTTAACTAATGGACCAGTATTAGTGTTATATCATCGGAAAGCATACACTGAAGTGCACACAGATGGAAGCAGCAAAGGGCTGGCAGGAGTGCTGTTGCAAAAAGGTGAAGATAAAAAGTGGCATTTAGTATATTGTGTAAGTAAAGGAACAACAGAAGCAGAAAAGAATTATCATTCAAGCAAATTAGAATTAATGGCTATAGTTTGGACTTTGCCACGACTTCGACAATTTTTGATTGGAATCCAATTTACGATAATTACAGACTGCCAAGCTTTAGTTTATTTAAACGTGAAGAAAACTTCAAATCCTCAGATAGGTGGAGTAATCTGATCCAAGAATATTGGGTAAGTGCAAAAGTTCTACCCATTTTCATTATCCATATTGAAGAGCAAATAAACACAAAATGAACAGTACCTATTATTGTGCATAATCCCCATTGTTATCTATCACCTTTTATCTTTCTGGTAGGAGATAAATCCCACGGCTGTAATTCTGGCCGTTTCGAGTCAAATAACTCTTGGATGGCAGTTTACACAACATCAAAATCATCAAAGATTTTCTGACTAAAGGAATTGTTCAATGTACGAAATAAGTGATAGTCAATTGGCGCCAAGTCAAGAGAATAGAGAGGATGGGATAAAACCTCCCAACCGAAGCAGAGTAACTTTTAGCGAGTAGATAGCAGCACATGGTCTGCCGTTATCATGATGAAGGATAACACCACGATGACTGATGAGACCTGGTCACTTTGCTACCAAATTTTAATGCAGCCTGTCTAACTGTAGACAGCAGAAGGCAGCAGTGATGATTTGGTTGAATGGCAGGACCTCCCAGTGAATTATTCCCTGCACATCCCACGACACACTCAATAACACCTCCTTGGAATGAAGTTTGGTTTTCGAAGTCGATGAAAGCGGATCAGAAGGGCGACCCCCACTCCTACGATGCTTTATGTTATGGTGCATAACCCACTTCTCATCTCCTGTCACAATTTGTGCCAACAATGAGTCGTTTTTGTACCGGGAAAGCAAGGAAACACAGGTGGCAATTCGGTCATCCTGTTGATTAGCTATCAGGTTATGTGGAACCCAACAATCCCACTTTCTCGTAAAACCCAATTTAACCAGACATCCCTCAACCCTTGTCCAATGCATGTTGTAGGTCTTTGCTAATTCTTGCAAGGTTAGGCTCGGGTTGTTCCTTATGGCTTGGTCAATATAAATATAGTCTTCTCTAACATGTGATGGCCGTCCACTCCTAGCCCGATCTTGGCAGCTTTTGTCTCATTCCCTAAATTTACAAAACCATCGACGACATGCGCTTTCGTCTACTGTATACTCCCCATAAACTTGACAAATATTGCGACATAATGCGGCTGCCGTACTCTTTTTATCGAACTTGTATAACAAACAGAGTCTTATATGCTCCTTCTCACTTTCCATGTTACACCTTCTGAGATTTTTTTAGATAATTAACTATGCGAGACATGATGCATTTATATGTGAGGCATCCACACGTTTGGCTGGTCAATAATTTTCTTCATTACAATGTCATGTGTGACATCAATTCCATTGCAAATTTGCATACCCCAAAATGGGTAGGACTTTTGCACTCACCCGATATAATCTTGAAATAAAGCACAGACAAGGTAAAAAAATGAGTCATGTAGATGCATTAAACCGATCAGCAGTTGATCAGCAATAAGACTCTATAATTGAGAACAACTTTAAAGTTTGTTAAGCGCTAACAAAAGATGAACAAATTCTTGATTCACCATTCAGATCCAGAATTATTAGATCACAAATTAACAGAATTTTAAAGAAAAAAATAAACTATAGAAGAAACGTAGAGAAATATGTAACTGGAAAATTATGTCTTGAAGAATAATCTATTGTAATTGTCGATGAAGAATCGGGAAGATCGGGAAAAGGAGAAATTGTTATATACCTAAGTCAATGAGAAAAGGTATAGTAGTAAAATTTCATGATCTTTTGGGACATTTTTCAGCAGATAGAACTGTTGCCAAAATCAAGGAGTCATACTGGTTTAAAGAAATGAAACGATATGTTATGTGTCACATTTCAATGTGTTTCGAGTGCCTAGTAAATAAAATGCTTAGTGGTAAGAAACAAGGAGCACTGCATCCGATTAGACCTGGTAGAAGACCTTTTGCAATCAAACATGTAGATCATTTAGGATCATTCATAAAAAGTTCAAGAGGAAATACAGAATTATTTGTAATAATTGATAATTTTACAGGATTTACATGCTTATATCCTATGAAAAGAACTGCAACCAGAACTGTGTTAGTTGCATTGAAGAGTTCTGTAGATGATTTTGGGTTACCAGAAAAAATTATCAGCAACAGAGGAACATGTTTCTCAGTGAAGGAATTTTGAAAGTAATGTGAAAATAATGGATCAGTCACACGCTCAATTCAACTCAATATCCAAGTGGTAGTGGAATGGTGGAAAGAGCAAATCGAAAAATTTTGACTACGATTAAAACGAATATGGAAAATCCAAATCGTAGAGATTGGGACAAAAAGATTAAGGAATGTGAAAGAAATGTAAACAATATGATAAATAAGACTACAAATAAAAATTCTTTCGAAATGCTCCACGGTTATTCACCAAAATTCAACAACAGATTAATGAGGATGATTACAGACGAAGACGCAAATGAATGGGAGACTCCAGTAATCTTACAAAATGAAGCTAGAAAGAGATTTGAAGATATGCAGATGAAAATGAAAGCAAATTATGACAAGAAGAAAAGCAATTCTTTAACATTCGAACAAGGAAAAATAGTAGTAATGAGAAGAGTACCTAAATCAACTGGAAAATCAACCAAAACACAACCAAAATATCGAGGACCTTTGGTGGTTACCAAGTGATACCTACAGAGTGACTCAATTAAAAGAGAAGGTGAAAGGATGTTTCTTTAGTATGACAGCTTATGTGAGCCAATAGAAGTCAAGGCAGTGTCAAGCTGAATCAGAGGAGGACGATGATGATGATGGCGATGACATTAGAGTTGCTGATAATGATAACAACATGCCGCATATTACTAAAACTAGAACATGGAAACAGAATAGAAAAGGACAGTGAATCTATATGACAGTTAAAGGCTTTCGAACTATAAATTTTAATATTATACATTTAATTTTTTTTAATTAGTTTACGAACCATATGTTATTTTGTTTTATATTTTGTAATAGCTTAAAATTCTTATAAAGTATAAGTTCTTAGTGTTCCAAGGTTGTAACTAAGTCAGGATGCTAGAAGGTAAATGCAATGCATCGATTTTATTTTAAAATATATTTTCCCCAAGTGGCAACGAGATACCAATTATTATGGATGCCAATTTGAACAGTAGCGTCTATGAAGCGCGCATAGTAATTTTGTATTTTTAGTTGTACCATCTCAGTGATATCCAGGTAATGCACAAATAAAGATTTATTTGCATAAGTGAAGAATGTTTCTTAATGAAGAAAGTATCTAACACATTTAATCATACATAACTCCAAAACATAAATAAAACACTTAACATACAAAAGCACAAGTCTAGCCTTAAATGTATCAATAGATCCATCAGGATTCTATAAAAATCACTTGCACTGTAATTTTTCTTAAGTTCATATTTCATTTTTCATCAGTGATGTCATCTCTAAATCTACAGCTTGTTCTCATTGTATACTGTTTATCATAAGTATTCATAAGTATGAGGCTTTTCAGAATCATCAACAAAAACTTCACCTCTCATTATACAATACTGAAAATGCTTTGGCTTTCTTAGGTATCTTGGTTGTACATTATTTTGCAAATTAATGTCTTCACATTCCTCTTCTTCAGAATCTTTTGATATACCTCCAGATATTTCTTTAGTGTGTTCATTTTCTGAATTATCTTCTTCATTACAAAGCTCTTCTGACTTAGCCAGAAATTAATTCATCTTGATAACATACGTGCATCCCTTCTTCACGACTTGTGAGCTCCCGACCACATGAACAGATTGGAACTACTGGCTCTTTTTTTTATCTGCAAGTAGTACCTCTTGTCTCCATCATTTCCAAATTAGATGAGCATTTGTAGCTTTATATTCTCTGTTTTCCTTCTTCTTTACTCAGGAATGCAGGCATAATAAACAGATCCTGTTATGTGAAAACATTTCATTCACATTATAACCCATAGCTCAAATGGGCTCATGTCATCTACTGATGATTTATTGGTTCCATTTAGCATATAAATATATATATAAAAATGGTGCTCAGCTCAAAATGCTGCAGAAAATCCAGCTTCAAAGAATGTTCTTACCATTTCCATTACTGTATGCATATCTCATTCACTGGAGGCATTTTGTGCCAGAGTATAAAGCGCTAATAGTTTTGGAGTGATTGCATCTCCCTTGTTGTTGAGAAATTTGACTGAATGTCCCAAGGTTTTAGAATGTGCAAGCATATGCATTAAATATTTTGCAAATCCAGACTTTTCCTTAATTAAACTGCCACACTGTAACTTTGTGTAGCTGTCTTTAAATACAACTCCCCCCTCCCTTGGTCGCCACCTGGAAAGGTTCACGGAAAGGTCCACAAACATCAGTTGAAATGAAGTCACTAGACTTGCTGTCTTCCTTCCTTATGCCAAAAGATAAATAGTATGTTTTACCATAAATACATGATTCACAGAATTTCCTGTCAGATGGCACTTTAATGCCCAATTCTTTCTCCTGCATGTCCTTAACATGATGTTTGTCTTAATTTCAGCATCTCTGATGATATCATCATAACAACTGTCTGCTTCAGCAGCATGCACTTTTATTTTATTTTTTACGGTATAACTGGTTAAATAGCTGTCTTGTATGAAGTACCATATACACTGTGAGTTCTATACATTACTTGACCATTAATTTTTAACAAATATTCTCAAGCAATGGAGATAAATTTACTATTCTAATTTCTAGCTTGAGCAGCAAGTACGGAAAAACAAATTTCTCTTTATTTCAGGTACATACCAAATATCTTTTAGAAAGGTACTTTGGATTTTATAGGCAACAATTGTCGACACTAACTGTGCCTTTCCTAATTGTAACTAAAGTTTCTCTTCCAGCAGCCTGGAAGTTACAAGGACTATGAAACTTCAAAAAATGAATAAAATATGGGAGCAGTTCATGACATGTCTTAATACAAAATGATGCTGGATCAGTCTCAGCTGCACAGGCTTCTTTCCAAATGGACATCAGTACTACACTGACAGTGATTATTGAATGGTTCTCATTAACTTGTTCTTCTGTGGTCTTCCATTTAGTAATTCACTATTTGCACTCTTTTACCCAATGTCCTTTTTGTATGCAAAAATTACAAATATCTTATTTTCTTGATTTTTTTCTGAATTTTTCTTGGTGGGCTTTCGTTTGGGAGATGTTAGCAGTACAAATGCCATTTATTCACTTATATTATTTTTCTCATTAGTTTTAAATTCTTTTTCATGAGAACAGAGCTCTACTGTTTACTCTCGCTATTTGCCCATCTTCACCTGCATGCCAGCAGAATATCCGGTAATTTATTTTCATTTTTCTCTGCAAGTCCTGAATTCAACTCATTCTATAAATTCTCTAATTTGAAAAGAAGAGCTCTATATCATCAATCTCATTCCACTTGAATTGCAAAAATTGCATGCATATCTTATACAGTTGATTTTCCAATGATGCTTCATATAATTCAATCACACTTCTCTGGCAGTCTGAAATCTCAGACCTTTTTAAAAAGTTCCTTTTATCATAAAATCCATAAATACTATTGTAGCATTTATATTTGCATTGTGAAACTTAATTATATTTCTCTTGTTCAATAACTAGAACATCTCTAGGGAAGATTTTTTTCAGGTGTAACTAAAGTTCCTTCAATAACTTCTAAAAGCACCAAGATAACAGCTTAAAACATATTTTATCCTACATTTCCACATATACCAACTGCTTTTGCTTGATAAAGGCTTTACTTGGACCTTAGATAACTCCATTGATCCATTGATTTTTAAATAACTTTTGATATCTATGATGAAAATTAAATAAATTGACTTGATCAACAAAAAAACACTATGTTGGCAAAACTTGTAAACTAAATTATAGATCATTATTTTTTATCATAACATACATTAACAAATATAAATCACAAATTATTTAAAACATTACATCAATTTATGAACATTGCTTTTATATCCCCGACACCTAACATGAACAGAGCAGGCAAACAAATGCCAGTTGAAAGTTTTATGAAAAAGAAGATAATAAAAGGAATTAAATTGAAATACTTCAAGCATTTACAAACATAAAAAGTACGTCATTTACCTTTAAATCCCTATATATAATTCCTTGACTATGTAAATAATCGAGAGCTAAGAGAATTTCTGCACCATAGAATTTCGTTCTTTCTTCATTGAATATCCTCTCTCGGGAGAGATGGAAAAACAGTTCTCCCCCATTCACATATTCCATAACAAAACAAAGTCTGTCTGCAGTTTGAAATGAATACTTGAGAGACTGTTAAATCAAAAGGAAAAATAATTTAAAGCACATGCTATATAAAAGTTTATCTTGGAAAATAATTTAACATAACATTTCAAGCAATACTGAATATCTGAATTATTAGAAAGAAAGGAAAGTAAAATTTGTATTCTGTAATTTATTTTGGATGTCAGAGACCCTTTTTCATTTTTCATGTCGCATTAAATAAAATTATGTTAGCACGGCATTTAGTCATTTACGCAATAATACAAATTGAAAGATTTTTGTCATTTTCTCAAGATCTTTAATTTATCTATCAAACCACAACACTGGATTATTTATTAATATACAAAACTAGGTGAATTAAAAGGAACTTACATGTTTTCTAACAGATTTATCCTTCAGACTAAAATAGAAATATGCTTCTTAATGATTTATATAAACTCAAGACTTATTCCTAGAACAAAGAAGACTCCTAGGATTATCCTTTACTTTTAGGATAGGTACAAAGGTTTAGGTACTATAAAGGTTTTTAAGAGCCTTTTGTAAATCAAAATGTCATAAAGTTATTACAGTTATACACAGAAGAAAATTCACAGCATTAGAGACCAGGTCACAGAGGATGACAATCAACTTTTCATATCTCACTGCTTTTTTTTTTTTTTTTTCCCTCTCTTCCCCTATCAGTTCTTTAAATCTACAGCTGTAGCATGAAAATGACTTTCCTTCCTTCATAATAAAGACTCAACAAGGAATCTTTAAAATATTTACTTTTGAACAAAATTTAAAATGTTTACAAACAGGCAGATTACAGCTCATGGTGAATTACATATTCTTATGCCATTGCAATTCCAGAAGTCAACTGAGCAATCACCTACTTTTTGTTTAGCACTAACAGTGCCAGAGTTTAAGTTCAGACTTGGAGGGAGAAGAGAAAAGTCCTTTTGGCAACTTCAACTAAACGTAAGACAGAACATTATACAGTTTTTTGGTTTGTTACACATTTAGAACTGCTGCCTTAATTTGAAAAAATAGGAGTTTTTTTCTCAAGTAGCCTAATGTGAAAAACTTGAACTAAAAGTATACTCAACTCTTGTAGGCATATGTTCTTTTATAGCATAATTCTTCATAAGCAGTCAAATCATCAAGGAAATTGCCCCTAACCTACATGCTCTCTCATATTTGTTACATTGATTTTATAATCATCATATAAAATAAACACTGAATGGTTTTTCCCTTTATTTGTCCATTTGTCCTTAATGGTAGTGTTTTTTTTTTTTTTTAAATGCCTTTTAGTGAAACTTTTAGGTTTTTCATATGTGATAAGAAATATAAAACAAACATTAGTAAAGCAAAGGATGCTAGATACCAAAAGTTATTTATATTACAGTGATAATGTGCAATATAGTTAAGTGATAAATTAATAAAAGATGTTAATGTCATGCATTCTTTAAACTGACTAGAAAATAACCCTTCTGCCTCTTTGCTTAATACATTATTTTTCTGAAATATACTCTGTTGTAGCAATTTTATAAAAATAAAACATTGTGCAATACACAACTGCCACCAACTGTTAAAATCTACAATTCATTCCTTGCTGCCCAATCATTTAAGCATAAACTATATTAATCACATACTTAAATAGCCTTCGTTTCTAACTCCCAATAAAGTTCCTATACAAGTAATATAATTACTTTTTATTATTTAATATCATTCAGTTTCTTTCACACAAGCTGGTACATGAGTGACCGTACCAGAATACTTATCTTTTAAGAATTTTTAATTTAGAAGAACTGATACAGTACAAAGTCTGTGATCTAGAATCGTTGGGACTTTTTCGATTCCCAATTTTAGATAATCAGTTTGTATCTACTAAGATGACAAGAACAATTACAAAAAAAAATCTTTATTACTATTTCTTTGAGAAAGAGGAATTTTACATTAAAAAAAAAAAAGATTTTTGAATTACATCAAGCGATATTAAAATATATATGACTTGAAGACAAATTTTCGGGATTTAAAAATCATACTACCTATATTCACCACGCCATCAGTTAACTGATGACTGAGGAATTGTCATCGGAAAGTAAGACTTCAGTTAAATCATCTTCAATTAGCATTTCTTCTGATATTCTACTAATTCGAAAATTTTGCTTTTTCTTGCGAGTCCAAAAACGTTCAGATATGCAACTCTCATCATCCTGAAATTTGATAGTTGGCTATAAATTATGCCAATTTTTTTTCAAAGTATCTGCAGACACGTCTTATCGTGATCTTGCAATGCAGATCAGATTTTATATTAAAATATTTCTAGAATCCTTGAAATGTCTTACTTAAGCTTTGGTTTCTAAAAAGTTACTGTATATTTCCATTTCAGTGCATGTAAAATTCTGATATCGATGATGCCAATAAAAGGAAACCAGAATGAGCAACATACTGTAATACCAAACAAATATGTCTTGGGGCTTTACAGTTTAGGGCTTTGTCTATATTGTTTAGGTCAGAATGCTAACCCAATAAACACTCAAGGGCTATAATGCGATTCCCTAGCCAGCATGTATTTGGAAGTACTGTAATTTTGGGTAGATAAGCCGCCCTAGCGTATATGCCGCACACATGATAAATGACTAACAAAAATGAAAGTTCACCAGATCAGCTGCACTGCCATATACGCAACAGCAAAGCATTCCAAAATATGCCACTCAATATTCATTTATTCAGTAATTCCCTATCATTGGGATATAATCATCATCAATAACATTTTAATAACATTTACAACATAAATATACTCAGTAATATATAAATAAATGAGGAAGAAACATCTTACCTTGAACTTGCCGAAAACGTACTCTGATGATTTCTAACAGATATTATTTTTATGGGTTCAATAAACTTCATTTATCACCACAAATTACCATATTATGAAAAGGAATACATAAATTAGATAAACTGAAGTATTTATTTAAATTAAACTACATTTATTTATACAAAACCTTCAAAATCCAACTCATTGATGTCAGAATTAAATAAATTAAACACGGTGAGTGCCATGTCAGCCATTTGTGGATGACACTAGACTTTCCGTTTAGGCCACGTCGACCTCCGCTGGCTGACAGCATGTAACATGATATATAACTATAAAATTCACACTGTTTTATGGAATTACAGAAAATATATTTAAAATTTACTTAATTTTGATTCATTAAAGGACTAATGGATTTCAATGAAACATGGTAAACATAAAAACGTAACGTGTTGAATGAATGCCTATAGGGATCTTGTCCCAAACGTAAACTATCTTCTACTGCGATAAAAATCACTGGCCCTACAATACCAGCGCTTTTAAGCGGCACGTGTAGCTTGAGCAGAATTGCCTAAGAAATACACGTGGTGCTCAACATGTTAACAAATAACCATCAAGGTCAAGTTCATCATTCTATACTAAATCACTCTTTCAACGTCACCAGCTTCACTTTCTTTTTGATGATTTCCGATTTAATGAAAGCCGATTGTGTCGGTTTTGACTGTTTGCCATGCTTTATTGAACCATAAGGCAGCTTCCTCATATGAAGCTTTTCTCATTCGTCCAGAATTTGTAAAGGAATGGAGTCTGCCTTGCATCCATTCCTCTCACTGCTTTCGTAGTTCATTCTTGAAAATTGTATTAATACTGAGATCCAGCGACTATAAAATTTTTGCAAACCCACCTGATATCACTGAGACATTGGTGGTAAGTTTTTTTTTGCTTCAGATCTTACTGTATCCACTAAATGTGATCCCATTGAATCCAGAACGACAAGTCCAAAATCGTTTTTTTCACCTAATGAATGAACAGTTCTGCTCAAAGGACAGTCAAAAGTAACGGGCACTTCGTCCATATTAAGTATTTGCCCTCTTTTCAAATTTTGTTCTTTAATTTTCTTAGATGTGTACTCTAAAAACGCTATCTCCTTTTTTAAGCCAGTCCACGGGAAGCTTTTGTCCAACTGTTGTTTGGTCCTTTCGCTTCATGAACCTGAAACACCAATTAGGTCCTCCAATAAAATGTTTAATGCCCATTTGTCAAGCAACTACCTTTGCTTGAAGGTGAATTCTAACTGTTGATACTAATAATCCACTTTCTCTCTGTTATATCGTCCATTTGTCTAAATTGTCTTCAAAAACAGGCCAGGCTATGATACCAGTTCGATGAGATCTTTTATTCTTAGGCATTTTCTCTAATTCTTCTTGTTCAGACTTCCACCACTGAATGCATCGCTCGTCAACTTGAAATTCTTTAGCAGCAGCGTGATTTCCAACTTCAATCACTTTCTTCACTGCCAAAAGCTTAAAAGCAGCTGTATAACTTTTTCTTTTAGTAGGAGCCATAATAATATTTTTAAAGTGTGAATGATAAGGGATTAAAAAAAGCAAGCTGCAATGCAATAAAAATGTGCAAGAATTAACACAGCACTTGGAAAGTAAACATAGCTGTTTCCATTAAAGCAAAACGTCATAGGAAAACGCAAGCAAAACCATGGAGTTTAGCAGAAACTACATGCATTACGCTGTCTTTACAGAGGGCACCGCCTACCTTAGTTAGGCGAATTTGAACTTATTGCACTTAGTGCAATCTGAGGTTAGAATATTGCAGCAAATTCTTACAATTTCGCTTGTGCATAACTTTTAGGGCACACCCGCTTGTGCGTAACTTACGTTCTGAACTAGCAAAGTTTAAAGGACAGAGAAAAATTAAAATTTCCTCATACGCTGCTCTGGCAGATACGCCGCCAACCTAAATTTTCAACTTTTAAACACATATAAGATGTGGCTTATCTAACCCAAATTACAGTAATTATACAGGAATTTCAGTTAGTTGGGGAAAAAATCCCTTTTAGAGCACACCTGCTTTTCCTCAATCCTTGAACTTTGCAAAGAGGAAAAAATTGTTGGTACTGATTCAGAGGTTTAGATATAAGAATGTTCAGATTCCGGATTTTGTACTGCTGCAGTTAATTGATAAATTTCAAAAATATTATTTTTTATTTTTCAAAGTTATATATGAAAATCAACACTTACAATTAGAAAAGGATGCTTTGTATTCCTTAAAACCCTATTTTCTGTTAGTGTATGAGCAACTTCATCCTGAAGAGAAAGAAAAAGTGTTATCATAATATACAAAAGTATCAAAATGGAGCAGTGAATTGATAAATTCAAAGTATCAAAGCTAACAGCAATTTTATGAACAACTTCTAAATAAAAGTAAATCTACATAATAAAAAAAATTATAATTTACATCAGGGATGTCAAACTCAGAGGTACATTTGGGTCAAACAAACAAGGTTTAACTTTAGGCTGGCCGCAAAAAAAAAAAAAAAATATTCATAGAAACGTATATTTATTTCGAATAATACAATAATAAACATATATATATATTTATATAGAAAAGAACAAGAAAAATTTAATGTTTACATCCTGATACTTGACATCTCTTCTCTGCTATTATCTTTCCTATTTCAGGAGAAATTTTGTTTGCAGTGATAACTTTCAACGCTGACCCAAGGTGAGCATCATTAATACGGTTTCTAATAGGAGACTTATTACCTTTCATGACTGAAAATAACTGCTCGCACCAATAAGTACTACCAAACATGGAAATAATTTCATATGCGAATTTTCGAGTATTTTCAAACGTGGCTGGTAAATATTTGTAAAATTCAGGCACGCCCACTTCAATGAATTTTGCTTTTAAATTTGAGTTGCATTGAATCTCAATCACCTCCATTTGCATATGGCTGGGTACTGAGTCAATACTTATTGAGAAAATCGAAGAAAACAAAAAAAATTTGTCTTCGAGGGAACTAAAATCATTAAACCTCGTTTCAAATTCAGTTGTTAAATTTGCAATTTTTTCTGCGTATTTTTGATATGAACAAGTATCATCTAAACTTGATTTATTCATGCTGCACGTCGGAAAGTGCATCAAATCTTCATTTTTAAGTTGTTTTTCCCAAAGAACTAGTTGACATTTGAATGCTTTAATTATGTCAAACATGTTCGTAATGATATGATCTTTTCCTTCTAACGATAAATTTAAATCGGTCAAGTGTTTGGTTATATCAACCAAGAAAGATAAATCTTGTATCCATATTGGATCATAAAACAAACTTACGTCTTGATTTTTCGTTTTTAAAAACTGACATATTTCTTTTTTCAAATCCCAGAATTATTTGAGAATCTTGGAGCAAGATAAACAACGTACCTCGGTATAGTAGGACAAACCCGAATATTCACTATCTAACTCACTTAAGAAAGCAGTGAATTGACGCTGATTTAAACCTTGAGATCTTATAAAATTTATAACTTTTTTTTATATATGACAAAACATTCTCCATATTTATTACTTTTGTGCATAGAATTTCTTGATGTATAATACAATGCACATGATGAATGTTTGAACCGTGAATTTCACCAAGTTTTTTTTCTTAGTAATGCTACGAAGCCCTTGTTTTTCCCGGTCATTAATGGAGTGCCATCTGTAGCTACAGAATTTAATTTTGCCAAAGGTAGATTATATTTCTGCAGAAGTCCAAAAACACAAGTAAATATATCTTCGCCTGTGGTAGTATCAGGCATCGGTATTAGTTCCAGTAATTCCTCAAAAATGTTAAAATTCTTGTCACAAGAACGAAGAAACACTGCTAATTGAGCTTTGCCACTAATGTCCGTGCTCTCGTCACAGGCAATGGAGAAACTTTCGAAACTAGATGATTTTGCTTTGATCTGATCACTTAAATTTGCGGCTTCGAAAGAGCCATCTGTCAATTAAAAACAAAATTCTTCTCTATACATCAATTATAAAACCTGTCTTCATGTATGCATGTACAATCTGGGGTACTGCTGCAAAAACTCATGTGAAAAAACTTCAATCTTTTCAAAGTAAGACCTTACGTATGGCCCTGAATGCAGCCTGGTACGTCCGTACAGATGTGATTCATTCGGACCTTAATATTAAACCTGTTGATTACTATATTAAAAAACTTAGTCAAAATTTATTCCTCAAAATTGAACAGATTGATAACCGAGCACTCCAGCAGATACCAGCATACGACCCTGCTATTCGCAGCTCACAGAAGAGACCGAGAGCCGTGATTGGCCGAGAGTTCGGCATCTATCCGCCGTCCAAAAGGGCAAGACACGCCCTCTCAAAATCAGTTCCAGCCCCCGCGCCATGAAGGAAAGACGTCTCTTCAGCGAGCTGCCATATAATTGCTTTTCCATCTTCAAAAACTGCAATCCAAGATCTTCAAGCAAAGTTATCAATCTGTTTACTAAGAATCACATCTCCTGCAGATTCTAAATCTGCCTAAGAATATTTTCATCGCGTTCCCATTTATTATTTGCACTCCCCTACACAAGCCACATGCCAATGAGCCTATTAATCGTAAACTCTTTCCTATCCGCTTTTTGCTTTAGTGTTTGTATTGTGTATAAAAAATTATAAAAACCAAAAAAAGTATAAAATATAAAATACAAAAAAATTATAAAAACTTATAAAAAAATTATGATACTTAAGTTTTTACTTTCTCATCTCTATCCCTAAACTTTCTCAAGCCTGTGGCTCCCTCTATTGAGCATCAAGTAAATCACTTATGCCAAATTTTTCCTATTTCTGCTCACTTTTAGTAACTCTGATGTGGAGATACATGGTTTTGAACCATAGGCACTCCGAAAATTGCAAATCATTGGCATTGGCAAATTCGCGGCTAAATCAGTAACTCTTTCCGCAACTGTATTTTGAGACAATGAAATTGATTGAAAAGCCTTCACATTTCCAGTACAAACAATTTCTCCAGCTTTTATTAGGCATTCCTTGATGAAATCACCGTCAGTAAAAGGCTTCGAATGTTTAGCTATCAACTCGGACAAGACGTAGCTTGCATGTACTGCTGCTTCACTTTCTTGCAATACTTTACTAAACATGGACTGTTGCTTTTTCACTCCTAACTTGAGCTCTTTCAACTTTTCTTCTCTCATTAATCCTTCGTAATTGTTATATTTCGATTTGTGGTGTTCGTAATAACGTTTAATATTATATAACTTTGGTACATTAATAGTATTATTACATATCAAGCAGATTATTTTATCTTTTATTTCACAGCAAAAATATTCTAATTCCCATTTTACTTGGACTATTCTATGTTCGTCAGCGATTTTTTGTTTAATTTTACTACCACTTGGTTTTGATATAGACATACTGAATACAAAGGGCTGGAATAAACACGGTTAATGTTAGAAAGTTAACAAAAATTTATTCTTTCCACAAGAGATAAATCAAAATGCTGAAATATTTCTTCAAAAATATTCTAACAATATCACAAAATGTCAAATGTTTAGCAAAAATCAATTCAAAACAGAGAAACTAATTCTATCTCACAGCGAAATCGCTACAAATCAATCAAAGCATTAAGTAAAGAAACAGTTCGCTAGAACTACAGCTATCACCGAGATGAGTTGTTTGTTCTCGGCTTTTATAAGCTTTATAATTAATTTCTCGAATATACTGGAAACATCTATAAATATCTGGATTTTTGTGGATGGCAACAGCAATTACGAGATATTTATTTATTAGGTATTAAATGCACTTGTTCTATTTTTAACCTTCCAACGCAGCTGTCTTTTCAAAAATTGTCTGCGTCGCTAAGGCAACATGAAGCAAATCTAATTACAATTCTAAATAAAAAAAACTAAATAAATAAAATACTATGAAATCCATAACAATATGAATTAAGTAATAATTAATAATAAAGCAAAGTGCATGCACATGCATGCACCAATATATCGTACAAAACTATGATTGGAAAACTGAGACCATGAGTTCGGCCACATTCGGCTATTGGGGGATGCGTACAAGTTCTGAGTGCACGTGTCCCCCAAAAGCCGAAGGTAGCTGAACGCAAGCTACTCACACGCATTTGTAATTTAAGTAGTGTGTGTGTGTGTCAGCTCGCTGTGAGTAATCTAACAACACTGATTAAATTATCGTTAATTACTTAGCAGTAAACATTTAATTTTTTTCTTCGTCGATATGTTATTTTATTATTATATATTATTATTTGCCGATATATTGGCCGGGCCGCAAAAATATTTGTTGTGGGCTGCATGCGGGCCGCGATAATTTTACATAATTTTCATATCATAAATTAAAAATTCAATAAGCAGAAATCCTGTACTGTAGTTTATGCATAATCTATGGAAACATCCATAATTTAACACTGAAAATAAATATTCATTTCTTTAAAAGTATTCAATAAATATACTATCTGTATGGCTAAAACTGACATACTTTTAAAAAAATCAGAATCTTATTTTTTTTACTATCAAGAATTCTATTTTAAAATTTCAAAAACTTTTTTTTAAATGATAGCATAAGTTGATCCCAATTTTCTATCAGATGAATTATCTTGAAAGATAACCAATGAGCAGTGGGAATAAAGTTATGAGCTTGTAAATTAAATCAAAGTTCACATGCACCTAGTATTTTTTCCAACTGTTTTTTCAAATATTTTTCCCCCTTATGGATGCAGTAGCTAGCACAAAGATGTTTTATAGTTTGGGGGAGGAAATAATAGCAAGACTTAATTAAATTTCCATAATGATAAGCGAAAAGGGCAATCAGCTAACTCCAGTATTCTCGAATGATTCTCATGACTGTTACAAGAAGAAAAAAAAACATAAACATAATAGTCCATACGAATGACTAGCTTTATTACAGTTATATGCATTTTAACCAGAATAAACTGAAACTTGCATTTTAAATTAATATCACCAAAAAAGGTTTAAAAGCTAATATTAAATGCAAAAGTTCCCACTTTATTCATTTCAATGCTGCATCAAAGCTGGGACTTTTGAGTTATAAGAGTTGTACATCTTTTACATGTCTGAACACATTTTGAAAAATAATATTAATTTCTTTAAAACACAGTATAACAAACAAACATTGAAGATTATCAATATGCAATTAAATTTTTTAAATTACATGCAATTACAGAAAATATGTACTTGTTCGATATAATTCAGATAAATATATAAAATGTTATTCAGGGAATTGAACAGCTAGTTAAATTCAAACTAATAAGCCTCTGATTCTCTAACAAATCAAATAAGTGAAATTCACTTTGGTATGAATTGCATGGGAATAAGCGAATTAAAATGTACACAACAAATCCAACTTTAACCTTTTAACTGTCATGCCCGAAATAACCTCGGGCACAGCACTGGTATTCCAAAATGTCAAGCCCGAACATTACTCGGACTAATTTCTTTTGAGTGCATCGTATTGTTATACCCGAATATATATTGTGAGAAGTTTATTTCGGCTTCAATTCAACAGATAGCAGGACTTTACTGAAGGTTTCAAAGGATAGAGGTTAAAGTTCAAAGTGCACAGCCTCCCCCCCCTTTTTTTTTTTGACTGCATGGCAAACTTTCATTTTTGGAATTAAAAAAATTTGACAATTTAGGCACCCAAATCATCAAAATAACTTGACAGTTAAAAGGTTAAAGTTGCACATAGATTTTGAGACTTTGCGATAAGATTACACAAAGATTGAACGAAATTAAATAAATAATATTAAATAAAGATTAAGCAAAAGTTGATAAATTATTCTATTGTTTATTTTATAACATAACTCAATTTTTGTGCTACAATGAGCAGTAAAGTTAACAAAATAAATCATGAAATTAATCAAAAACTTCTCTGTACACGTTTCAGAAAAAAAAAATTTTAACATAAATATGCAAATAATGCACAAGCACAGCCCTTTAAATTTAATGCAAACTTTAAACTAGACTTTGCTGTAACAAAAACATAAAAACAAACTGTGATACAATCAGTGTTAAACAAACAGTCACTTTTCCCCCTATATATAGGGAAAAAATTATCCAAGAGGAAAGGAAAGGGAGGGGGGGCAAAAGGGAATCACTTTGAACTTAATCAGTTGAGTACATTAATGGCACACAACTTTTTGCTTTCACCTTTACAGGGTGTGTCAAAAATATCTTTAAAACTATTAGGTAAGATAAGGCACACCATAAGGATAGAGAATTGCACAGCAATCTTATGACCAGAAAAGGTCATAAGATTGCTGTGCAATTCTTGCTGCCCACATGACTAGAAGAGGTCATAATATTACTATACTATGCAGTTAGAAGCTCGGAAAGGACAAAAGAGAGTAAATAATTTGAAATATTTATTGGAAAACATGAATACAAATGGCACTTGAGATAAAGGGCTTTAATGTTACAACATATGCTTAAAGTTTGCACCATCAGATGGCAAGCATGCCTGAAACTGGCGAAGCGTTGATTGTCGGACACACTAGCAATTTCTTCAGCAGCGCAGATGAGTCTTGCCATCAAACTCCACAGGATCGTGATACACAATAGCTTTGAGGGTTCCCCACAGAAAGAAATAAAGGTTCGATAAATCAGGTGAGCGTGGTGGCTAGGGAACGGACCACCACGCCCAATCCATCCGTATGGAAATGACTTGTTTAAATTCCCTTGAACAGCCAGTCCAAAATGAACGCCACCCCATCATGTTGGAACAACATATTGCAGCTCACGTTTGCTGGAATATCATCAAGTAAGCTAGGAAGAACCTGTTCCAGAAAAATAGGATAATTTGTGGCAGTCATGCAGGATGGTAAAAGATACATCCTGACTAAGCATTCACCGACCAAACCTACCCACACATTTACTGCCAAGCGATGCTGTGCTAGATGGTGTCAAAAACCGTGGGTGTTCTTGAGCCCACAAATGCACATTATGCTGATTGAATACATCATCCTTATCACCGTGCGAAAAACACACATTTAGGACGATTTCAGAAATGGGCCATTTAGTGGGCTGCCCACATGCAGCCATTCTGAGTACTTATCAAAAGAGGTGTATGGATGGCGAAACATTGATTCCACAGACAGTTACATATTGTTAACCATGGCCAAAATCACTAGCAGCTACAACAGTGGCAACCTAGATGGTGTGTTTCAACACACAAAGCATTGAACACTGCTGTGTATGGGCCTACGCAGCAAGTACTCAAATCCCATCCTAGTATTGATGGCACATGAACACCAACAGTGTAGTTTCATATCAGAACAGTGCCTGCAATCCATCAAGGAGCATGAGCATTAGACCACAAAAGAATAAAAGAAAGTTTCCTGGTTCGATGAATAATGTTTTCCGGTCAATTACATTGACGGATGTTAATTGTGAATATACCTATTTCCAATGGAAACCCTGGTACCAAAGTACAAGGCAGTGGCAGCAGTATTATGATGTGGGCAGTTTTCATGGGATAGATTCAAATCCATCATTCCCATAAAACAATTCTTGACATCTGTGCACTATGCAAGCATCATTTCAGACCAGGTGCACCCCTTCATGGCAACTGTGTTCCTGACGGGTGGTGGTGTAGTGGCTTTTCTGGAGCAAAATCTTAATGGTTATATGCGCTGAAACGTGTATCAAATATTCTTAAATACAAATAGACATAAAAATCAACAGGCAGGATAAAAACTACAAGAATAGCATAAAACACAATGATGAAAATTATATACAATGGTAAAATGCTTAAAATAAACAACTACACACTCCTCATATAATTATCACAGATACAAAACAAGACAAAAGCCCTTGAAACATAAGATATATAATAAAATATATACTATTAAAACAATAAGACAGGACATCAAAATCAAATTAAATTAAATAATATACGTGTATATAATAAATACCTGTCTCTTTCAGGTAATGGAACAAATTTGGATTGACCTCTTTCCCAATTATATGGTCCAGAGGCAAGTCACATTTCTTAAAATGTTTCAAACGAAGATTTTTAAAATATGGACACTCTATTAAAAAATGACTGACATTACAGAATAACAGTTTGGGCACGCTTGTTCGCTCAGCTTTCAATAGATAACTGTAATATGTGAGTGACCTATTCTCAGAGGGGGTTAACAAATTTTCCTCCTTCCAGTTCCTAGTGCGCTCCCAACATTCAATTTTTGGTTTGACTCTTTTATTTTCTAGCTGGACATCCCAAAGTTGCTGCCATTTAATTAACAATCTGTCCTTGATGACTTGATGACTTTACAGCTGTCATTAAAGAGGATAAGTCAATGTGCCAGATGAACTGCAGATTTGGTTGTAATGTCTAGCTCATTCTATTTCATACCCACATGTCCTGAAACCCAACAGTACAGGATGTCATACCCACAACTTTTTAGTTTAAGATTAAAGGCTTAAAATGTCAACCACAATGGGATTCTGAGTACTATAAGATGAATCTAAGGATTTCAAAGCACTAAACGAGTCTGTATATAAGCACTAAACTTCCAGCGACACGGGTCTCCACGCTCGGCAAACACGTGGGAAGTTTTCTCACCACTCGATATCTAGAGACAAGGGCTGCTCAAGTTTCTCATGACGAGCCCCAACCTCCTAAAAGGAAAACCACAAGGGAGAAGGGAAGGAAAAAGGTTCCAGCCAAGAGGAGATGGAAAAGAGGATAGATCACTGGGGCTCCAGGATTGTGACACCCGTTTCACCAAGATGATGATCCCTTGAAGGGCTAGGGTACTTCAGGATTATCACATCTGTACTCACAAAAGTGAGCCCCTGAGGGCGTGTTCCTCGATGGGTGATGACATTTACCAAAAACATAATGCACAATGTCATAAGGGCCAAATTGTCTGGGAGTGGTTCGAGGAACATTCTGATGAATTTCAATTATGTTTTGCGCTTCAGATCCAACTGACATGAATTCAATCAAACATTTGTGGGTCCACCTGGAAAACTGAATTTGTACTGCCCTGCTACTACCTCACAATGTTGCGGGACATGCAGAACCAGTTGGTGAGTGCCTGATACCAGATATCTCAGACTACCTAACAGCCTCTTGTCGAATCAATGCCTCGATGGGTATTGGCAGTTTTGAGGGTGAATGGTGGCCCTACTACATACTGAAGGGGTCATAATGTAATGGCACTTCAGTATATTATAAAAAGGAATAAGTACAAAATAAAAAGACAGTTTAAAATCCATTCCAATTGTGCACTGATAGCAGCAACAAGTGGCAGTAATAATGCAAAATAAAATAGAAAATGAATATATTTCAAATCCATCTTGTATTCAGTTTGGAATAAACCACATGCAAAAACCAAAAGACAGGGGCATAGCAACAAATTCTCAAGAAAAAGAACAGTAAAACATGCCAAAAAAAATGAAAAATTATATTTACATCTTTCACTGCATCATCATAAGGAGGTTCATGAAACGAAAAAAGTAAATAAATATGACAGCCTTTTTTTTAACAAGGATATGAATTAAAATGTTAAAATAATCTTGGGAAAACAAAGTAATCTCTGTTTTAATCAGTCCAACCACTACAGGCTTTTAAGCTTGCTTGTTTATTAACTGTGCGTTTATTTCTTAACCCAGCCTGTATGTTTTCAAAATTTGCATTTAGTTTTTTCAATTTTGAATTAATAAATTTGCATATGGTTTTGTTTTTTTCAAGTGTTGGATTATTATTTGTAAGATTTGTTTTTAGATTCAATCTACTTCATTTTTTTTTTTAAATTTGTATATTATTTTGCAATCATTTAGAATTTGTCTCTCTTTTTATGCTACAGTTTTTATACTGCTTACTACTTCTGCTTTACATGTTTTTGCGCTCACTTAGTCCACTAAAATTAAATGATTTTTAAACAAGCAAAAAACCTTAAAAATAGGTTTTTTGCTTAAGATGCTTGTTTAAATATAAATAGGTTTTTTGCTTAAGATGCTTGTTTAGTTAGAAATAGAAGATGCTTGTTTACAAACAAAGTAATGCAGCCTATATGTTTTCAAAATTGAGTTTGTAAATTTCAATTTTCATTTAGTTTTGTTATGTAATTTCTCAAATGGTGTTTTCATTCATGTTCACCAGGAAGGATGGATGAACAAAAATGTGTGAAATTGTGGGTGAGAAATGCTTGGCAAAAGCGTCCTATTGCCTTAACCCTCTGAGCGGCTTGGGTTTTGGGATCTGTCATGAAGACTTGTATTCAAAGAGCCTTTATGAGCTAAATTTGCATATTTACTTATTTTAGGCTCTATTTTCATAAAATTTCATTTATTAATATAACATTTACATTATTAAAGAAAGTAAGAGAGCAAAACATCGTAAATTATAAGCTAATGTATACCAAGTGACAAAAAATCTCATGACCAGATAAAGCCGGCCATGACACTCAGAGGGTTAATCAGATGGTGTGTGTATTTAAATATGGCAAAGCACACTAGGGCTATCTGCCTAAGGGAAAGGATGCCTTTGTGGAGGACTTTCTAAGGGAAACTGGCTCGTATATACGTTACACAGGGGGGAAATCACGAAAACACCCATGCAGCCAGCCCGTTCGCGGGATTCGAACCTCGGACCGAACTACTAGTGTTCAGCGACTTTACCGCTCGGCCGCTGGTGGGCCTCTCAGAGGGTTAAAGAATATGGAAAGTCTTTTAGTTTGGGACATGTTCATATTCTATCTAATGGATAACATAAAGAAATTGTTGAAAGAGTGTAATAGAGATATGGTAGTTATTTTAGATGGATTAACACCAATAGTTTTGCATTTAGATGTGCGTATCAATAAAACATTCAAATAAAATTTTAAATAACAATACATTAAAATTACAATAAAATTTTAAATGAAATACATGGATATTAGAAGATGAAAACCATTTACATAAGGAGGCAAATGCTTTATGACAATCTAGAAATAGTATGCGAGTGGATAATAAAAGTATGGAGTGAAAATGAAACTGACGTATAATTCAAAAATTATTTTAAAAATGCAATACTCCTAATAATACAAATGGAATAGAAGATGATTATTTACTTATGGATCAGGGTAATAGTGATGGTGAAGATGAAACATAATTCGATGATGGGCCTGAAGATATAATAGAAGAAAAATATGAAGAACTTTTCATATTCTCCAATATTGAAAATTTGTAAGCTCAAAGTATGTCATTTCTTTTAAATAAACAGCATTTACATATCTGCAGAAATCTAATTTTTATATGCTCATCCTTTCCTTATTTTTAATTCTATCATTTTTTTATCCGGTGTATAATGCGCACCTGTAAATTTCAATTTTTTTTTATATTAAAAAAGCATGTTATATGCCAGAATATACTGTGTATATATATTATATATAGGTTATATAGATGTATACAGATATATATATATATAATAGATATATAAGAGAAAATACACATATAAATAAACAACATATTAAGTAAAAATATTGCCTATTATTCATTGATAACATGCTTTCAAAGCATTCTTATCAAACATGGATAAAGAAATAAATAACTTAATAAAAGTTATTGATCAAATTATATTTACCTTAGCAATTATAACCTCCTTTTTTAAAACTTTAATAGCATACAGTTGACCTGAACCTTTTTCTCTACATAGTATCACTTTACCAAAAGTTCCTTTTCCAAGGACTTTTAAAAATTCAAAATTATCTAAAGTCTGAAAAGAAGAAAAAAATTAACATAATAAAGAACATTCATAATAATAACTGCTACATATACAAATCATATGTGCTTACGATTTTTCTTCCCCTAGAACCAGAAGTCCGCGTGGATATATTTAACCTTCCCATGAGATCATCTTGTTCCATCATCTCAACATCCTGGTCAGGTTCTTGCTCTTGGAGTCGATCAGCTACATACTGAATGGCCTGCATCCACTCTTCTCTGAAATTTAAAAATTAATTTCATTCTTCAAATCAGTTTAACCTTATTTAAATTAGCTAAATGGATAGTTATTTTAGAAAGATGCTCTGCATTCAGAAAGTTTGGGTTTTTTTATAAGTAGATGAAAAATCTCATCAAACATTCTCAAACTTATGCCAAAGAATATAGATGAAAGAAGGTTATAAATCAACATATAAATGATTCAGGATATAGAATGCAACAGCTCTGATATGCCTTTGAGAAAGTCTTACAGCATAAAATCTGGCTCCAATGCTCCCAAGTTAAGTTGTGTTGTTAACAGTGCAATCAGAGAATGAAGGAGGATGCATGCAAATCATTAATTCATATACTTCCATGAGTACCAAGTTTAGAGAATGGTATCATTTAAGATGACATCTAAATCAGAGCAGGCACAAGTATAATTGTAGGGATCACAGCAGACACAAGTTTAATTCTGTACCAGCTTGCAAAGGCTAAAGGCTACAGTACTATTAGTACTGCCATTTGCTTGAGGATCAAACTATCACTAGAACAATCTGTTCAGAGAAAATCAACGAGCAGGAACTTCTGCTTCTCTCATCTTAATTATGCAGTAATACCTAATCAGACTTTACCATTATATGGAAAGAAGAATAAGACCTCTATACCACCATAAAGCACTTTTGATCTTTAATACAAAAAGAATGAAGTGGTAAAGGATCAGTCAAAACAAACATCCACCTGTGTCACATTATGTCTTTAGTGGGATTCTTATTATATAATCCTTTAGCATCTATTAGGCACCATCATCACCAAACAGTATTATTTGCAACTACAACATCTCACTGACAACCTCAGTATAATCATAACATGATGCTCCTCCTAACATGCCTTCAACTCCTGTAACAAAGCATAAGAACTCATACAATTTAATCATTGAAGCTATGTTGGGAGTTTAATCTTCTCTGTGCATAACCTAGATTTTACATTAACAGACAGCCACATTTATTGAACGTGCCAACCCTTGAAATACAGACCTTCAGCAGTGAACCTGAGAGATCTACATGCTTCTTTGCTTTTAAACTAATTAATACTGTGCAGATAGCAAAACATTACTGGTGCAAATGCAGCCTAGTTTTTGGATGATCACTTTTTGCTTTAGTATACGGGGTGTTCAAATAAAAAGGTACGAAACGTTGTAACAACCAAACCAGTTGAAATTTGAATATGCCACTTTGGCATAACATTGCGAGACATCTAAGGACGTAAATGCAGTATCAAACATGGTTGTGTGCATGTACAAGATGCCGAAGCGAAGCGGGCAGATGTTGTCTCCGTCCAATTGATGCGAAAGTGCGTGCGATGACATCTTGTCGTTCAAATGCAATATTCAACGACTGAGGAGCAGCAAGATGTTATCAAATTTCTGACTGCGGAAGGGGTTAAACCAGCCAATATTCATCACCAGATGATAGCCGTATATGGAGCAGACTGTGTGTTTGACAAGTCAGTGAGAAATTGGAGTGCCAGTTCTGCTCTGTATACAGCCACCAACCGGCAATGAATATCGATCAGTTTAATCCCTTCTACAGTCAGAAATCTGACAACAGCTCACTAAACCTCAATCATTGAATTCTGCATGGTGAAGGCCAAGATGTCATCACTCACACTGCCGCATCAATTGGATGGAACACACAAATGCCTCCTACACTCTTGCATCATGCACTTGCATACAACCATGTTTGATATTGCATTCGCGTCCTTAGGTGTCTCACTACGTTATGCCAAAGCAGCATATTCAAATTTCAACTAGTTTGGTTGTTACGATGTTTCGTACCTTTCATTTGAACAACCCTTATATAAACATTCATGATATGCCTGCTGAAAAGACCAAACTGATCTTAGCAACCCAATAAATAAAAACAAAAGTTAAAATAACAATGAAAGAAATATGCTACCCACCCACTTATTAAAATTACTTCTGTTCCAAACGTATTTTAATTTTTTAAGCAGCTGAGCTTAATAGATGGCGAGTTGTGCATTGCAAACAGTGATATCAGTTTTAAACTTTTCAAGTAAAATCATAACTAACAATTAATTCATTAATTAATTCTAAAATAATAATTAACATTAAAATTAATGTATTTATGCAAGTTTGAAATTCATTTTTTAGATATTTGTAAAAATATTTTTATACTATGCTCCTGATGAAATTTTCTCTCTTACAAATAACTCTTCTATCTGTGTTTGTACCATATTGTTCAACAGCTGTTTTCCATTTGCATTCTCAATTTTGTAAAACAGCCGATAGCTTTTTAGATTAGCACCGTTTAGTTCAAGAATTTTTCTTAGAATTTGCAGTTTTTCCAGATTTGACTGATGACACCTTATCATCACTTTCACTATCTGTTCCCGCAGTTCTTTTTACACTTTCATAGTCAATTTTTATGCACCTTGTCTCAATATTAATGTGAAATGACAAATATTCTAAAAATAAATCCTTGTAACATCCCTCGCTGATATCTGGAACATAAGCTATAGTTTGCAGTTCTTCTGAGGCTTCTTCTATGTAAAAGCCACATCTTGGAAAGCAGTTTTTTAATGATTTTAAAAGGTCATTAATTTAAGAGATCAATTTGACTCTATGCATAGCCTGTAGCAGAGATACTGACTTATTTATCTCCTTCAAAGTGCTTGCATTTTCACAAACTACAGTTCTCTTCATTATTTACTGAACATCTTTCTTTAAAATGAAATTTGAAAGCTTTTATAATACCTTAAAATTAAACGTTAGAAGTTGAATCTGCAGGAAGAGACACTACAGCTTTTCAGAAAGAAATGTGTGTACTAAACAGCTTTGGCTTTTATAATAACTTAAAATTAAATGTTAGAAGTTGAATCTGCAGGAAGAGACACTACTGCTTTTCAGAAAGAAATGTGCTGTTGAACAATATGGAACAATTACTAACTATGAACAATATGGATATACTAAATAGCTATTTACCCCCCTCTCAGTTAGCTGTCCCATTTTGGAAGAAAAATCAGTAAAAAATATTACTTGTCATCCCAGAAGTTCCATTGTTATGGTAAGTCAGAAGTAAATTCTTGACTCTTCAGATTCTCTCTTGATTCTTTCAGGCATTAAGATTTTCTGCTTTTGTCAGTAACCAGTGCTGTCTTCTTAACTATCGGGTCCATTTTGAATGTTCATGAAACAGTAACTTATTCCTTCATTTCATAACCTAACTTATGCTCCACTATTACATAGTAATGCGTGTTCTGTGACACAGTCGTTTCATTTTGTTATAAATTTCAAGTGGCTAGTATTCATTTAACAGCCAAAGTTAAAGGTTCCTTTTATTCAGTTATCAGCTGCATTATTATCCACTTCTTTCTTCTAACCCTGCAATTTCTGATGAATAGTATCCGATTTCACTTTCTCCAACATGTGAGGCATATGTTGGTGGACATAAAATTCTCTCCTAGCATTTAGCAAATGAATGAAAAATGCTCCAGAAACAGAAGAATTTTTAGCTATATAGCTTGAAAGCAGTCTAGGAAAACAATTTCAGTTTTCTGTCAATGTCTCTTAATTTTCTGTCTCTTTTGCACTTCCTTGAGATATTTGCATTTTTAATTAGTAATTCATTAATTATAATTTCTTGTTTAAATAATTGCGTGATGCTGTTTGGGAAATTTCTAGTTCAAATGTAAGTTTTCTCTGGCTACCAAGAATATCAAAATCTTTTAATATACCCTTTTCCTACACGGTTATGTATTTTTGCTTAGCAGTTTAGACATGTTACCAGTTAAGCACATAATAACTTCAAAAAATGCTTCTTCGGGTGATTTATTTAAATTTCAAAATTTACATTTCTAGCCAGCAGAAAGATTGCCTTTTGTCTATTCACCAAACTACCACTTGACCAATGCTTTTATTTTCCCAGCCTACATTTACCACTTTCTTTCCATTCAACGACCATTAACCCTATCAAGATAACATGCCTTTATTTAAGACATTTCTTTGAATCAGATGGAGTTGAAACGAATCGTTCCACAGGACGGGAGTTTTACATCGCTAGCGGGAAAACACACAAAAAAAAATACAAAAAAAGTTTTAGTTCTATGTCAAAATTTTTGGTATCATTTTAGATTATGCATAAGTTACCATACATATTAAAATTAACATTTGATATTCTTTTCTCTTTACGTTATATGAAAATACATAAAAAAATTGCTTACTCTGAGAAATAATTTTTAAGCGCTATTTAAATTATTAAAAGTTTTAATTAACAAAATACATTAATAAACTTTAAAATTAATAAACAAAATTCAAGAAAGAACTTTTAAAAAGAACAAGTAACAAAATTGTTCACAAAGTGGAAGGCAGGCACTCAGTGAGCTCAGTCTCAGAGAGTCCGTATCAAAATCATTAGGAACATCGGTCTTTAACTCTTTAGAAAATTAATTTCCATTCTCATCCATGTTACTAACTAGGCTCATTTACCATGCAAATTTATCCTTCCTCTGATAAATAACACTTCTCTCCATAATAAATTGTAGTCAAGGCTTTCCGAAATGAAAAGGGAAGTACGCAAAATATAAGCAATAAAAACAA